>NW_006296617.1:214742-215987 GCF_000327345.1 Myotis davidii | reverse complement strand
CATGTGGTCATCCCCCAAGGTTTCCCAGACTGCCAGAGGGCCCAGGCCAGGTTGAGGGACCCCCCCATCCCTGCGAGTGCACAAATTTTTGTGCACTGGGCCTCTAGTCCTATGTAATAAAGTGTCCTACCATTCATTCAACCATTCATTCGACTGTTCTACCAGTCGCTATGATGAGCACTGACCACCAGGGGCAGATGCTCCAACCAATAGGTTAGCTTGAAGCTGGGGTCCGGCCAATCGGGACTGGGTGAAAGAAGGGGTAACGCCGACGTGAGGCGCTTTTGGGCGTCACTGAGTCAACGATGCTCACTCACTATTGAGAAAAACAAGAAGGCCGTCACGGAGTGTTTTGCCCCTCTTCTCTACTGCACTCCCCTGGGTGTAAACATCAAGAAGATGGAGACGAATTAATCTTTTAGGTCAAGGACGGGATCAGAAGGTAGAGGGTGGGAATGGGAGCGGGGAGAGGGAGAGGGGAAGGAGAGAGACAGTTCCGAAGCTGAAGGCCGTCTGTAACCATCCCAAATGCATTACAAACGTCTAGTGGAAACCACTAGGAGGGGAAACCCAGATAAATTTCATGGGGAAAAGGGGAGGCTTGGGAAATCTTTATGGTTTGCAAAATTAAATGCCCAGTGGGCACCTAAGTATTGCAGGCAACTCCAGAAATTGATGAGAGCCAGAAACTGTGTGCCTCACCGGGTGACCCATGCCAAGGGCAGGAGCTTGTTTTGGAAGTGCATCCTTAGTGTACTTTCAGGGGGAAAATACAATCCAGAAGTCTTAGCGGAAGCTAAGAACAGGATTTTCCTCGTTTTGTGCCAAGGCTGCAAGTGACAAAAAGATAAAATAACTGCTGCTTTATAAAGACCGTAATCCCACTTGCCTTTTTTAAAAAAAATGTATTTTATTGATTTTTTACAAAGAGGAAGGGAGAGGGATAGAGAGAAACATCAACCAGCTGCCTCCTGCACACCCCCTACTGGGGATGTGCCGGCAACCAAGGAACATGCCCTGGACCGGAATCGAACCTGGGACCTTTCAGTTCTCAGGCTGAGGCTCTATCCATTGAATCAAGAGAAACATCAACCAGCTGCCTCCTGCACACCCCCTACTGGGGATGTGCCGGCAACCAAGGAACATGCCCTTGACCGGAATCGAACCTGGGACCTTTCAGTTCTCAGGCTGAGGCTCTATCCATTGAGTCAAACCGGTTAGGGCCCACTTGTCTTTTTTTTTTTT
>NW_006296617.1:209636-211293 GCF_000327345.1 Myotis davidii | reverse complement strand
GGAGCAAACACTGCCCCACTGCCAGCCTAATTTAAAATGCAGCGGCGAGGAGCTTTTGTTATTTTAAATTACATCTTAAAATTCTACTGCTGCATTTTAAGAAATATCAAACAAAATAACTTGTTTTGCCCTTTCTTAGAGGCAAAAACTCAAGATATATATTTATTAATTTTTATTTGATAAAGCTTTCCATGTGATTTCAAGTATATTAAATTGGCTTTATTAAAAAAATCCTTTAAGAAGAGAGAATAAAATTTTGAAAACATTCCAGGGCCCATGAAATGTCCCAAAGTCATTCCTTGGTTATGGTTTTGAAATCCAACTTGAAAGACCATCAAATATATATGTGTATATATGATTTAAAGATTATATACCTTTTATAATTATTAAGAGATAGCAACTAAATTAAAACTGATCTTAGTATATAAAAATTTTGGTTGAGATCACAGAATTTATCCTCTTTTTTCAATTAGAGAAATGTTGAAATTTTACTATAATTATATGATTTCTCCCAATTTACTTAACCAGAACTTTAAACTCTTAGCTGGCAAGTCAAATATTTAGCTTTTCTTTAGATTAATAACATTTTTAAGAGTAAACTTCAAAAATGCAAGACATAATCAACCAATAGATTTAATTTTGTCCTCTAGATTTTTCATGAGGCAGATTTAGCAATTTAGCAAACTCCCAAAGCCCTAGGCTGCCATTGCTCCCAAGGATGGGAAACTGGGAAGCAAGCCTGTCTTTAGAAGTTGCCACTGGCAGGAAATTTTTGGTCTACCTGCTTGTTCTGTTGGGGGAAAGGAGGCTAGCCCTTCCTCCATTAGAAATTGCCTTGGGAAGCTAGCCTTAATTAAAGAGCGTAGCCGTCCTTTACCAGGCTACTTAGATTTTTATAATTAATATAGTTCAATAATTCTTGAGATTCAAATCCAAATTATTTTAAGGCATACTCTTTCGCAAATTTTTACAACAGAGATAATTGTACTGAATTTCCTTTTTGGCCTCGAAGTTAACTTTTTAACACCCTTCATCAGCATTTAAAAACTGTTCTTTATTATGGAAATATACCAATCTTGTTGCTAGAATCTAGCCAGCATCTTTTTTCCTTTGGGTAAAATTTGCCATTTTTCTTTAGGAAATAATCAGTCTTGGGTTTTATTCTGTACATTTGCAAAGAGATTTCAGCTCAAAACTCTATCTAAATGTCCAAAATCGGACGATGCGCGCGTTAGTTCCAAGCCAGTTTCTCTCTTTACACGTGCACAGAAATCCCAGACGCATTTTTTAAATTTTGTAAAACTTTTCAATTACGAGAAGGAGACTTTAAATTAGAATACTTGGGGAGGAGGTGTCCATATTGGATCGCCATGTCCTCCCTTCTTCCTTTCCCCGCATCCTGCTTTGGGGGAAGTTTCAGCAAATGACTCAGATGGTGTATTTGTTTCCAAAGTCATGCTTAATAGAAAAATATATTTTAAAATGTTTTTCCTTTTTCCCTTTCCAAAGTAATAGATAGCACCCAAGGTGACCTTGGCTAGACTTTGCACTTCCCGACATGTTCTCAGGTCATTCTTAAACAGAACATTAAGTAATCTCATTGCAGGAGAGCTTATTGCTCTGCGTTCTGCTGCTACCTTTGAATCTCTCCGACCCA
>NW_006296617.1:202151-206085 GCF_000327345.1 Myotis davidii | reverse complement strand
AAGTGCCCTAGGAGCTGTATCAGTGAAGAAATTGCTTTGGCGTATGTCTGAGATTTTGTTGCCTTTGGATTCTTCTAGTATTTTTATGGTTTCCCGTCGTACATTTAAGTCCTTTATCCATTTTGAGTTTATTTTTGTGGATGGTGTAAGTTGGTGGTCTAGTTTCATTTTCTTGCATGTATCTGTCCAATTTTCCCAACACCATTTATTGAAGAGACTTTCTTGGCTCCATTGTATGTTCTTGGGAAAAGATGAAAAAACAACAGAAACTCTTCCTGTTTCCCGACAGTCACCGGACTATCAGTAACTGCTGCCTCTTTTTGGGTTGGTTTCATAATTTTTACCCATTAAGCCCAGAATTCTTGAATTCAGAGTGTTGAATTCAATTTGGGCAGAGGTCCCAGTCCTGGACTTAATATTTTTTGCTTATCCTAGTATGATAATGTGTGTTTCTCCCTCTGGGAGGCACTGGCTATCATCAGCCATTCGGTCAGGGAATAACTGAAGCATTCAGGAAGTCTTACACCAAGCATATGTTTGACCACTTTGTTGACAATGAAAGAACCAATGGGTGATATAAAACCAGCTGCTCTTACGAAAATCTGATGGCAGCCTTGGGATGAAGATGTGAATGATTATGCCTGTTTCCCTAGAAGACATTGGGGTGGGGGGGAGGGAACATCAGAGTCCGCAAAAATGGATGGGCTTTAAGTTCATCAATATCGATGAAAGTGAAAGTAGTAAGTCACTCTAGGAAGGAGATGGATACAGAATGAGTCTGTAGGGGGTCTGAGCCTGAGTCTAAATCCTATCAGGAGGAGGAAAAGTTAGAGAATAGGAAGCCTCCAGAGGAACAGTCTGGGCCCTCAGGCAGTGGCACTAAGAATCATACTATATCTGAGAAATCTGCCCAAACCAGAAATGCAGGATTGGACTTCTGCAATCTAACCTTGGAATGGAATTTGGAAATAGTAAAGGTGCCTGAGTTGAAGGAAGAAGAGATTCCAGAGGCAGTTTCTTCCAGATCACAGTTAATTTCTTGCCATCCTTGCGCTGTTGCCCCCACATCACCTTCATCATGACCATTATTATAATCCATATCATTTAGTTGTTAAACAAGCATTTATAAGCCTAAAAAAGAAAAAGAAAATCGCTAATTTGTGTTGAATATATAGTGGATTTATCATTGTCATTTAAGAGAATTATCATATTTTTCTAACTTCTCAATTTTAATTTCTATTGTGGTAAATATATGACAAACAAATATATAAATAAAATATTTGTATATAGGTCAATGTAAATAAGAACATAAATATAATGCACATAAACAAAGGTTTTAGGGGGTGCTCAATGATTTTTTTGAGTAAAAAAGGGTCCTGATCATATGTGCTTTCAAATCTCCATTGGGTTTGGGTCTACCCTAAGTCTAGAAATACTTCATCTTGAAAGTCTTAACTAGTTACATCTTTATTTTTAAAAATGTAAATTAATTTGAGAGAGAGAGAGAGAGAGAGAGAGAGAGAGATTTATTGTTCCATGTATTTATGCATTCATTGGTTGATTCTTGTATGTGCCCTGACTGGGGATCAACCCCACAACCTTGGGGTATCAGGATGATGCTCTAAACAAACTGAGCTACCTGACCAGGACCCAGTTACATCTTTGAACACCTTGATCTCAAACCAGATCACATTATTAGGTTCCAGGTAGGCATGCATTTTGGGGGAACACTATTCAGCCCACTATACCCAGGTTGGGGACACTCTGGCCAAGAATGAAGAATGCTAAACACATTCTTTCCTGTGGAGGGAGGGCCAGCCTTGTTTATATAAAATTATTTTCTCTTTATTTTCTTTCTTTTAAAAAAAATAAATTTTATTGATTTTTTACAGAAAGGAGGGAGAGGGATAGAGAGTTAGAAACATCGATTGGCTGCCTCCTGCACACCCCCTACATGCCCTTGCCCTGAATTGAACATCTGACATTTTAGTGCACACTCTATCCACTGAGCCAAACTGGTTAGGGCTCTCTTTATTTTCACATAAAGAGAACTTCGACCATCTGGCTGTGATTATGTAGTGACTCATTGATTATTTGTTTCAGGTTGTGTCATTTCGGAATAGTATTAAAGGATCCAGATCTGTGCTTCCTATAGCCAGACTCTCAAGACAACCAGGCCCTGCACAATCCCAGCTCACAGCTCATGGCCGAAGTCCTGCCCCTTCTTGGTATGTAGTCCGTGTTCCAATCTTCCCCATCCCAGGCCCAGCACCTACCACTAAACCCTAAACCTAAACCCATTTCCAACTCCCATTCTACTCCATCTCCACCAACCCAGCTCATCTATTCTTCCAACTCCCTCCCTAACCCAAACCCCAAACCCAGCCCCATTGCCAACCCAACTGTATCTCCAACCCCATCCGCAACTTAGCATCCTCTTCCTCTCTTTCTCCTTCTCCACCCCCAGCTCATCCCCATCACTAACCCTATTCTCAGACCCTGATGTGACCTTAACTTGCCCTTCTTTCGTCCTGTCCTCACCCCAGCCTCAGACTTCAGGTCTTCATCTTTCTCTCCTCCAGTTGGCTTCTGCCTCCTGTTTTGCCCACTCTCTGAGCAAATTCATGTCTACTCCCAGAGCCAGAAGGAGACAGGTAAGGTACTGGTGGTTTCCTGGGGATGAGGGACGATGGATCGCAAAGAGCTGAGTGAGGATCCAGGGGCTATGAAAGTTGAGTGAGAGATTTTCATAATCCACTGGACTGTAACTCCATGAGGATAGGGATTTTGCTCTTTTCTCATGATTTTTCTAGTTTCTAGGCACTTGATGTCTGTTGGATTTTTAAAAATAATCCCTTTTTCTCACGTTCTTGAGTTCCTACACCCCACTTGTCTCACCTGATGTGGGTGGTTTCCGAGTGCGGTCCTTGAGTCTCTGGTATTATTAGCTACCCTCTTCCCTGTGCAAACTCATCCACCTCCATGGCTTTCCAAGCATAATCTTCAAATTGTTAAAAAGCATAGTTCTGCCCTGACCGGTTTGGCTCAGTGGATAGAGCGTCGGCCTGCGGACTGAAGGGTCCCAGGTTCGATTCTGGTCAAGGGCATGTACCTTGGTTGCTGGCACATCCCCAGTAGGGGGCGTGCAAGGAGGCAGCTGATCAATGTTTCCTCTCATCGATGTTTCTAACTCTCTTATCTCTCTCCCTCTCTGTAAAATATCAATAAAATATATTGGAAAAAGAAAAAGAACTACAGGCCAATATCCCTGATGAACCTGGACAGTAAAGTCCTTGACAAAATTTTAGCAAACCAGGTCCAGCGATACAATAAAGACATCAAACATCATGACCAGGTGGGATTTATTCTGGGGATGCAAGGCTGAAACAATATTTGCAAATCAATAAACGTGATACAGCACATACGTAGATTGCAAGACGAAAAAAAAAAACCAACAACCAGATTGTACAAGAAATCACATGATCATATCAATCGATGCAGAAAAAGTAGACAAAAATCCAACACCCTGTGTTTTTTTTAAATAACCCAGCAAAGTGAGAATAGAAGGGACATACCTCAACATAACCAAGGCCATATATGACAGACCTACAGCCAACATCCTACTCAATGGGCAAAAATTAAAACCATATCCCCTATGAACAGGAACAAGACAGAATACCTGCCTTCACACGCTTGTTCAAATTGTACTGGAATGACTGGCCATGGTGATCAGACAGGAAGAAGAAATAAAAGGCATCCAAATTAGAAAGAAGGAAAACTCTCATTCACAGATGACATGATATTGTACCTAAAGACGCAATAAAAAAACTACTAGATATAATAAATTCAGAAACGTAGTAGGATTCAAAGTTAGCAATCAGAAATATCTCATTTTTATACAATTGTGAAGTCTCAGAAATACACACACATACGA
>NW_006296617.1:201208-202031 GCF_000327345.1 Myotis davidii | reverse complement strand
TTGTACCCATCAGACACCATACATAATTATTAGAATATTTTTGGCTATATTCTCTAAGCTGTACTTTACATCCCCATGACTATTCAGTAACAACTAATTTGTACCTCTTCTGTTTTTGTTAATCCTCACATGAAGATATTTTCCCATTGATTTTTAGAGAGTGGAAGGGAGAAGGGAGAGACACACAGGGAGAGAAACATCAATTGGTTGCCTCCCACACAAGACCCAACCAGGACCGGGGATCAAACCTGCAACCAAGGTACATGCCCTTGACTGGAATCAATGCCCTTAGCCAGAATCGAGCCTGGGACCCTTCAGTCCGCAGGCCAACACTCTATCCACTGGGCCAAACTGGTCAGTGCCAATTTGTACCTCTTAATCTCTACCTTTTTCACCCATCCCCCCAAATCCCTCTCATCTGGCAACTGTCAAAATGTTCTCTGTATCAATGAGTCTGTTTCTGTTCTGCTTGTCCCCTGATTTTGTTTTTTAGATTCAATTGTTGATAATGTATTTATTGCCATTGTATTGTTCATATTTTTATCTCCCCCCTGCTTCTTCTTTTTAAAGAAGACCCTTTAAAATTTCATATAATACTCATTTGGTGGTGATGAACTCCATGAACTTTTTCTTATCTGAGAAGCTCTTTATCTGTCCTTTCATTCTAAACGATAGCTTTGCCAGGTAGAGTAATCTTGGTTGTAGGTCCTTGCTTTTTATCACTTTGAATATTTCTTGCCAACGCCTTTGGGCTAGCAAAGTTTCTGTTGAGAAATCATCTGACATTCTTATGGGAGCTCCCATGTAGGTAATTAACTGATTT
>NW_006296617.1:193396-200046 GCF_000327345.1 Myotis davidii | reverse complement strand
TCTTTGGATCCCTCTGTAGGGCCCAGTGGCACAGCCTCTTAGATTACCCAAGCTGTGCACTCCAGGTGTGCCCTCCCCCCCAATCCCCCCGTAGGCTGTGTACATCCTCTTGTTGTAGTTGAACCTTGATGTTGACACATCAATAAGAGGGATTTACTCCCAGATATCCTATATAATAAAACCCTAATATGCAAATCGACTGAACAGCGGAACAACCAGTCACTATGATGCGCACTGACCACCAGAGGGCAGATGCTCAATGCAGGAGCTGCTCCCTAGTGGTCAGTGCACTCCCACAGGGGGAGTGCCACTCAGCCGGAAGCCGGGCTCATGGCTGGCGAGTGCAGCAGCGGTGGTGGGAACCTCTCCCTGCTCCACTGCAGGTGGGCAATAAGGAGTGAGGAATCCCAGACTGTGAGAGCCCCAAACTCTAAGTTTTTCTCTCTTGGACCATGACCAGCATGGCTAGAGAGTGGATGAGTCCTGAGTAGGGGTGGCTGGGGATTGAGAAAAGGAAAAAAAGAGACAGACACAAAGACTTTAAGTAAAGCTGGGGCCAGGTGGGACACTGCCCTCAGATCGAGAGACAGCGACCCATAACTAGTGCAGCACATTTATTATATACAGCAGACTGTTGAATCTCAGAGGGAACACGGGGGAGGGTGGGTGGACGGGAAAAGATAAACCAAAGATCCTGTAAGCATATATGCATAACCCATGGACACAGACAACAGGGTGGTGAAGGCCTGAGGTGGGAGGTGGGGCGCGGGCGGGAGAGAAAAAATAATGTTGTGGCTTAACTAAGATAAGCTTTTCCCCCCCGCTCTCTCTTTATCCAAAAGTAGGTGGCTGATCTGGAGTGGGTAGACTCCTCTGTGGGCTCATTTACTGAATTGGTTTTGATAACTTCAACAAATGGCTTCTTTTTTTTAAAAAAAAATTGATTTCAGAGAGGAAGGAAGAGGGATAGAGAGTTAGAAACAGCAGTGATGAAAGAGAGTCATTGATTAGCTGCCTCCTGCACGACCCATATTGGAGAATGAGCCAGCAACCTGAGCGTGTGCCCTGACCAGGAATCGAACCATGACCTCCTGGTTCTTAGGTCGATGCTCAACCCCTGAGCCGGGACAGCGGGCATGGCTTCTATCTTCAGATGTGCTCCTGTTGGCATTGTTCATCGACCAGGAGAAAGGAAGAAGGAAGGAATCAAGGACCGGCATCTGCATTTAAAAGAAGTTGTACACATCACTTGAGTTGATGAGGGCCTGACTTAGGCACACAACCACACCTCATGCAAAATGTGAGATTTTAAGGTTCCAAACCAGATTAGGGGCTGGAATAACAGACCGGGAGTGATGGACTACTATGTATCTTAGAGGGATTCACTGGTGACTTCCTGGATATAAAAAACCACAAATAGAAAAAGTCAGAGGTGACATGAAGTTTGAAGTCCACCTGATTAATGTAAAAAAAGAGAAAGAGAGAGAGAGAGAGAGAGAGAGAGAGAGAGAGAGAGAGAGAGAGAAAAGAGAAAGAAACATCAATGTGAGAGACACATTGATTGGTTGCCTCCCACATGTGCCCCAACCAGGGCCAGGGATCGAACTTGCAACCCAGGTACATGCCCTTGACTGGGAATTGAACCCACGACCCTTCAGTGCGTGGGTCGATACTCTAACCATGGAGCCACACTGGCCAGGGCTTTCCGTTTTTTAAAATACTCACCCGAGGTTGTGTTTTCATTGATTTTAGATAGAGGAAGGGAGAGAGAGAGAAAAAGAAACACTGATGTGAACGAGAAGCATTAATTGGTTACCTCCCATACACACCCTGACCTGGGATGTAAGTTGAAACCTTTTGGTGTGTGGAATGATGTTCCGACCAACTGAGCTGCCCGGCCAGGGTATGGCTGGCAGATGTTTCTAACTGGGCGACCATGAGCATCTTATTTCTAAGGAAGGGAGAGAGGATGAATTTTAATGAACAGAAAGCAGTTTCTGTCACCAGTTGGCATTGCTATGCAGACGCTAGACATACAGAGCTTGTAGATCACAGTAACGAGTGTGGATTTGAGCGAGGGAAGACGTGGGAGTGAGGAAAGACTCAGAATTGCCCAGAGTCAGTGCTTGCCCCTGGGGTCTCACTGGCTGAGGGTTCCCATTTCCAGGTTCGGTGCTGACCGTCGTATACCAGACGATGCGAGTCTGCGGAATGGTGGCCCTGGACACCAGCAACTCTGATCTAAATTGCTGTGGGTCCCAGCTGGTCTTCCACAGACCCACCCAGCGGTGCTGCTCTGCGAGGACGGGCTTCTTTGTCATCCACAAGAACCCAGCGAAGCCGGAGGCTGAGGACTGCCGGAGCTACACTGCCTAAGTTAGGGGTAGGAATAGAACAGTGGGGACTAGCTGTGGGGAACCGATACAGGGTTGAGCCTCAGACTGACCTGCTGGTAAAGTCACACACAAGTCCCAGCTTAGAGGGCTCAGTCCTCTTAGCATAATTAGGCTTGACCTTATAGCTCCCTAGATCTTATCTGGGAAGCTGATGGGCTGAGGGAAGTGCAGGGAGTGTAAACATGGTCAAAACAGGTGAAACTCACCAGAACTGTGTAACTATGGTGACCACTGCCCTGTTTACCTCTGACTATAAAAGGTCAGTGGGGCCTGACCACCGGTGGAAGTCCTTCCTCTTGAGTTGGACTTACCTGCTTGGCCCCCCAATATTCCCAAATTATCTCGTGTTTTTTCTCTTTCATTTGTGTGCTGCTCCTCTTCCAGATCCTGAACCCTGAACCACGCGGGACGAGGAGGGAAACATTTACAACAACTAGCTATAATTCTAAGACATATTAATCATGTTCTGTTGACTGTGATTGTTCTGTTCTGATTAGAGAGAGCACATTCTACCCTGGCTGAGAGTTGTATGCCCTGGGGACATGGGAGTTGACCTGGGAATGCAGTCCATCCTCCTTTCCTGAGAACTGCTTGTTTGACACATTCTGATCCCAGGGGCACCCGCTCTTTGCAACCCCCTCAGCCCGAATTGCCTGCAACCTCTAACCATTATACCTGGCCTACTTCTCCAATAATTCCTACTTCCCCATGCAATCTTTGTCCTTCTACCCAATATAAGCAGCTGGCTTATGGGGAGGGAAGGTAGGGCAGATTTGGGGGGATGACCCGCTACTTCCTCATGCTGCCAGCATTATTGGAATAAATGGTCATGTATGATTCAACCCTGTCTCAGCTTAATTGGCTCAGGTAGTGACAGGCAGCCTGGACCCATTGATTGTCTGGTTTCATTTTCTGGCAACTCTGGTGGGATGACAAGCAGGGGACTCCTCTGGGGTGACTACCAGAGATCTGCTTGCTGCCTGGGCTGGGGGTTTCTGGGGCTGAGGCCTGGACTCCTTTATTTGCAGCGCTTCCAGGAATTTTCCTGTTTTGAGTCCCAGCCGCAGCCTCAGCAATCCCTGTCATCTCACCTAAAACCTAAATTGAATTGAGCGTTCTGTAACTCTGTAACTGGGCCGGCAGGGGAGCAGTTAGACGTCAATCAGGCTGGCAGGGGAGTTGTTAGGGGTGATCAGGCTGGCAGGCAGAAGCGGTTAGGGGCAATAAGGCAGGCAGGCGAGTGGTGAGGAGCCAGCAGTCCCGGATTGTGAGAGGGATTTCTGACTGCCGGTTTAGGCCCAATCCCTGTGAGTTCCTGGATTGGAGAGGGTGCAGGCTGGCCTGAGAGACACCTCCCCCTGCATGAATTTCGTGCACCAGGCCTCTAGTGTGGGGTATGAAACTGAAACTTGTGAACACAAACAGTAGTGTGGTGGTTGCCAAAAAGGAAAGGGGTGGGAGGGAGGGGGTCCATGTACCTGGGTTGCGGGCACATCCCCAGTGGAGGATATGCAGGAGGCGGCTGATCGATGTTTCTCTCTCCTCGATGTTTCTGACTCTCTATCTCTCTCCCTTCCTCTCTGTAAAAAAATCAATAAAATATATTTAAAAAAAAAAAGAAACCCATACCTGAAACCAATATGTTCATGTTGCTCAATGTCAACCCAATAAATTTAATTAAAAAAGAGTGTCTCTTGATTATTGTTTTGTGTCCCCCCGTTGTTTGGTTTAATTTGTTTAAAGATGGAGCACAGCCCTGGCTGGTTTGGCTCAGTGGATAGTGCCGGCCTGTGGACTGAAGGGTCCTGGGTTTGATTCCGGTCAGGGGCACATGCCTGGGTTGTGGGCTCCATCCCCAGTGGGGGATGTACAGGGGGCAGCCTATCAATGATTCTCTGTCATCATTGATGTTTCCACCTCTCCCCCCCTCTCCCTTCCTCTCTGAAATCAATAAAAATATATTTTGAAAAATAAAAAATTAAGATGGAGCACATCCCACTCTGCTGGGGGGGGGGGCAGCTGCTTGTGGCAGGCTGAACCCATGGCAGGGGTTGCAGGAACTTCCCAGCAGCTGCCGAGACTTCTTCATCTTGGGGGCCCCCCCTCCGCTCTCCCTCTCAAGGCATCAGCCACCAGAAATGCTTAGCTAGTGAGAGTTCTTGTCCGTCTGTAATGCAACCTTGATACAAATGTTCTTTGCTTGTGTTCTTACCATTTGGGGACTTAGTTTACTCTTCACCATTTTGTGAGCATAGGGGATCCTCTGTCTCTGCTGTTAGGGCTTTGCACCACTCAGACCACTATCTTCATATTTTTGGATTCTTTTTTATTTTTTGTTCTTTTACTTGGGTGTTTTGTGTGTTTTATTTTTGTGTGGTTTTTTTTTTTTGCTTCCTCATATTCCAAAATGTTGATTTCATTCTCAGAATCCTCTACTCTACTGTTGAATCCCTGTAAATTATTCTTTATATCAGTTAGTGTATGCTTAATTTCTGACTGGTCCTTTTCATGTCTTTGACATTCTCACTAAGATCCTTGAAGATCTCATGAAGATCCTTGAGTAACCTTATAACCATAGTTTTGAACTCATTATGCAGTAGTTTTCTTGCTTCCATTTCTTTCATTTGTGACATGTTTCTTTGTCTCCGCATATCAGCTGCTTCCCTGTGTTTGTTTCTATGTATTAGGTAGAGCTGCTATGTCTCCTGGAATTGATAGAGTGGCCTTGTGTAGTGGGTATCCTGTAGTGCCCAGTAACTTAGCCTCCCCAGTCACCTGAGCCAGGTCTTGCACCTTTTATTCATAGGTCTGAGGCACATTGTCACCAGCTGCAGCTTGTTTAAGAGATTTTAGCAAAGTCTGAAGCCTGAACTAGGACAGGCCATCCATATGGAAAAGCTACTGCAAACAGCTGGGGTGGGGCTGGAAATTGGACAGGGCAGGGTCTCAGGGAATCACCAGGGCAGAGCAAACAGTGTGCTCCAGGCTGACAGAGACTCAGATATGGCTGTCAGATGATTTCCTGTCTTAGAAGCAAAGGATTAGGTTGATTGTCCTCCTAGGGCAGTGGTTCTCAACCTTCTGGCCCTTTAAATACAGTTCCTCATGTCGCGACCCAACCATAAAACTATTTCCGTTGCTACTTCATCACTGTAATGTTGCTACTGTTACGAATTGTAACGTAACTATCTGATATGCAGGATGGTCTTAGGCGACCCCCGTGAAAGGGTCCTTCGACCGCCAAAGGGGTCTCGACCCACAGGTGAAGAACCGCTGTCCTAGGGGAACAGGTGATCTGTCATTCTCAGTCTGTTAGCTTAATTGTTTTTTCCCTCATCTCTCATCATTCCCCAAGAATCCACAGCTGCACTTCATCAGACCATCGTCAACTGGATGCCCAGTTGGTCCGTGATGGCTGAAGAAGCCACAAAACCAAGCCAGGACCATAACATTGGCCAGACAAGCCAGAGATGTGTCTCCCTGCACCTCTATTCTCCCCATTGGATCAGGGGCAACACCTGAAAGAGGGGGGTGAGGAGGAAATGAGGCTGTGCCCCAGCCCATGGCAAATGCCGGGGCCAGAGCCGAGGGAGGGGAAGAAAGGGGAACAGACCTTTAAACAGGAGAGATGAACTCCTGTTTTCTCACCAAATGTGGTTGGGCTGGGCCCTGGATGCCACTGAGGGAAGGAAGATTCTAGGTGGTCCATGTAGGCACAGTGACTGGAGTAAAACTGAAATGATTGCCCTGGTGGGTGCGGCTCATCTGTTGAAACATCATCCCAAAAGGTTGGGGGTTCGATTCCAGGTCACAGCACATACCTAGGTTTCAGGTTCTATCCCCATTCGGGGCATGGACAGGTGGCAACCGATTGATGTTTCTCTCTCTTTCCTTTCCCCTCTACAATCAATAAGCATATCCTTGGGTGAGGATTAAAAATAGATAAAATAAAATAAATTGATTCATATCTCCCCATCCCTTGCACCCACCCAATTTCAGACCTCTGCATTAGTTATGTCCCCGTGTCAGTGCGCATGCCCCGCAGATGGGGAACCCGTATGCGATTGGATCTCACTGCCCAGGAAATTGGTGGGGAGGGGACTGGCCCCTTCTGCAAATTCTGCTTCTTCTGGAGGAGACAGCCGGAAAGGGGGAGATGAAGCACATTTAAAGGAGTAACCGAGGACCCAGCCATCGGAGCAGTGCTGGCTGGCATCGGCACCCGGGCAGGGTCCAGGGACCCAACTACAGACG
>NW_006296617.1:192176-192958 GCF_000327345.1 Myotis davidii | reverse complement strand
CCAAGGGGCCACCTGCACGCTGCTCCGAGTCTGGGTCCTGAGTGGGGCTGTGAGGACACGCCCAGGCGCCATGCCTTCCTCCAGGCGGGTGGGGAGGATTGATTCATATCTCCCCATCCCTTGCACCCACCCAATTTCAGACCTCTGCATTAGTTATGTCCCCGTGTCAGTGCGCATGCCCCGCAGATGGGGAACCCGTATGCGATTGGATCTCACTGCCCAGGAAATTGGTGGGGAGGGGACTGGCCCCTTCTGCAAATTCTGCTTCTTCTGGAGGAGACAGCCGGAAAGGGGGAGATGAAGCACATTTAAAGGAGTAACCGAGGACCCAGCCATCGGAGCAGTGCTGGCTGGCATCGGCACCCGGGCAGGGACCAGGGACCCAGTGGACTACAGACGGGACTCTGGGCTTCTTAGACTCCAAATTGCAAAACCCCCTGCTCTGGGCCTTCTGGGGCTGGGCTGCGGGAGATGATCCATGCGGTGGGATCTGCAGGCCGGGCGGGGGCACAGTCACTGGGACACTGGGTGTAAGTCAGTGACAGGGCGGTCCCAGGGTGTCCTGGCTGGCTCATACACTCCCCTCCCCCACTGCCCAGAGCAAAGAGACCAGCTAGCACACTCAGTTCACTTTACTGGGGTCCCAGGTGACAGTGCACAGGGAGAGGGGCCTGAACCACAGGGAGGAGTCAGTTACACGGGGCCTCCCAGCCCAGGCACCTCCAGAAGCCGCTCAGCCCGGCCAGGCCCCCAGGGAGGACAGGCTGCCTCTCCCGCTCCGC
>NW_006296617.1:191531-192025 GCF_000327345.1 Myotis davidii | reverse complement strand
GGATGACCCTGCTGGCATGATGGGCTGGGCACCTCCTGGGCATGGGAACTGGGTCACAGACACACACAGCCCAGGAGGAGGGCTTGGAGGGGCGGCCAGTGGAGATCGCTGCTGAAGGAAACACCGAGATGGGCAAGGGGGCCGATGCACAGGTCACCCGGTGGACAGGACACAACAGCACTTGGGGCAGCAGGTGCTGACCTGCCAGTGCCAGGCCGGGCTGCTGGGAGGCGACTCAAGGGCTCCCTGCAGCTCCCTCCCGGGGACATGTCCTCCCCTCCACGGAGGGCCCCGTTACCTCCTACCCTGGCGGGGCCCCTCAGTAGGGCGTTAAGCAGGGCTATTGATGTGTCATCGCATTGTGATTCCTGTCTGTGTGCGGAGCGGCTGCGGCACAGCGTTAGGGACTTGCTGGGTCGGTGCGCCCTCTGGTGGGCAGAGGGAGACTCCGCCCAGGGCGTGGGGGTTGGAACGAGGATTTTCTTTGTTAACAC
>NW_006296617.1:190818-191490 GCF_000327345.1 Myotis davidii | reverse complement strand
AGGAGCCGCTTGGCCCTTTTAGGCGGGAAAGGTACCCGGGAGGAGGGTGTGCCTCGTAGGCCAAGGTGAGGAGTCGCTGCTTCCTCCCGGGGCCCCGGGAGCCACAGAAAGGGCTGGAATAGGGGAGAGGCCAGGTCAGGCTCAGGACGTGCTGTGGAGGGTGAATGGGAAGGGCTGAGCTGGCTGAGCCCAGGTAGGAAGATGGATGGGGAGGCTGGGGGGGAGGCAGGAGGGAGAGGGAGCGGGAGGGAGGCCCAGGGCCCCATTGGGTTCCTAGTTGGAGGGGGCGTGCCCCTCCCACCCTCGGGGGGTGTCCCCAGTCTGTAGTCTGTTGGGGGCTGACACCCACCGACCTGGCCCAGGCCGCCAGCCAAGTATACAGGGTGTCCCCCAAAATGTATACACACGTTGAATAATAATTCCGGTGGGTTAAATCGGAAAAGAAAGAAACATCAATTGAGCCATCAGCTGTTAAAGTGTGCATACATTTTTTGGGGGGACTCCCTGTATATGTCCTCTGGCTACTCTCTTAGGTCCTCCCTCCCTCTATTCCCCCCTCCCTCGCTCCCAGCCGCCTTCCTTGCTCCCATGCACAGTCTCGGGGACCTGCCCCCACCTGGCTAGAGACCAGGGGTGACCAAGACAACCCACCCCGCCCTCCTGGGGCTCACA
>NW_006296617.1:189862-190715 GCF_000327345.1 Myotis davidii | reverse complement strand
AGGAGCCGCTTGGCCCTTTTAGGCGGGAAAGGTACCCGGGAGGAGGGTGTGCCTCGTAGACCAAGGTGAGGAGTAGCTGCTTCCTCCTGGGGCCCCGGGAGCCACAGAAAGGGTTGGAATAGGGGAGAGGCCAGGTCAGGCTTGTGACATCTTGCAGAGGATGAATGGGAAGGGCTGAGCCGGCTGAGCCCAGGTAGGAAGATGGATGGGGAGGCTGGGGGGAGGCAGGAGAGAGAGGGAGCGGGAGGGAGGCCCAGGGCCCCATTGGGTTCCTAGTTGGAGGGGGCGTGCCCCTCCCGCCCTCGGGGGTGTCCCCAGTCTGTAGTCTGTTAGGGGCTGACACCCACCGACCTGGCCCAGGCCTCCAGCCGGGGTCCCCACACAGAGCTCCTGTTCTTGGTGGCGCCCCTTCAACCCAGGGCGTCTGAGCTCCCCAACAACCCACCTTGCACTTGCTTACCTCCCACCTTTCAATTACTGCCTGCTGGAGGACAGCCCCCCAATAATCTTTTTGAGGTGGTGGCCTGGGAACATTGTGTAATCTCTACTATGGCTGTTCTCCAACTATTGGTCTCAGGACCTCTTACATTATTAGCAACTAGAGGCCCGGTGCACGAATTCATGCACCAGTGGGGTTCCTCAGCCTGGTCTGTGGGATCAGGCTGAAACAGGCTCTCCTACCTCCCTCAAGGGGCCCCGGATTGTGAGAGGGCACAGTCCAGGCTGATGGACCCCACCGGTGCACAATCGGGGCCACGGGGCCTCTAGTTTTTCAAAAAATAGAGTAAATATGTTTTCTCTTCCTTGTGATTTTTCTTAATATTTGCTTTTCTTTAGCATATGTTATTGTAAG
>NW_006296617.1:187634-188210 GCF_000327345.1 Myotis davidii | reverse complement strand
GCCAGGACCCCTCAGGGGATATTGGATAGCCAGTTTCAGCCCGATCCCTGCAGGCCCCATCCAGACAGGAGGGAGCCTGGTCCTGTGCGTTGAGTGTCTGCCCCCTGGTGGTCAGTGTGCGTCATAGTGAGCAGTTGAGCATCCTTAGCATATCATTAGCATATTATGCTTTGATTGGTTGTTGGATTGTTCTGCTGTTTGGTCTGTTTGCACATTACCCTTTTATTATATAGGACTAGGGGCCCAGTGCATGAAATCCTGCACGTGTAGAGGCCCTAGGTCTGGCCTGTGATCAGGGCCACGTCCTCCGCCCTGCAATGCTCTGCGGCCCTCTGCAACGCTGCTGCCGCCTCACAAGTCCAGTCCCCAGTCCCGCGACGCTGCTACTCAGCCCGGTTCCCGTGGTTCCCCATTGGCCATCCAGCGATGGAGCCTGTGGACTGCGGGGAGGGACTGAGAGGTGGTCAATGCACCTCATAGCAACTGGTCGATTGGTTGTTCCAGTCCTGACGCCTGGCCTTTTATTATTATAGATGATCCAGGGCCCCAAAGGGAGTGTGTGTAGGTGGGTTTTAT
>NW_006296617.1:185285-185882 GCF_000327345.1 Myotis davidii | reverse complement strand
AATACTGTTCACACCATGAAATACTGTTCACACAATGAAATCCTGTTCACACCATGAAATACTATTCACACCATAAAATACTATTCACACAATGAAATCTAGTCACACAATGAAATACTGTTCAGACATAAAAAGGAAGGATGCACTACCCTGGCTGGTCTGCACGTCCTCCGCCCTGCAATGCTCTGCGGCCCTCCGCGACGCTGCTGCCGCCTCACGAGTCCAGTCCCCAGTCTCGCGACGCTACCACTCAGCCTGATTCCTGTGGTTCCCCATTGGCCATCCAGCGATGGAGCCTGTGGACTGCGGGGAGGGACTGAGAGGTGGTCAATGCACCTCATAGCAACTGGTCGATTGGTTGTTCCAGTCCTGACGCCTGGCCTTTTATTATTATAGATGATCAGGTTTGATCTGGTCAAGGGCACATGCCTGGGTTCTGGGATCGGTGCCTAGTGAGGGGTGTGCAGGAGGCAGCCGATTGGAGGGCCCCAAAGGGCGTGTGTGTAGGAGGGTTCCATCTGTATTAGGAATTTCAACTGAGAATTTCAACAAGCATGTTACACGGTCACACAAGTAACACATATATTTCAATTGCTA
>NW_006296617.1:182417-183524 GCF_000327345.1 Myotis davidii | reverse complement strand
GGGTACTAAATAGCATTAGGCCCTTCACATTTTTTTAATAAAACTGCCAATACAGCCCTAGCTGGTTTGGCTCAGTGGGTAGAGTGTTGGCCTGTGGACTGAAGGGTCCCAGGTTTGATCTGGTCAAGGGCACATGCCTGGGTTCTGGGATCGGTGCCTAGTGAGGGGGGTGCAGGAGGCAGCCGATTGGTTATTCTTTTTCATCATTGATGTTTCTATCTCTCTCTCCCCCTTCCTTTCGCTCTGAAATCAATCCTATATAATAAAAGCCTAATATGCCAAGTGTACAATGGTCTGTTTAACCAGTCAATGCATAATATGCTAATGATATCCTAAGGCCCCTCAACTACTTGTTGATAATTTTCAAAACCAAAACAAACTGAGAAGAGTGGCCTTGCTTTAAGTTTTTTTGCAAATCTCTTTCATGTCTGACTCAGCAGAAGGCGCTGGACCCTGTGCCTGCCTCTGTATCAGTCCGTTGTGGTATCGCTGGCCGTGCAGCCTCTGGGAAATTCCACTGACACTCGCGAGAGAATGAGCGTTAAAAAGGCAAATAGTATCTTGGCATCATGATGAAAGTGGGCTTGTCCCTGGGGATCCCTAGGGGTCCCGGACCCCTGCCCTGGCGCTTCTGCAATGCCACGGGACACTCAACTTCCTGGATGCCTCCTTCTTCCAGAAGTTTCTGAGTCTCTAATTCTTTTCTCAGCTTCTGGGACCACGCCCGCACCCACTCTGCCCCACGCCCACCCACTAAGAGAGAAACGAATGGGGGCTCCTTCCGGGGACAGGGCAGCCAGAAATGGACAGATTGTCACACCTGCTCTTCCTGAATAAACGTGGACCTACGAGAAGCCAGAGGATGGAATTACACCGGAAGCACGGTGGGGCCCTAGAATAAACGCTGGCATAATCTGTGTCAATCAAATCCACATATAAGCCCTGGCCGTGTGGCTCAGTGGGTTGGGCATTGTCCCGGGCGCTAAAATGTTCCCAGTTCGATTCCCCAGTGTGGGGCGTGCCGGAAGCACTCACAACAGCCATTCTCTTTTGAATTTTTTATTTATTGATTTTAGAGAGAGAGAGAGGGCAGGAGAGCATCTTCTC
>NW_006296617.1:179379-181556 GCF_000327345.1 Myotis davidii | reverse complement strand
GGTCTGTTTAACCAGTCAATGCATAATATGCTAATGATATCCTAAGGCCCCTCAACTACTTGTTGTGATGTGTACTGACCACCAGGGGACAGATGCTCCAACCGGTAGTTAGCTTGCTGCTGGGGTCCGACTGAGCAAGAGGGGCCGAACATGCCCTGGAGCCCACCCGTGGTATCTCCCCAGCTGGCCAACCTCCCGAGTCCCTCCCCAAGCCAGCAGGCGGACATCCCCAAGGGATCCCAGACTGCGAGAGGGCGCAGGCCGGGCTGAGGCACCCCTGACCCCGCTCACGAATGTCGTGCCCCGGGCCTCTAGTAAAAAAAATACCCTATATAATGTAAATCGACCTAATGGTGGCTAATTCTTTTCTCAGCTTCTGGGACCACGCCCACACCCACTCTGCCCCACGCCCACCCATTAGGAGAGAAACGAATGGGGGCTCCCTCCGGGGACAGGGCAGCCAGAAAAGGCGAGAGGTGGTCAATGTACCTCATAGCGACTGGTCGATTGGTTGTTCCAGTCCCGACGCCTGGCCTTTTATTATTATAGATGATGCAGGGCCCCAAAGGGCGTGTGTGTAGGAGGGTTCAGTCTGTATTAGGAATTTCAACTGAGAAATGAAAAGTGCTTATTTATGAGCTTTTTAAAATAGCAACAACAAGCATGTCACACAAGTAACACATAAATTTTCAATTGCTGATTTGTGCACCGGGCCTCTAGTTTTTTAATAAAGGAAGGAAGCACTGACACATGCACAGCATGGATGAACCTTGAAAACATTATACAGAGTGAAAGCAGCCAGGCAAGAACTAAGCACGCATCGTATGCCCCTGTTTGTATGAAATCTCCAGAACAGGCAAATCCGTAGAGTCGGAAAGGAGATTAGTGGCTCTAGAGGCTGGGGGGAGAGTGGGAAGGTGGTTGCTAAGCGGGTGGGGTTTCTTTGGGGAGAGGGAAATGTTCTAAAATTGGGTGTGGTGATGGCTGCACAACTCTATGGACATACCAAAGTCACACTTTCGATGGTGAACTGTATGGTATGTGACTCTCACAGCACCTCGCCCGGGGTCATCCACACCTGAACAATGCCAGCTCTGGCTGTTGTTGTGTTTCCCAGGCTTGCAGGGTTATAAATAGCACAGGGATGAACACAATAGAGCTGAACATGTGTACACACACACACACACACACACACACACACCCCCCTAATAAATTCCGTGGACAGATTGTCACACCTGCTCTTCCTGAATAAACGTGGACCTACGAGAAGCCAGAGGATGGAATTACACCGGAAGCACGGTGGGGCCCTAGAATAAACGCTGGCATAATCTGTGTCAATCAAATCCACATATAAGCCCTGGCCGTGTGGCTCAGTGGGTTGGGCATTGTCCCGGGCGCTAAAATGTTCCCAGTTCGATTCCCCAGTGTGGGGCGTGCCGGAAGCACTCACAACAGCCTTTGTTTTCATGTAGATGTTTCTATCTCTCCCTTTCCCTTCTCCTCTCTCTAAAAATCAATAAAAAATAAAACACATAGCCACGTATAAAGAGCAGCGTTGTGTTTGCATGCAAAGCGGAGTTAGGTTCTGAGTTCAGATCACTGTAAATGGATTTTTTTCCGCCAAGGTTTCAGGCCCTGTCTGGGCACATACAGGAACCAATGAATGCATCAATGGTGGAACAATAAATCTATGCTTCCCTCTCTCTCCTTCCCTCTCTCTCTCTCTAAAATCAATAAATAAAAAATTCAAAAGAGAATGTTCACTATCTCATTAGTAATTGTTTTATATCGATAACAAGCACAAATACTATTTTGTCTATCTGGGGATACATGAAATCTATTCTTGACATTTATCTCACCTGTGTCTGTGTATTGACCGAAGGCGTCCAGAGCCAATGTAACATCCTGCCTGTGGCTTGTGCTTGGGGCTGTGTTCTATTTCTGTTGGGCATGGCTCTACAGAGAAGGTAACATCCATTTGGGGATCAGAAGAGAGCAGCAGGGAAACAGGAGCTGCAGGGGGGTTGGTAGGAGAGTGAGAAAGCCTTTGGTTTGCCTGTAGGCCCAGTTGCCATAGTAACCTTGCAATAAACTCTTCTGACATTAAAAAAAAAAAAAGCTCGCAGTGTTTGGGTTATCTATCGAACAAACGCTTATATAATGGTAAGATCCCAATA
>NW_006296617.1:177534-178512 GCF_000327345.1 Myotis davidii | reverse complement strand
AGCGGAGTTAGGTTCTGAGTTCAGATCACTGTAAATGGATTTTTTTCCCAGACGTGAAGGGCTGAGGTGGGGGGGGGGCGGGTTCCCAGGGGCATGGAAGATGTGCAACAACCCGCAGATCCTGACCATCCCGGCCTCCCACACGCTGGCACACCTGGAGCGCCCCCTGGTGCCCGTGGTGCCAACAGCCCCCAAGAGGCCAAACTTCAGGGGAGGGACTTGCCTCTGTACTGTAGGTGCCAGCTGCTCTCCTGGGGTGTCCCCACCACAATCTGCAGCCCAGAGTGTCGCCCTGTCCTGTCCTGTAAGCATGAAACCTTAGACCAGTGACTCAGGGCAGGGCATTGTTCCAACACCCACACACGCCGCCTCGTGAGTCCTCAGCATCTCGGAATAAAGTGGGGACACCGAGGCAGAAGAGACACGTGACTTGCCTGGTGAGTGGCTGCTGGTCAGACACAGGGCTGCCAGGCAGCATTGCAGCGCCTGCGTGGGAAGCCGAGAAAGGGCTCTGCTCAAACCAACTGCCGCAACAACACCTCTCGGTTCCTCAAATGGTTACAGAGTGAGCGTGTGACCCAGCAATTCCACTTCAGGAATTTCCCGCGAGAAATGAAACACACGTTCACACAGAAACATGAAGGTTGACAATAGGAGCACTCACAATAGCCACATACAGAAACCACCCAAGTGCCCACCTCCTGATGAGCGGATAAAGGAAATGTGGTGCTCACATGACATACTATTGAAATACTGTTCACACAATGAAATCTAGTCACACCATGAAATACTGTTCACACCATGAAATACTGCTCACACAATTAAATACTGTTCACACCATGAAATACTGTTCACACCATGAAATACTGTTCACACAATGAAATCCTGTTCACACCATGAAATACTATTCACACCATAAAATACTATTCACACAATGAAATCTAGTCACACCATGAAATACTGTTCACACCATGAAAT
>NW_006296617.1:175059-175336 GCF_000327345.1 Myotis davidii | reverse complement strand
AGAGAAGGTAACATCCATTTGGGGATCAGGAGAAGAGAGCAGCAGGGAAACAGGAGCTGCAGGGGGGTTGGTAGGAGAGTGAGAAAGCCTTTGGTTTGCCTGTAGGCCCAGTTGCCATGGTAACCTTGCAATAAACTCTTCTGACATTAAAAAAAAAAAAAGCTCGCAGTGTTTGGGTTATCTATCGAACAAACGCTTATATAATGGTAAGATCCCAATAAATCATCCCATGGCCCCCTTCGATGGAGCACAGGTGGGGGCGCCCCCCTCTTCCAAG
>NW_006296617.1:174262-175033 GCF_000327345.1 Myotis davidii | reverse complement strand
TCACCCCCACCCCTTACTCCCCGGAAGAACCCTATGAGGTAGGGTTAGCGGTTACGGCCATTTCCCAGAGGACACTGAGACGCTCTGGAACCTTCCCGAGTTGCAGCCGGAGATGCAGGAGAGACAGAAACCCCACAGCTGGAGGACAGCGCCCCCCTGAGGTGGTGGTGATGGAGGCAAATGCTGGGGAAGCAGAGGTGTTCGAAGCGGCCATGATATTCCCCTGCCCCAGTCGCGGACCCGGTGAGGGAAATGCTCTCTTGCAGAATTCATGGCTGACCTCGCTGGTGACCACACCCCTGTCCAAACCACACACAGAACCAGGACGGATTGCACGGGCATCCTTTCGAGTACAGGAACACAGGCAAGAGCGTGGTACGAGGCCTGCACCCCATCACGAGGCCTGTGCACCCGAATGGTGCCTGCACCCCACAGATGTGGCCAGTGTGCCCTACTGAAGCCCGTTTCCACGGGGTGACACACCCGTCAGCTCTGCACCCAAGCGTGAGTCCGGGCCCCATGGCCAGAGCCCCTTGGTCTAGGGGTCTCCACACCCTCCCCCTGTGGATCTGGCCTGTTGGGGGCTCATCCCCGAAGGTGGTGCTGCCAGCGCCCCCATCCTCCTTTCCTCCTTTGGTCCGGCCCTTTAAGAGCCGGTCCCCAGAACCCAGCTCGGGCCAGCCGCGTTGCCATGGAGACCAGGCCCCGCTCACCGAGGGGCGAGCCCGTGTGCGCAGGCGCAGGATGGAGCCGCGGCGACGCAGCGGAACT
>NW_006296617.1:173341-173907 GCF_000327345.1 Myotis davidii | reverse complement strand
ATTAGCCAATGGGAAGGGTAGCGGTCATACACTAATTACCATGTTTCTCTTTTATTAGATAGGATAGGCCTGGAGCACGGGTGGGGGCCGGCTGGTTTGCCCTGCTGGCCCCCACCCCTGAACCAGGCCTCTATCCTATATAATAAAAGGGTAATATGCAAACTGACCCTAACAGCAGAATGACTAGGAATGACTGGTCACTATGACACACACTAACAATCAGGGGGCAGAAGCTCAATGCAGGAGCTACCCCCTGGTGGTCTACCAGTAGAGCAGTGATGGTAGGAGCCTCTCCCGCCTCCTCAGCAGCACTAAGGATGTCCGACTGCAGACAGCCTGGGCCTCGTGGTGGAGGAGCTGGACGAGGAGGCCCTGGGCGGGCTGGACGCCCAGAGAGCGCTGTACACCACGCTGCAGGTGGCCGCCAGGGAGCTGGTGCGGAAGTGGGCCGTGCAGGGGGACCCCGAGGGCGCCGGCGGCCCCCGCGAGTTCCTGGCCCTGGTGACCGTGACGGACAAGGCCAAGAAGGAGGAGCTGGAGAAAGAGACCCCGGGGGGCGGGTCCAT
>NW_006296617.1:173125-173327 GCF_000327345.1 Myotis davidii | reverse complement strand
AGATCTGAGCGGGGTCCCCGACCTGGTGGCCCTCCTGGCCGTGAGAGACACGTGGGACGAGGAGCCCGTGGGCAGCGACGCTTGGGAAAGCGAGTCGCAGGCCAGCGGGGACCGCGGGCCGGAGGGGGGCCACCCCGAGTTCGTGGCCATCGTGGCCTACACAGACCCCGCGGACCCCTCCGCCCGGGAGGAGAGGCTGAAG
>NW_006296617.1:168956-172097 GCF_000327345.1 Myotis davidii | reverse complement strand
CGCCTGCCTCGGGCCCCCCTTCACCTCCCAGTCCCTCCTTTGCAGGTGGCGCGAGCGATCCTGATGGAAGAAGGAGAAAAAAACGGGCACCCCAGGCAGCAGCCCCAGGTGATGGGACCGTGTGCGGTATACAGCAAGATGCAGGACTCTCTGGAAGTCACCCTTCCCAGCAAACAAGAGGAGGAGGAGGAGGAGGATGAGGAGGAGGAGGAGGAATCAGGAGAGACACCAGCCCTGCCCACCTCTGGAGCCGCTGATGCAGATGAATCAGCAATAAGACCAAGGCCGCCTGCTGGTGCCCACAGGCTGCACGCAGACTCACGGTGATTTCCAAAAGCCCCAATTATTTGCCAACCTCTTCAGTGACAGCAATTCCCATCCAGGTTACTGGCTTCTCTCTGCTGTGCCAAGCAGTGCCCGCCCCAGGCCTGTGGCCCGCCTCCTCCCCTCCATAGTCCCACCAGCTGCCCGTCCCCTCCTGTGGGCTGGCCAGTCTCTCAGCACGTGGCTTTGCAGCCCCTGACCAAGGTGATAGGGGCGCTCAGGTGACCGTCTGAGTGAATTTAATGCCAGAGAGGAACCTGAGGGATACCCAGGAGCAGGGGCCTATCCTGCCTGTGTGCGAGGTGACCAGGGTCCTGTGCTTAGAGGAGAGGACATGTCCCTCGATTTGACCCCCTCCAGCAGCCTGGCCTGCGCTGGCAGGGTCTGCACCTGCAGTGCTGTCATGTCCTGTCCATGTGGTGACCTGTGCATCGGCCCCCCTGCCCATTTTGGTGTTTCCCTCAGCAGCGATCTCCACTGGCCGCCCCTCCAAGCCCTCCTCCTGGGCTGTGTCTGTCTGTGACCCAGTTCCCATGCCCAGGAGGTGCCCAGCCCATCATGCCAGCAGGGTCCTCCCCACCCGCCTGGAGGAAGGCATGGCGCCTGGGCGTGTGCTCACAGCCCCACTCAGGACCCAGACTCGGAGCAGCGTGCAGGTGGCCCCTTGGGCTGCGGGGACCTCCCTGGGACAGACAAGCTCACCTGGGATGGGGTCAGGGTGGGCACGGAGTGGGAGAGGCGGCCTGTCCTCCCTGGGGTCCCCTGAGCTCCGGGGCCTGGCCGGGCTGAGCGGCTTCCACCAGGAGGTGCCCAGCCCATCATGCCAGCAGGGTTCCCCCCCCTGCCTGGAGGAAGGCATGGCGGCTGGGCGTGTCCTCAACAGCCCGACTGGACTGTCCCAGCCCCATCGGGACACCCTGCCCATTTTGGTGTTTCCCTCAGCAGCGATCTCCACTGGCCGCCCCTCCAAGCCCTCCTCCTGGGCTGTGTCTGTCTGTGACCCAGTTCCCATGCCCAGGAGGTGCCCAGCCCATCATGCCAGCAGGGTCCTCCCCACCCGCCTGGAGGAAGGCATGGCGCCTGGGCGTGTCCTCACAGCCCCACTCAGGACCCAGACTCGGAGCAGCGTGCAGGTGGCCCCTTGGGCTGCGGGGACCTCCCTGGGACAGACAAGCTCACCTGGGATGGGGTCAGGGTGGGCACGGAGTGGGAGAGGCGGCCTGTCCTCCCTGGGGTCCCCTGAGCTCCGGGGCCTGGCCGGGCTGAGCGGCTTCCAGAGGTGCCTGGGCTGGGAGGCCCCGTGTCACTGACTCCTCCCTGTAGGTTCAGTCCCCTCTCCTGTGCACTGTCACCTGGGACCCCAGTAAAGTGAACTGAGTGTGCTAGCTGGTCTCTTTGCTCTGGGCAGTGGGGGAGGGGAGTGTATGAGGTTGGGCAACAGAGGCCCCACCTGTCATGGCTGTCTTCAAGTCAGAACACCTTGGGACCGCCCTGTCACTGGCTTACACCCAGTGTCCTTTCTGCCTCAGTGATGTGCCCCCAGCAGCCCCCTGCCCTGACCCACCCCCTTGAATTGTGCCAGGGCTCAGCTTCCTCCTGCCCTGCCCCCTCCCCCAGCTCCTCCTGCCCTGTCTTGCTTTGCCAGGTCCCAGGCCTCCATCATCTTTAGGTCCCTGCCACCAGACCCCTTGGCTGGCCCCACCCAACTACAGGTTCTGGGGCCCCAGCCCTCACCCCTAATCCAGGCCCAGAGACCTCCTCCCTCCCCACAACTTGCTGTGTTCCTGCCCCATTCACTAGCTTTCAGGTCAGTCTCCACCGCAGTATACCTGACCGACCCCGGCCTGTTCACACCCGCACCCAGCCCAGCCCCCTGCCCTCCCCTCACTCACCTGGGGCCCAGCTCCCTGCCCTCCCCTCACTCACCTGGGGCCCAGCTCTGCGCTCAGCCCACACCACCCTCCTTGGTGCTCACCCTGGTGCTCAGCTGGGTCCTCCGCGCGCTCGGTACCCTGTAACCTCTCCCCAGCTCCCAGCTCCCGTGCTGATCTTCAAGGCTCTGTCCTGGACCCCGGACCAAAAGGCCTGCCCTCCTACCTGGGTCCCCGCTCCAGACTCACACACAGCTCCAGGGCTGCCAGCGGTCCGGTTAGGACTGGTCTGATGTCTGATGGAGTCACTCCCCTTTCCAAACCCTTTAAAGCAGCGGTTCTCAACCTGTGGGTTGCAACCCCTGTGGGGGTCGAACGACCCTTTCACAGGGGTCACCTAAGACCATCGGAAACACATATATAATTGCATATTGTTTTTGTGATTAATCTCTAGGCTTTAATTATGTTCAGTTTGTAACAATGAAATCGGGGAACGGTATTAAAGGGTCGCAGCATTAGGAAGGTTGGGAACCACTGCTCTAAAGGCTTCCTCCATACCCGCGGGCCCCAGGAGTGCCCTCCCAGGGTATCTGCAGGGGTCTGTCCTTCACTTCCCGTGGGTCTTCAAAGGTCACCTTCCCAGGTGGCCTCCCTGACACCTTGTTAAAAAGCTCACCTTCCCGCTGTCCCCATCTTGTTTTCAGAGCTCTGATGGCCACCCAATACACTTGTTTCTTTCTAAGTAGCCACTGAATGTATTTGTCAAGGGGGTAGGAGAGGGAATTGACAGGCGTTTTGCAGGCAAAGTGTAGAAAGCGGGGGAGGGCGGCTGCCCAAAGGTTAGAAACGCAGCGAGCGCCGCCAGGCCCAGGGGATGCTGCTACCGGAGCCCAGGCCGCTGGGCGCGGAGGTTCAAGAGCAGAGCCCATTGGCCCGAGGAGCGACC
>NW_006296617.1:167210-168148 GCF_000327345.1 Myotis davidii | reverse complement strand
GGGAGGGGGGTTCACTTGTCGTCACTGACCCCCTCAGGGCCAAGGCCGGTGCTGGGCTTAGGGGAGACAGTTTTGCAGAACAGGCCCCCAGGCTGCATGGGGTGGCTGTGTAATTAGATCCCTGTGACTGGTGTTTAGATGTGAGCCAGGCTTGAAATGAATGTCCAGAGTCTCTGGGGTCCGGATAGGGCTCGGGGCGTGCAGAGAAGTAGGGGTGTGTCGAGGATGAACCTGTCAGGGCACCTCTGCCGGCTCAAGCGGAGACGGGGCACCCCGAGATCTCGAGGATGTGACCAGGTCCTAGAATGGCCCGGAGGGAGAAGTCAGGGCTCCTGGAACAGAAAGGACACCCCTTCCCCTCCATCGGGTTCCCTAAAGCCTGGGGCTCGCAAGGACCCCCTACTCCCTCAGCTCAGGCTCCGCCCCATCACATAGGACGCTCCGCCCCCCTACTTCTAGGCGTGTCCACTTACGCGAGTTGCATCGCCCTATATTCCCACCAGGGGGCGCTCCAAGACCGCTCTCAGGGTGCGCCCACGGCCCCCACCAGGGGGCGCTCGGGAACGAAGGTGTAAGGTCCGCGCATTCCAAGGTGCCCGAGACTGTGGCCCATCAGCCCACCGCCTGGAAGCTCATAAGCGCCGCCTGTCCTTGAACGCCAGGCTGCGAAAGTGACTCCCTGCAGGGCAGCGGCCTCTCAGAGGGAGACCGACTGCATCAGCATCTGGAAATTCGTTAGGTGCCGCTCAGACCCATTGCAGCAGGACCTGCATTTTACAAGGTTCTGGGTGCTCTGGGGACGCATCGCCCTTTGTTCGTGACCATGTGAGTTACCGACAGAAGAGGACAAATATGTGTAGATGAACAAAGGACCTAGTTTGGCCCTAGCCGGTTTGGCTCAGTGGATAGAGCATCGGCCTGCGGAACGAGGGGGCCCG
>NW_006296617.1:165171-166677 GCF_000327345.1 Myotis davidii | reverse complement strand
GGCTCGCTCTGGTTTTGTTCAAGCCACGGGGACTGGCGTGTGCCTGCCCTGGTCTCCCCAGAAAACTCCCAGCACGAGAGTAAACCTTTTGATTCCTTCTTGGTGCCCGGGTGTCATTAGTCTCCACATCTCAACCGATTCTGGGTGAGCGTGGACCACCCAACCCCAAACGGCCTCTCTATTGACAATGTGCGCTCACCCAGGGATCCGGTCCTGTTGGTACCAACCAGAGACCCACAAACTCACAGGAAGTCACAGCAGGGGCAGAGTGAACTGGGAACGCCGTGTTTCTCAAAGTGTGTTCCCCCCGCAGCACCCCCACCGGCGGGGTCCCCCTTCCCTAGAGACTACTGACTCAGAGCCCCAGGAAAGGACGCTGGTTCTCAGCCTTGGCTACGGGTTCAAATCCCCTGAGGGGCGTTTAACACATCGGGATGCCCTGGCCCCACCCTCGGAGAGTTTGAAGCTGGGGGTCTGAGGAGGGGCCCAGGCATCAATCATTTTAAAGGCTCTCAGTTGACTCTGAGGGGCAGCCAGGGGGCGCTCCCATGTCTACTCTATCCTCCCATTTCACAGGGAAGAAGCTGAGGCCCGATTAGGGAGGGAACTTCCTAAGGTCACAGGGCAGGTTGGTGACTGAGCAGAAGTACAACCCAGGAGTCCTTTCAAAGCTTCATTGTACATGGAGGGCGGACCTGGCTCTGCAGCAGCAGAAATAACAATTATTACAGACGGCCCTGGGTGGACTGATATGACTGACTTTAAAGGTTTCCCTTTTCTTTGAGTTAAAACCAACAATCTCACTTTATGAAGCAAAATGTTCTACGGTAAAATGTTAACTGAACATATGTGGCGAAATGACGTGATTTTTTTACTCCATATTTACTGAGGTTTTTCTATCGTGATCATGCGTTGCTGTTATAGTCTGATAAAAAAAATGTCTGTATAGCTCGGCCGGTGTGGCTCAGTGGTTGAGCATCATCCTATGATTTTTACTCCATATTTACTGAGGTTTTTCTATCATGATCATGCATTGCTTTTATAGTCTGATAAAATGTCTGTATAGCTCGGCCGGTGTGGCTCAGTGGTTGAGCATCATCCTATGAACCCGGGAGGTCACAGGTTTGATTCCCATGCCTGGGCACATGCCTGGGTTTTTTTTCAGCTCAGACCCATTGCAGCAGGACCTGCATTTTACAAGGTTCTGGGTGCTCTGGGGACGCATCGCCCTTTGTTCGTGACCATGTGAGTTACCGACAGAAGAGGACAAATATGTGTAGATGAACAAAGGACCTAGTTTGGCCCTAGCCGGTTTGGCTCAGTGGATAGAGCATCGGCCTGCGGACTGAGGGGTCCCGGGTTCGATTCCGGTCAAGGGCATGTACCTTGGTTGTGGGCACATCCCCGGTGGGGGGTGTGCAGGAGGCAGCTGATTGGATGTTTCTAACTCTCTGTCCCTCTCCCTTCCTTTCTGTAGAAAATCAATAAAATATATTAAAAAAAAAT
>NW_006296617.1:161886-163458 GCF_000327345.1 Myotis davidii | reverse complement strand
AAAAGATCTCGTTTGCATGGTGTTCCTGCAAAGAGAGAGCACAGCATAGTGGTCAAGAGTCACCTCTGGACGGGACCTGGGTTCAGGTCCTTACCTTCCCACTCACTGGCTGTGTGACCTTCCCTGTCTCACATCCTCTGTGTGCAAAAATCAATAAAAAATATTTTTTAAAAAAGATCTCGTTTGCATGGTGTTCCTGCAAAGAGAGAGCACAGCATAGTGGTCAAGAGTCACCTCTGGACGGGACCTGGGTTCAGGTCCTTACCTTCCCACTCACTGGCTGTGTGACCTTCCCTGTCTCACATCACCTCTGTGTGCGGCTTCTGCATCTGAAAACGGGGGGGCAGGGTGCTGGGAGTAGCCCCTTCCTCGCAGGGCCGCTGTTCGGTTTCCTTGAGATATTGAGCACAAAGGACTGGGAGCAGTACCCAGCACTGGGCAGGGTGGAAGTGCAGCACCCATTTCTTGTGCCGCATGCATTTTGCAATCACGTGCAAATAGTTTTCCAAAAAGTGAAACCGTAAAGAGGCGGGCTCTGTTCTTTGAGGTTTGGCCATGGACAGCCTCGGGTCGCCCACCCCGCACCTGGGAAAGGCCCTGAAAGAGCTGGCCTGCTCCCGCCCTTGAGTGGGTGTGAAGGTCAAGCCGTGCAAACCTCCAGCCCCAGCCCCCAGAAAGGCCCAACATGCTCGCTCTGGTTTTGTTCAAGCCACGGGGACTGGCGTGTGCCTGCCCTGGTCTCCCCAGAAAACTCCCAGCACGAGAGTAAACCTTTTGATTCCTTCTTGGTGCCCGGGTGTCATTAGTCTCCACATCTCAACCGATTCTGGGTGAGCGTGGACCACCCAACCCCAAACGGCCTCTCTATTGACAATGTGCGCTCACCCAGGGATCCGGTCCTGTTGGTACCAACCAGAGACCCACAAACTCACAGGAAGTCACAGCAGGGGCAGAGTGAACTGGGAACGCCGTGTTTCTCAAAGTGTGTTCCCCCCGCAGCACCCCCACCGGCGGGGTCCCCCTTCCCTAGAGACTACTGACTCAGAGCCCCAGGAAAGGACGCTGGTTCTCAGCCTTGGCTACGGGTTCGAATCCCCTGGAGGGCGTTTAACACATCGGGATGCCCTGGCCCCACCCTCGGAGAGTTTGAAGCTGGGGGTCTGAGGAGGGGCCCAGACATCAATCATTTTAAAGGCTCTCAGTTGACTCTGAGGGGCAGCCAGGGGGCGCTCCCATGTCTACTCTATCCTCCCATTTCACAGGGAAGAAGCTGAGGCCCGATTAGGGAGGGAACTTCCTAAGGTCACAGGGCAGGTTGGTGACTGAGCAGAAGTACAACCCAGGAGTCCTTTCAAAGCTTCATTGTACATGGAGGGCGGACTTGGCTCTGCAGCAGCAGTAATAACAACAATCATAACGGGTGGCCCTGGGAGGACTGATATGACTGACTTTAAAGGTTTCCCTTTTCTTTGAGTTAAAACCAACAATCTCACTTTATGAAGCAAAATGTTCTACGGTAAAATGTTAACTGAACATATGTGGCGAAATGACGTGATTTTTTTACTCACTATT
>NW_006296617.1:159970-161866 GCF_000327345.1 Myotis davidii | reverse complement strand
TTTTTACTCCATATTTACTGAGGTTTTTCTATCGTGATCATGCGTTGCTGTTATAGTCTGATAAAAAAAATGTCTGTATAGCTCGGCCGGTGTGGCTCAGTGGTTGAGCATCATCCTATGAACCCGGGAGGTCACGGGTTTGATTCCCAGTCAGGGCACATGCCTGGGTTTTTTTTCCAGGCTCGTCCCCCAGTAGGGGGCGTGCAGGAGGCAGCCGATAGATGGTTCTCTCCCATCATTGATGTTTCTCTCTCCCTCTCCCTTCCTCTCTGAGGAAAAATGAAGACAAGTGGACTCAGTAGAGTGCAGGGGACATGGAGCATTTAATGGAAATGCTAGCTGTAGCCAGGAAAAAAAATACACAAATGATTCATTTTCCCCTTCAACCTCTAAGCTAAAATCCTTCCTGGAATGTGAGGGGGTGGCCCCAGAGGCAAGCTTATTTTGGCATAAACCCTCTTTCAGGCGGAATAAAATCCTTCTACTCGGGGGTCATGCGTCTGTTTCTGTATTAGGATGAGCCCTCTGCCCTGATGTCCTACACACCCCATGTCCTTACATTTGGGCTGAAATATTGTGATTTTTGTCCTTTCCACATGATGCCTTCCAGGCCCACAGACAACCCCATCTCCCTCCACACGGAGGGTGGAGAGACCTCCCCTCACTGAGGTGATTGCATGTGGCTTACCATGTGTTTCTCTGCCCTGCTTCCATCTTCACAAAGGCATTTATGACTCTTGTCAAAACCTGAATACAGCCCTAACCAGTTTGGCTCAGTCGATAGAGCGTCAGCCTACAGACTGAAAGGTCCCAGGCTTGATTCCAGTCAAGGGCATGTATCTTGGTTGCAGGCACATCCCCAATAGCGGGCGTGCAGGAGGCAGCTGATCGATGTTTCTCTCATTGATGTTTCTGACTATCTATCCCTCTCCTTTCCTCTCTGAAAAAAAATCAATAAAATATATATTTTAAAAAACACCTGAATATACATTTAGAATTGAAAGACTAATTCGCTGCTTCTTCTTCTTCTTCTTCTTCTTCTTCTTCTTCTTCTTCTTCTTCTTCTTCTTTACTGAGAAATAAAATAGTACATTCTCTTTCTTTGATTAAGGGCTTCAGACAAAAAGCAGGATTAGTGACCAGCCAAGACTATTATTCCGACCACGTGTTATTTCCCGGCCGCCAGGAGGACCGACACTCACCTCCCGTGGCTTGCACGAGCGAAGCACTACCTGACTATTTTGTGCATTTAGTTCACGAGTCTTTTTCAAATGCCCCTCTCCCTGGGCGGTGGGAGGGGTATCAGATTTTCATCTACAGGATATTCTAGGAAATAGGTCTAACATTTATTTCACTGCTATACCCTGCACGTGTGACCATTTAAAAAAACATTTTTAAAGACCCTAAAATAGGTCACGTATACAGCAATAGGGAAGAAGCTGAGGCCCGATTAGGGAGGGAACTTCCTAAGGTCACAGGGCAGGTTGGTGACTGAGCAGAAGTACAACCCAGGAGTCCTTTCAAAGCTTCATTGTACATGGAGGGCGGACCTGGCTCTGCAGCAGCAGAAATAACAATTATTACAGACGGCCCTGGGTGGACTGATATGACTGACTTTAAAGGTTTCCCTTTTCTTTGAATTAAAAACAACAATCTCACTTTATGAAGCAAAATGTTCTACGGTAAAATGTTAACTGAACATATGTGGCGAAATGACGTGTGATTTTTTTACTCCATATTTACTGAGGTTTTTCTATCATGATCATGCATTGCTTTTATAGTCTGATAAAATGTCTGTATAGCTCGGCCGGTGTGGCTCAGTGGTTGAGCATCATCCTATGAACCCGGGAGGTCACGGGGTTGATTCCCAGTCAGGGCACATGCCTGGGTTTTTTT
>NW_006296617.1:157610-158688 GCF_000327345.1 Myotis davidii | reverse complement strand
TTATTCCGACCACGTGTTATTTCCCGGCCGCCAGGAGGACCGACACTCACCTCCCGTGGCTTGCACGAGCGAAGCACTACCTGACTATTTTGTGCATTTAGTTCACGAGTCTTTTTCAAATGCCCCTCTCCCTGGGCGGTGGGAGGGGTATCAGATTTTCATCTACAGGATATTCTAGGAAATAGGTCTAACATTTATTTCACTGCTATACCCTGCACGTGTGACCATTTAAAAAAACATTTTTAAAGACCCTAAAATAGGTCACGTGCATACAGCAATGTGCCCCAAACACAAACACAGAGCGTAACAAATAATCACGCAGCAAAACCCAGGCTGCTCGGGCCCATCAAGAACAGGTCGGCTGAGGAGCCCCTGATCATGCACTTCTCCTTCTTCTGCGCAAATCGTGTTCTGTTCTGTGATCAACACTTCCTTGCTTCTCTAGAGATACATACGTTTATTATTCACCATGTGGTAGTCTGGTAATAAACCTATGTATCTTCTTCTTCTGTAGATTAGACTGTTTTTTAACCTTCTATGAGTGCAACCTTACTGTCTGGATTATCTGTGCTGTGTGCCTGTTTTTTAGGGAAAATAGGCCAAAAAAAAAGAAAGAAAGAGAGAGAGAGAGAGAATGTGGGGCCTCCCAGTTTCCTGGCCACGTCTGCTCACTGGGAACCCTGTTCTCTCGCTGCAGAGCGTGGAGACAGCTGCCGACCTCCTGTCTGCGGGGAAAGTCCCGGCCAGCAGCTGGCGGCTGTAACCCGAGCCGCTGAGCGGAGAACACAACCCTCCCCGCCTACAATCCCCAGGTTCCGTGGGTTATTTTCACAGAGAAAGTGCAATGGCCGCCAGGTCTGCGGGGCGGGAGCCCAGGCTGTATCTCAGATTCCCGTTCTGTGCCATGAAAATGGACGGACCAGGCACCGTGCCTTAAAGGGCATCATCAGCCCTGGCCGGTCTGGCTCAGTGGGTAGAGCGTCGGCCTGCGGACTGAAGGGTCCGGGGTTTGATTCCGGTCAAGGGCACATGCCCGGGTTGCGGGCTCGACCCCCAGTAGGGGGGGGGGAGCGGGCAG
>NW_006296617.1:156195-157574 GCF_000327345.1 Myotis davidii | reverse complement strand
CGGGCTCGATCCCCAGTAGGGGGCGTGCAGGAGGCAGCCAATCAATGATTCTCTTATCACTGATGTTTCTAACTCCCCCTCCTCCTTTCCTCTCTGAAATCAATACAAATATTTAAAAAAAATAAAGAGCATCATCATTTCAAACAAGTTGGAGGAATCTTCAGGGCACCGCCCACCAAGTCTTCTCAGCTCTTCATCGAAAAAAGCAAAAGACCAGGAAAAAGCCACATATCCTGCCTTAGGGGCCTGGCTGTCACATAGTGTGTGATCCCTGGTAAAAACAACACACATTTGCCCGGCTGGCATGGCTCAGTGCTTGAGCATCGACCTATGAACCAGGAGGTCAAGGTTAGATTCCCGGTCAGGGCACATGCCCAGGTTGCAGGATCAATCCCCAGTGTGGGGTGTGCAGGAGGCAGCCAATCAGTGATTCTCTCTCATCACTGATGTTTCTATTGCTCTCTCCCTCTCCCTTCCTCTCTGAAGTTAATAAAGATATTTTAAAACACACACACATTTTGCCCTAACTGGTTTGGCTCAGTGGATAGAGCGTCGGCCTGCGGACGGAGGTCGCCGGTGTTCGATTCCGGTCAAGGGCATGTACCTTGGCTGCGGGCACATACCCAGTGGGGAGTGTGCAGGAGGCTGCTGATCGATGTTTCTCTCTCATCGATGTTTGCTTTCTTTTAAAAATAAAAACAAAATAATACCCTGAAGGTGTGTGTTAAAATATATATTAAAACACACACACACACACACATACATATTTTACTGTGACCTAGGACACACACACACACACACACACACACACACACCATAAAAAAAGCTTCACAAAACACACATACATGAGATGAATTCAGATATGTTGTGTTCTGCTGTCTCCGTAGGGGAAATTGTGAAAGACCTTGACATGTGCCAACAAGACGACGTGTCTTTGCTGGAGTCAGGCGTTGTCCGGCCCCTTTCCCAGATTTCCTGATTCTGTGCATCTGAGTCTTTGAGCTCTTTCCTCCCTGTAAGTTGTAGATGACAAAGCAGACGGGCTTTGTCCAGACCTGTCTGTGCGGCTGTCTGCTGGGCCGTGATTTCCCTGCCCCCGGGGAAGCCAGTTTTCTAGAGAGAAGAAAACCCGGCCTAGCATTCCCAGTGGCACCTCCATCTGCCTGTGGGTTTTTCCTTTGGGGTGTTGTACTAACTTACTGAGTTATTTGATGAGTCCAATAGGGTGCTTGACATGTGTCCATTTTATAGTCGTAGGATAGGCCTCATTTTACCTTTAAAAAATGATAGCATGGCCCTAGTCGGTTTGGCTCAGTGGATAGAGAATTGACCTGTGGACGATAGGGTCCCAGGTTCGATTCCAGTCCAGGGCACCTGCC
>NW_006296617.1:147587-154896 GCF_000327345.1 Myotis davidii | reverse complement strand
TGAGTGTAGAATATATGGATTTAAATATCACAGTTTGTTTTAAACTTATATGTAGATTTTTATTTTATTTCTTAAATATATTTTATTTATTTTAGAGAGGAAGGGAGAGGGAGAGTTAGAAACATCAATGATGAGAGAGAATCATTGATCGGCTGCCTCCTGCACGCCCCCTACTGGGGATTGAGCCTGCAACCCAGGCATGTGTCCTTGACTGGAATTGAACCCGGAACCCTTCAGTCTGCAGGGCGACGCTCTATCCACTGAGCCACACTGGCCAGGGCAATGCTTCACTTTTTCAGCTGGGGGTGGGGTGGGTAGGTAAACTGAAAGACAGATGCTTAGTCTATTGCTCTTTATGTAGACACTAGTCAAACCCTCAAAGCAAGTTAAATGTAGCTGTACATTTCTTGATCAGCTTCTAGACTTAAATGTGTAATATTAGAGGCCTGGTGCATGGATTTGTGCACCAGTGGGATAGCCGGTTTTCGGCCCCCCCTCTCGCAATCGGGACCCCTCAGGGGATGTCAGATAGCCGGTTTCGGCCAGATCGCAGTAGGCCAGGCCAAGGGCTGATCCAGACAGGAGGGAGCTCGATCCTGTGCATTAAGCGTCTGTCTCTTGGTGGTTAGTGTGTGCCATAGCTTGTGCACCAGTGGGGTCCCTTGGCCTGGCCTTTGTTGGATAGCCGGTCTCGGCCTGATCCCTGCAGCCCTGATCCAGACAGGAGGGAGCTCAATCCTGTGCATTAAGCGTCTGTCTCCTGGTGGTTAGTGTGTGTCATAGCTTATAATACCTTAGAGATACGGAGGGTTTGGTTCCAGACTAACATAATAAAGCAATTATCACAATACAGTGAGTCCCATGGCTATATATATATATATATTTCTATCTCCCTCTGCCTTCCTCTCAAGGATCCGCTGGGAAAGCTGGCTAAGCTAAAATATACATGTTTGTGGTAAGGCTTGATACAAGCAATGGATTCCCAGTGCATATAAAAGTTATGTTTATACTGTTATCTAGTGAGTGTGCAATGGTACTATGTCTAAAAAAACAATGTTTATATACATTAATTTAAAATACTTTATTGCTGAGAGATTGTCAAGGGCAGGGGAAAAAAAAGGACACATATGTAATACCCTTTGTAATACTTTAAGCAATAAAACTTAAAAAAATAAAATAAAATAAAATAAAATACTTTATTGCTAAAAAATGCTGTCATCTAGCCTTCAGCAAGTCATAATCTTTTTGCTGGTGGAGGGTCTTACCTTCAGTTTGTAAAAAAATGCAATATCTGAGGAACACAATAAAATGAGGTATGCCCATGCCTTTTTCCATATATCTAAAATGTTTAATAATGACAGTTTTCCAAAATTATAGAATAATTATTTAAATAGGGAACAGAGGATATTCATTTGGTTAAATATGTCTCCTCCTTCTCCTCCATCTCCATCTTGTCTTCCTCCATCTCTTCCTCCTCCTCCTCCTCCTCAGTGTCTCTCTCTCTGGCTCTAGTTAGAGTTACAGTGGTTGTCCCAGTGGCCTTCTCCATTTCCAGCCCAGGTCAGGCAGGAGGTACATTCACTGATTCATTTAACAAATAATTATCCCATGTCTCTGTGCGGCAAACACTGTCTAGGTTCTGGGGATGTGATGGCGAACAAAACAGAGAAGGTGCCGACCTTGGGGGGCTTCCCCTGTCGTGGGAAGACAACTTCAGATCGTGTGAGCACTATCTTTAAACCACGTGGTTTGGGGGCTGTTTGTTGCGCTGTGAATGCTAATGGGTACATTAATACACCAATGTGATGCGATAGTGACTTTTGTGAAAGGGGAACGGCTTGCTTACATAGGGGGGTCTGGTAACGCTTCTTAGAGGAGGTGACATTTGGACCAAAGCCTGAGAGATAAGGAGGAAACGATGCAAAAGGCACAGAGAACAGCAAGTGCAAACATCCCGTGAAAACCATGGGAGATAAGAGCTGAAAAAGACCTAAATGAACAGGGAAATGCTTCACTTTTTATTTTTATTTTTTAAACATATTTGTCAATAAAATATGGATGGACAGGGTGCCTCTTTCTTCCCAGTTAACAAGATGAATTTTACCTTTTAAAAGGTAGAGAATGGGATATTTTATGAGAATAACTAAGATTAAAACAACAAAATCCTGTGGGGATTTTACTCTTTCCGTAAGCCACGGTAGCAAAAAGACAAACAAACAAAAATAAAAAACACCAAAGACAGAAGGCATTTTCTTTCTTTCCTTTAAAAAAATTTCATTATGAATATTTAACAACAGAGACAAAAGTAGAGAGAATATTACCATGATCTCCAGCTATAACAATTATCAACTCATGGCGACCCTTGTTTCATCTATCCTCACACTCTTTTTTTTCCCCTGGAGTATTTTAACAGTCACTTTTAAAAGAAGAGATAAAGTGTGGCTATTTAAAATAGTCTAGCACTAGCCAGTTTGGCTCAGTGGATAGAGCATCAGCCCGCGGACTGAAGGGTCCTGTGTTCGATCCCCAGTCAAGGGCATGTACCTCGGCTGCAGGCTCGATCCCTGGCCCTGGTCGGGGCACATGCAGGAGGCAACCAATCGATGTGTCTCTCTCACATCGATTTCTTTCTCTAAGAAACTGAAGCGAGAAGGAGCCCCCACAGCACTAACGGAATAGAACATGCCAAACGAGTCACAGAACCACCCAGTGGGCGCCCTAGTTGGTTTGGCTCAATGGATAGAGCTGAGTCAGCTTGTGGACCGAAGGGTCCCAGGTTCGATTCCAGTCAAGGGCACTGTGCTAGAGTGAAGGGTCCAGGTTTGATTCCAGTCAAGGGCACATGCCCAGGTTGTGGGTTTTATCCCAGCAGGGGGCATGCAAGAGGCAGCCAATCAATGATTCCCTCTCATCATTTATGTTTCTATCTCTGTCTTCCTCCCCTTTCCTCTCTGAAATAAATAAAAATGTTTTTTTTTAAAAAAAAACGACACTAAAAACACACCCAGTGGGTTAGTACAACTTACTCAGGCAGGCAATTTGAGTGGGAGTCCAGAGACTCCCAGACCGTCTCTGTGTTTAGCATTTACAGAAACTCTGTGGGTTCTCGCATAATATACACAGGAATTGAAAAATAAATACAAATTGAAAACAGTTTCAAGGATTGAAAAAACACGCAGAGGACAAGATAAAAGTAAAGCGGGGAGGGAGAGGATGGAGAGGCAGCCCCAAACCCGAAGTGCAGAGATGAGTGGAAGGGCTGAGGCTGCAGGGTGTGTTGTCATGGAAACCATAAAGCCGTTCATTGTCATGGAAACCACAGCTGCTCCTATCAGGGATGCTGCAGCACTATTTTTAGATCTGCTGCTAGACACGTGGAGCCTTGAGGGGAGAGGGAACAGGCTGCTGCCTTCACTTCACACACACACACACACACACACACGTGTATATATACACGCACGTACATATGAACATATATATGTATATATACAGACATATACACATAGAAGTGCATGTTTATAAGTATATAGCTCTATATTCTTTTCATATATAAACAAATAAATGTTTTAAAAAGCTCCCTTAAGCCCTGGCCAGGTGGCTCAGTTGATTGGAGTGTCGTCCGTACATCAAAAGGTTTTGAGTTGGATTCTGGTCAGGGCACACACCCAGATTATGGGTTCGACCCCTGGTCGGGGTACGGCCAGGAGGCAACTGATCGATGTTTCTCACATCAATCTCTCTCTCTCTCTCTCTCAAATTCATAAAAACATACTCTCAGGTGAGGATTAGCAAATAATTAAAAGCTCTCTTAAACATTTCTCTTACGGATTTTGGAATGCTTCCTAACGCACAGTAACCGGCTTCTCTGAACCCTGACGGATAATAAGCATCCGTGCAGCAAAGTGTGACCTCAACAGGCCGGGGCTACCCAAACCCTGCACATCCCAAACGCACGGCTGGCCCTTGACTGGCTCCTGGACAACCTCCAGTCCCTGGAGAATCCTGGACCAACAATGTGATCGACGGTGGGGCCGTGGGCCACACGGTACCATCTGACCTCTGGAGGGGCTGGAGGCTGAGTCACTAAGGCAGCCACGCAGGTCAGTGCTTCAGGCCCATGTGACCAACCAGGATAAAAACCCTGCACGCTCAGGCTCAGAGCTTCCCTGTGCACCAAAAGGTTACAGGTTCAATTCCGTCAGGACACATACCCCGGGTGTGGGCTCGATCCCTGGTCGGGGTGTGTACAAAAGGCAACCGATTGATGTTTCTCTCTCAAATCAAAGTTTTTCTCTCTCCCTCTCCCTTCCTGTTTCTCTAAAATCAATTTTAAAAATGTAGTCGTGCCCTAGCCAGTTTGGCTCAGTGTCAGCCTGGGGACTGAAGGGTCCTGGGTTCGATTCCAGTCAAGGGCATGTACCTCGGTTGCAGGCTCCTCCCTGGCCTGGGCCCTGGTCGGGGCATGTATGGGTGGCAACCAATCCATGTGTTGCTCTCACATCGATGTTTCTCTGTCTTTCCCTCTCTCCTCCTCTCTCTAAAAATCAATGGAAAAATATCCTCGGGTGAGGATTTCAAAAAAAAATGTAGTCGCTAGTAAATTCCATAGCACAGTCAGCTACTAGCGTGCTCCTCTGGCCACCCACTGCCCATTTATGACACTAAACGGGTGATGAAGGAACAAGACATGTGACCAGCCCTGCTGCTGGGGACATGTCATTAAACGATCAAGCTTTCCTTCCTCTGAATGTAAGTGGCTGAAACGGACTTATCTCCTCTTCAACTCACCAGTCTGAAGAGCTCTTTGATGGTGATGATACCGCTTCATTGAAAAAAAAAAAAATCCATGAATGGAAACTTTGTGCGCTGCTAGAAAAAGCGGCCTTGGGTACCTCTTCAGGGGTTAAGAAGGTCGTTCTCAGTTTTCCTTTGTAGTAAGTGCTTTGCCAATCATCCTCGATCGCTGCTGCACTTTCTATGTCTTCCCGTTATCTACTGCTGCATAAGCCATCCCAAATGTAGCCGCGAAGAATGACAATTGTTTTGTGACGCTCACTGATCTGTGGGCCAGGAATTCCCGCAGGGTAAAGCAGTGATGGGTTGTTTCTGCTACTCCGTGTCTGGGCCCCAACTAGGAAGATGTCAACGGGTGGAGAGTGACTCCATGGTTGGGGGCTACAATTATCTAGACCAGGGGTCCTCAAACTTTTTAAACAGGGGCCAGTTCACTGTCCCTCAGACCGTTGGAGGGCCGGATTATAGTTAAAAAAACAACAACTATGAACAAATTCCTATGCACACTGCACATATCTTATTTTGAAGTAAAAAAACAAAACGGGAGCAAATACAATATTTGTATTTGCATGTGGCCCGCGGGCCGTAGTTTGAGGACCCCTGGTCTAGGCATTTCTTTAATCACCTCTCTGGTACCTGAGCTGACGGCAGGGCTCAGCTGGGAACTATGGGCTGGAGCACACGCAGGCGGCTCGGGCTTCCCCGCAGCGGGGCGCCAGGGCACAGCTGAGCTTCTCCCTTGGAAGCTCACGGATCCAAGAGTGAGTGTGTCCCAATGGGCGAGGAGGAAGTGGCGTGGCTTTGGACGGCCTCGCCTGGACCACCACAGAGCTCCTTCCGCAAGACGCTCTTGGTTCGGTCATTTCCCTTCTGCCACCTCCCTATTGGTTACAGCAGTTCCATGTCCGCTCAGATTTGAGAGGAGGGGACCAAGATGTCCACTTCTCGCCCTAGCCGGTTTGGCTCAGTGGATAGAGCGTCAGCCTGCGGACTGAAGGGCCCCGGGTTTGATTCCGGTCAAGGGCATGTACCTGGGTTGCGGGCACATCCCCAGTGGGGGGGGTGCAAGAGGCAGCTGATGGATGTTTCTCTCTATCCCTCTCCCTTTCTCTCTGTAAAAAATCAATATATTTTAAAAAAATGTCCACTTCTCAAGCACAGGAGGGTCACAAATGGCCGGGCCGGTGTTGCTCAGTGGTTGCGCATCCACCTATGAACCAGGAGGTCACGGTTGGATTCCCAGTCGGGGCACATGCCCAGGTGGCGGGCTTGGTCCCCGGTGGGGGGCGTGCAGGAGGCAGCTGATGACCGATGATTCTCTCTCATGGTTGATGTTTCAGTCTCTCTCTCTCCCTTCCTCTTCTCTCTGTCCCTCTCCCTTCCTCTCTGCAAAAAAGTCAAGAAAATATATTTTTTTTAAAAAGAGATGTCCACTTCTCAAACACAGGAGGGTCACAAATGGCCCGGCCGGTGTGGCTCCGTGGTTGCGCATCCACCTATGAACCAGAAGGTCATGGTTGGATTCCCAGTCGGGGCACATGCCCTGGTGGCGGGCTTGGTCCCCGGTGGGGAGCGTGCAGGAGGCAGCTGATGACCGATGATTCTTTCTCATCCTTGATGTTTCAGTCTCTCTCTCTCCCTTCCTCTCCGAAATCAATTAAAAAAACAAAACATGGCCTTGTTTTAAAACCACTGCATAACGGTACACATTCCTTCTTCAGCGGCTTCGTAGAATTTCAACACGTAAAGAACGTGAGATTTTAAAATTCTGGTTAAAACTAAAGTGTTTCTTTAACATTTTGATGGCATTTCTTTTTCTTTTCTTTTTTTTGCGTGAAATGTAATGGAACTTGGAAAATCACACAGATGTCCATCAAGCCCTCGTTCAGGGATGCAGAGACGGCGGTGGGAGCGGCGGGAGGCTCTCCGGCCTTGCCGAGGCCCATTCCCAAAACGGAACCCAAAGAACGGGTTTTGGCTGCAGCCCGGGCCGGAGACCCAGGCCCCTTTCCAGGTGTGGTCTCCCCGGATCTTCACAGCGTCCAGGCCAGGAAGGGTGTTGCTGGTTTTCCTCCTGTGGAGACGAGGCCCGAGCGCCAGGCTGGTGGAGGCTGCACAGCTCGGAATTGGCACTGTTAGGCGCGGGCCTTCAGGAAGCAGCTCAGAACGGAGTCACGGAGGGTTTGACTCTTCGCAAAGCTGTCGTCAGCGGCGGAAACCTGCAGGGAAAGGCGAGCCCGCGTCCCCAGGCTTTGGGGTGGCCGGGCTGGGGGCGGAAGCAAGTCGTTTCTGGAAGTTTCTGGAGCCTCAGGCAGCTGAAGGGGGCTCCGCCAGGAGCTGAGGCTGTTGTTAGAGGAGCGCAGGGGGGCTCAGGCCGCGCTTTCCGTTTGCCGTCTGATTTCCGGTGTCTCCCAGGGGTCACGCCTACTGGACCCCACAGGAAGGCAGAGGTGTGTGTGTGGGGGGTGCCAGTCGGCGTCCCGCACCGCGTCCCCGGGGCTCACCCCGAGTGGAG
>NW_006296617.1:145590-147291 GCF_000327345.1 Myotis davidii | reverse complement strand
GTTTTTGGCGGATCCCAGGACACGTGTGAGCACCCGGGCCGGTGTGGGAGGAGAAGTCCCCGGGGATGCGCGAGGCCTGCGGAGGGGCCGCTGAGACCTTTGAGCCCGGGAATCCGACCTCCCTTTCTTGCCTCCGTGCAGGGTTCGTTCCCGGGGACCCCACCCGCTCGCGGACTCTTCATTGCACGCGGGCTTAAGCTCGCAGGTGGTTGCGACCATGACGATGACCCTCTTGGAGGACTGGTGCCGCGGGATGGACGTGGACATCCACCGGGCCCTCCTGGTCACGGGCATCCCGCAGGACTGCGGCCCGGAGGAGATGGAGGGGACCCTGAGCAGGGCCCTCTCCCCGCTGGGCCCGTACCGCGTGCTCAACAAGATCTTTGTGAGGAAGGAGAACGCCAAAGCCGCCCTCCTCGAGGTGGGCGAGGGGGTGAGCCTGAGGGCCGTTCCCCGGGAGTTTCCGGGAAGAGGAGGTGCCTGGAGGGTGGTCTGCAGGAACCCCACCCAGGATGCCGAGTTTTTAAAGAACCTGAACGAGTTCCTGGATGCCGAGGGGCGCACCTGGGAGGACGTGGTCCGCCTGCTCCATCTCAACGACACCCCCGCGCCCCGGAACCGGAACCAGAACCCGCCTCTGGGGAACTGGGTAGAAGCTTTGGGGGCGCTCCTGGGGACCGTGATGCAAGTCATCGTCCACCTGGACTCAGAGCTCCGCAGCCAGGAGGAAGCCAGGGCCCAGGAGGCCTACGCCCTGGCCATGGCAGCGTCAGCCGCCGGGAGGAAGGGCCGGAAGGAGCCGGGCAGGGCTGCCAGGGCGTGCTCTGTCCTGACCAGGGGGAACCCAGGCAGCTGGGCTGAAGTGGAAGGTGAAGGCGACCCTCCCATACCTGTGGTTCGGAAGGCTAGAGCCAAGTCTCGCTCCAGGAGAAGGAAGCAGAAGAAGAGCCCCAGGCAGGAACCAGTGCCCTGGAAGAAACCCAAAGGCCACCATGCCAGCAGCCCGGCCTCCCCCGAGGGTCCTGAGGCTGACGGTGGGGACAGCGGGCAAGTCCCCGAGTGTCCCAGGAGCAGCAGGAAGCCCCGTGTGAAGCGGGTGGCCGCGGCCGGGAAGAAGCCTGCGGAGAAATGCCCCTGGGAGGCTCCCAGACACGCCCCCCAGGATGCCCGGGCAGAAGCTGCGGGCCCCGAAGTCGCCTCCGACTCAGACCAGGACGATGGTCCCGAGGAACCGCCAAGCAAGAAGGCCATGGGCTGGGCCTCGGCAAAGAGCCCGGGCTGCACGAGGAGGAGGAGGAAGAAGAAGGTGAGCTTGGGCCCCATCTCTTACGTCCTTGTCGATGTGGAAAGAGCCAAGAAGACGCCATCGATTCCAAAGAAAGGGCCGGGCCTGCGAAGGGGTGTGTCAGGCCAGAGGGCCCTTCGGGGCTCACAGCGCGTGGAGTCACCTGCCTCCGCCTCACAGGGTACACCGGCCAAACCAGAAGGCCCTGCTCCAGGTGAGTGTGACAACGGGAGTCATTTGGGTGGTGTCTACCAGCAGGGGAGGGGGGCGGAGCGGGAGTGGCAGGTGGGGGCTGATGAGCCCAAGGAGGACCCCACTGCGGTGGAGACGGTGGGCGACACACCAGTTGAGGGTTTAGAGGGCAAAAACCCTGACCTCCCTCCTCGGGGCCTCAGAAGGCCAACATGGGGGTGCTG
>NW_006296617.1:143000-145538 GCF_000327345.1 Myotis davidii | reverse complement strand
CCCCCCCCCCAGCTGTCTTCTGTTGGTGAGTATCGCCGTGGTATTCCGTGGTATTCTCGGGTCATTGTGCTGCTCCATCTGACCATCTCCCTCCAAAGAGTTGAATGGTTTGGGGTTATAGTGTCTGTTAGGGTGGGTGGCTTTGAGGTGGAGTGTTCTGGAGGCCTGGTTGGGTGGGGGGGGAGAGGGGGTTAGAAATGTGGGTGGCTTTGAGGTGGAGTGTTCTGGAGGCCTGGTTGGGGGGGCGGGCAAGGACTAGAAAGCTCCAGAAAGTAAAAAAAAAAATTTCATTTGACACCTCTCCCTGCTTTGACTCTGTTGTAATTTATCCGCAGAACCCAGGAAACTTTGAGATGGGACCTCGGAGCTGAAAGAAGACCAAGGAAGAGCTTCCAAGTTGGGACCAAAGCTTTCTCTTGTTACTGAATGAACCAAGACTTTTGACCCACTGGGGAGAAATCGGTTCTTGGAAGTAAATGTACCTGAGATCTTAGGTGGAAGGAATAAGGGAGGGAGGTATTGAAACCCTAAGCTTTTTTCTCTGCCAGGCCCACTTTCCCACCTCCTCGTAGGCTCACCTTCCAGGTTGGTGAGCCAATAGATTGGGAAGATTCTAGAATATTCACCTTGACACATGGGCAAGGTCACCGTTATGCTTGTCCATGTGTGACCTTTCTCCCCCTCCCTGCTGCTTCTGAGTGGTCGGCTGACCTCTACAGGGCCTGGCGTTCTCCCTCCACCTTCTCTCCCTTCACCTTCTCTGAGCTTTGATGGCGGGTAGGTTAAGCCAGGATCTCTGATGCAGACCCGCCTTCCTTGCTCCTCCCAGCCTTCAACTTCCATCCTCCAGTTATCTGACCCGAGGTGGTCAGGTCCCAAGACTTAGTGCTGGGGAGAAAGAATGGCCTTGAAGTATTTGAGTTTTAATTTGTGTTAGTAAAAATGGCCCTTGGGATGAAACCCTGTCAGGAACCCGCAGGGAGGAGGGTGTGATTGGTAGGGAGGGACTCGGGCTGTCCCGGCTTCCCTGCCCTGAGTCCATCTAACGCCACCAAACTCAACACTTTTGAGGCTGAAGACACTTCTCACATTGTAGTAAAAGGGAAAATAGTCTAAAAATCTGGTTGTCAATTTCTGGCCTCTGACTAGACCAGAATAGCATGTCTCCTGTGTATGGGGGCCTGGGGTGAGGGGAGCGGCTCCCTGAGATCATTGGTTTCTAAACTATCCTGACGAGGCCCAAGATGTGCTCAAAGATGTAATCCGAACCTCCTGTTTTTTCATTTAAAAACCCACTGAGAAATGGGTACTCGCGTGTCATCGGCCAAACCCATCACATTGGAGACTCAAAATATGACCTTGAGTTCATGTGTTAGCTTGTTTCTGTACAGGTCTCGTGTTCGTTGTTTCTGCCACTTATTTGCATATAAGTGCATTTCCTGTACGCGTGACTGATACCACCTGTAAACGTCACTGCAGTGGGAGACTTCAGCCCCGTGCATGCCTATAATGTCGCTTTGTAATTCGCGTGCTCTGCCCCGCTCCGTTCTCAGTCGTGTGATAGCAAGTCGGTGCTTTGCCGTGGTCCACAGTAATAATATTCTGTCAGAGAGAGTTGAGCCCTTTTATGTTTTCAGAGTCTCTCTTCTGACTTCAGTTCTTGTGATAAAGAATGTGAACAGTTGTTAGATGTCATCATTCAACTTGGAAAACAAACTTCTTGTGACAAGTCCTTGCAAATCCCTGGGTGAAGATGCAGAACAGAAGAACGCGGTTTCAGTCGCAGCTGCTCCTCTGTGTGCGGAACACGGGCGGGTGGACTCGCGGCTGAGGGAAGCCCGCAGCTCTCCAGCAGCTGATTTCAAAGTCAGGTCCTCTGGAGCTCATCGCGTTACCATGTAGATACCACGATTAGGAATTGTCAGTGTAAATGTTACGAAATAAAGGTTAGCAGTTCAAATACTGAGTCTTGTCGGAGGCGGCGGCCTGGGCTATTTAATTTGAGAAACTGCCGAACAGTACACACGTCCTGTTGCGCTATTGTCAGACCTGCCTTCGAGCTTCCATTTTCCGAAAGAGGAAGCCGTTGAGATGTCTCTCCTCTTTGCTGTATGTCCTTCCACCAATGAGAAAGGATCTCCAGCAGATCGCGGGGTTTCTAGAAGTTTCTAGGCCAGGTAACTGGTGATGTGAATTATCTGAAAATGTGAGTTTATTTTTTAAAATTTGTTTATCTTTTTAAAAATGTTTTTTAAATTCATTTCAGAGAGAGGGAGCGGGGGGTAGAAACATCCATGATGAGAGAGAATCATTGATCGGCTGCCTCCTGCACGCCCTTTACTGGGGATCGAGCTCGCAACCTGCGCATGTGCCCTGACCAGGAATCTAACCGTGATCTGGTTCTTGGTTTGATGATTAACCACTGAGCCGCACTGGCTTGGCTGAGTTTGTTCTTAAAAGCAGCTGGGTGATGGAAATCCTTGCCCCCCTCAGAAGCTGAGGTCTTCAGCTAAAAACTTCGTTTACTTCTGCGTAATC
>NW_006296617.1:138320-142946 GCF_000327345.1 Myotis davidii | reverse complement strand
TGATCAGAGTCACTAGGGTCTTTGTTAAATGGGCCCTTCTGAGTCTCGGGACATCCCTTGGGGGATGTATCTGTATCTTAATTTCTCCTGAGAATTCTGTACACTGTCGGTGGGAGAGCTCCAGGTGGAATAATTCACACTTGAGGGACAGATCCTTTGGGGTCAAGGTTGGCGTTTTGTGAAAGGAGCATAGAGGTTGGGGGGGGCGGGGAGATGCATGAGACACAGAGGGATGTTGGGCTCGGAGGACTGCCAGCTAATTGGCACTGGAGTGCCCACACCTGAATACCCAGTGGACCCTGCCCCTGCCCTCTCAGTGGGAAAAGCCATATTTGGCCAAGGTCTTTAGGTCCCTCCCAAAGGTAGTCTCCCTCTAGTTACACCCAGTCCATCAGTAAAGTGGAAAGGCTCCCATGGGCCCAGGTGAGGGGAGATCCGGGGATAGGACCAGGTTAGGCACAGTTCTCTCCAAGCCATACTTGGTTAGTGAACAAACCGTCCTGCAAAAAAAGATGTGTGATGGTCCCTTCTGTTGAATATTTTTAAATGAAATAATACAGTAATATCTATTAGTAAGTGCATATAGATATATTTGTTTCAGGAAGGTATCTATATATATAAAAGCCTAAGTGACCATCCAACCATTCGACTGGTAGCTATGACACACACTGACCACCAGGGGGCTCAACGCACAGGGATGAAAACATGCAATAGACTGATGAATTTCAGGTGGGTGGGCGGGAGAAGAGATTAACCAAAGATCTTATATGCATACTAGAGGCCCGGTGCACGAAATTCATGCACTGGAGGGGGTGTCCCTCAGCCCAGCCTGTACCCTCTCCAATCTGGGACCCCAATCCAGGACTGCTGGCTCCCAACCACTCACCTGTGATGGAGTGAGGGTCAATTTGCATATTACCTCTATTATATAGGACAAAAAGCCCAGTGCATGGGGTCCCTCAGCCTGACCTGCAGGGATCAGGCCAAAACCGGCTCTCCCATATCCCCCGAGGGTCCCGGGTTGCGAGAGCGTGCAGGCCAGACCGAGGGACCCCACTGGTGCACGAATCTGTACACCGGGTCTCTAGTATTTATATATTTGTAATTAATTTTTTACAGCGATTGCCCTTGGAACGATGAGTGGGATAGAGGGCAGGAGGAGGAGTGTGGGGGGCCTTTCAGGATTTATTTTGGTTTCCTGTACTTTGTCAATCTCTAACTATACACTCATTTTTATTTTATTTTTTTAAAAATATATTTTATTGATTCTTTTACAGAGAGGAAGGGAGAGGGATAGAGAGTCAGAAACATCGATGAGAGAGAAACATCGATCAGCTGCCTCCTGCATGTCCCCCACTGGGGATGTGCCCGCAACGAAGGTACATGCCCTTGACCAGAATCGAACCTGGGACCCCTGAGTCTGCAGGCCGACGCTCTATCCACTGAGACAAACTGGTCAGGGCTCATTTTTATTTTTTTAAGTAGTTAATATTCAGCCATATTAAGTAGTTAATATTCAGCCATACCTGCCCTGATGTGGCTGACCCTGCAAAGCGTGAAGCATAAGTGAAAGAAACCCGGCACAAAGAGCTGTGTGTTGTAAGGTTCTCCTTACAAGAACTGCCCACAATGGCAAATCCATAGCGACAGGAGGTAGATTGGTGGTCGCCAGGGGCTGGGGGAGGGGAAATGCGGAGTGACCGCTAATGGGTACGGGTTTCCTTTGCGGGGGATGAAAATGTCCTGGAACTAGATAGCGGTGGTCCTTGCACAACACCATGCATGGGCTAAGTATCACTGAGTTGTACACGTCAGTTAACTTTACGTGAATTTCAACTCCATTTTTTAAAGTCTGCCAGCGGCATCAGGGACCGTGCCTGAGGGGAGAAAGGTGAGGGTTTCTAATACTTTCCCTGCGTTGAAAAAGTCCCCAACCAAACACACGTGTCCGATGTGGAAGCCAGATCCCCCCCCCCGCTGCCAGGTGAGTGAGGGCTGCAGGCCGGGGCACAAAGCGCCCCCTGTCTGCGCATGTGAAATCCCCCCGTTGTCCATGTCCGTTGGTTTGGCTTAGATGCATGCATACAAGTCCTTTGGTTTTTAACATTCCAGCCGGGGGCCACCTCTTCTTGCAGAAGCAGGAAGCGAGAGGCCGCAGTGCATGCATCTGGTCACGTCCGGTCGCTCAGTAAAGCCCCGCCCGGGGCCCCGCTGCCCAGGGAATGTTCTACAGCGACAGCGAATGTGTAGCTGCAGCCAACAATGTAGCTAATGGAGCTGCTTTTCACGCCGCAGGCAGGTTCGGAGTGTTCTCTGCCGGCGCTCACACAGGGTGAGAATGTGAGCGCTCACAGAATGTTCAAGGTCAGGCCCCCTGAGCGGGAATTTCCTCCTGCTGCCTTCCAGGTGCTGCCCGCAGCCCTGGCCCGGGGGGGCTCAGCTGGTCGAGGGGCTCCCCTGCACTGAAGGGTCGAGGGTCCCATTCCCAGTCTGGGCACAGTGGACCTCCCAGTCCCAGCATGTACAGAACTGGCCTTTCTCTCTCTCTCTCTCTCTCTCTCTCTCCCTCCCTCTCTCTCTGAAAGCATATCCTCAGATGAGGATTAAAAAACACACACACAAAACATTCTGTATGTGCTTAACGGAGGCGTTTTCTGCCAGTAAAAGGTAAGCTGCTTTAAAAGCTGTCAACATGTTGCCCTAACCGGTTTGGCTCAGTGGATAGAGCGTCGGCTGCAGACTCCAGGGTCGCAGGTTCGATTCTGGTCAAGGGCATGTACCTTGGTTGCGGGCACATCCCCAGTGGGGAGTGTGCAGGAGGCAGCTGATCGATGTTTCTCTCTCATCGATGTTTCTAACTCTCTATCCCTCTCCCTTCTTCTCTGTAAAAAATCAATAAAAAAACAAAAAAATAAACCTTGTCAACATGAGAGAATAGGGAGGGAAATAGGAACCAGAAAACGGGAGCTGGATCAATAACAAAGGGTTGGTCCTGGTACATGTGAAAACGTCCTACTCTGAACCTCCATCATCCAAACAGCTCGGCCCTGACTGAGGGATGGGGGGACGCTGGGTCTGGAAACGGAGCTCCCTAAACACACAGTTACAGTCTGTGATCTGGGTGAGGCTTCGAATGGGCGTGAGGAAGAGGAATTGTTCAGAAAACGCTGCTGGGACAACAAGCTAAGTATTTTGGAAAACAGAAGCCACTCCTTCCATCAAAATCAATTCCAGAAAGGCCAGATATTTGTAAGATGAAGTTGTAAGCGTCGCAGAGGAAAGCTGGGTGGATAACTGATCATCTTGGAGGGAGGGAGCTTTCAAAGTTGAGTGCAAAAGCCTGGTCACCTCACAAGAATGTAGCCAAAGCTGGGGCCCAGGCAGGCCTCCAGCCTCCTGTAACCCGAAACCATCCAAGAAAACCGCTACTTGGCCACTGTGACCACAGAAAATTTAACTTTTTAATCTGAGGGAAAATAAATTAAAAGATAGTGACACACTGGGGAAAAACAAAGGTTTCATATCTTTTTTTTTAATCCTTGCCCGAGCATATTTTTCCGTTGATTTTTAAAAATATATATTTCTGTTGATTTCAGAGAGGAAAGGAGAAGGAGAGAGAGACAGAAACTTCAATGATGAGGGAGAATCATTGATTGGCTGCCTCCTGCACGTCCCCTACTGGGGATTGAGCCCGCCACCTGGGCATGTGCCCTTGACTGGAATTGAACCCGGGAGCCTTCTGTCCGCAGGCCGACACTCTATCCACTGAGCAAACCAGCCAGGGCTCGTACCCTTTTTAATAGAAAGCTCATATAGCCCAACCAGCATGGCTCAACGGTTGAGCGTTGACCTATGAACCAGGAGTTATGGTTTGATTCCTGGTCAGGGCTCATGTCCTGGTTGCCGGCTCAATCCCCCATGTGCGGTGTGCAGGGGGCACTGATCAATGATTCTCATCATTGATGTTTCTATCTCCCTCTCCCTTCCTCTGTGAAATCAATAAAAATATTTTTTTTTAAAAGGAAAGCTCATATAAATGTTCAAGAAAAAGGAACAGCTCTCGAGAAAAGTGGTTAAGGGACATGAATTGGAAGTTAACAGAAAAACAAGTATCAACAGCCAATAAACCCTAAAAAGATGTGCAACTTCACACTTAATAAACCAATGCACACCCTTGGTCAGGTGGCTTGGTTGGAGCCTTGTCCCATACACCAAAGGTTGCAGGTTCGATCCCCAGTCAGGGAGCATACCGAGGTTGTGGGTTCGATCCCTGGTCGGGTGCATATAAGAGGCAACTGATCAATGTTTCTCTCTCCCTTTCTCTCTCTTTCAAATCAATAAACATGTCCCCGGGTGAAGATTAAAAAGAAAAGTGCACAGCAAAACAGTCACAAGAGCCCTAGCCAGTGTGGCTCAGTGGATAGAGCACCGTTCTGTGGACTGAAGGGTCACGGGTTCGAATCCAATCAAGGGCACATGCCTGGGTTGCAGGCGCAGTTCCCAGTGAGGGGCATGCAGGAAGCAGCTAATCAATGATTCTCTCTCATTGATGTTTCTAACTCTCTCTCCCTCTCCCTTCCTCTCTGATGTCAATAATACACACACACACACACACACACACACAAA
>NW_006296617.1:137656-138089 GCF_000327345.1 Myotis davidii | reverse complement strand
CAGTTCCTCATGTTGTGACCCAACCATAAAATTATTTTCGTTGCTACTTCATCACTGTCATGTTGCTGCTGTTATGAATCATCATGTAAATATCTGATATGCAGGATGGTCTTAGGCGACCCCTGTGAAAGGGTCGTTCGGCTGCCAAAGGGGTCGCGACCCACAGGTTGAGAACCGCTGGGTTAGATGAACTGTGGTACCCACTGTGAGCACACTGCAGACATTAAAAAGAAAGGTGCAACCCTGGCTGGTGTGGCTCAGTGGTTGAGTGTCATCCCATGCACCAAGAGTTCGCTGGTTCGATTCCCCATCAGGGCATATGCCCGGGTTTTGGGCTCAATCCCCAGATGGTGGTCACAGGAGGCACCAATGGATGTTTCTCTCTCTCTCTCTCGTCAGTAAAAAATATTTTAAAAAAGAAAGGCTCAGCCCC
>NW_006296617.1:131316-137611 GCF_000327345.1 Myotis davidii | reverse complement strand
TGTCTAGTGATTTTTAGAGAAAGTGGAAAAGAGAGGGAAGGACAAAGGGAAATATCCATGTGAGAGAAGCATACAGATTGGTTGCCTCCTGCAGGAGCCCTGACCAGGGCCAGGGAGGAGCCTGCCACGGAGGTACCCGCCCTTGATCAGAATCGAGGTACCCGCCCTTGACTGGAATCGAACCCGGGACCCTTCAGTCTTCAAGCCAACCCTGTATCCACTGAGCTAAACCGGCCAGGACTTGGCAAATACTTTAAGTGAAAAGCGCCATCGTGCAGCCGGACACATGGGGTCGGCTTGGAAAGGAGGAACGGTATGTCTGGTTACAAACGGTAGGATAAATAGCAGTTCTTTTTTCCTGGAAGCAAAAGCAATAAACTGTGGAAACGAATTGCTCCTGAGTTGGAGAGCGGCGTGTGGGGATGGGGGAGGGGCCGTACCACTCCCCCCTGCCGTTCTCGCAGCCGATGACACATTAGTTTTTAGAAAGCTGGCATGAGGAGACAGCAGGGCATTGTTCGTTTTCTCTCGACTTCTTTGCATTACAGAACAGCGCTGCACTTTCAAAGACACTCACATTATCCCCAACGCATCCACGTGTCCTGCTCAGTTAACCAGGCTGGTGTTTTTTTGCAGTCCTCGAAAGTATTTCTTGCCATGTCTGAATAAACATTTGCCCTTTTTCATAAAGCATCTTTGTTTTGGAAGGTGTATCCCCGTGGAGGCTGGTTAAACGTTTTGGTACGGGCCGGTCCACGCTTGAAAAGCTCTACCAGCTATTTCTGCAAAGCGCATGTCTTGTCACGCTCAGCTCAAGTGATGCTCGGGCCGGCCGCCTGGAGAAGCTCCAGCCCTGCTCCATAAAAGCAGTGAAATGCCAACCCCGGGCACGACCCCGTGCTGTGGGGTCATGGGCTCGGCCTCCCTGACTTTGATATTCAGGCTAAGCAAGGTGAACAGTGTCCATAATCTCAGTAACGCCCTCCCTGGTTTCCCTCAGTGGATAGATTGGGCCTAAACTGGCAGTCGGACATCCCCTGAGGGGTCCCAGATTGGAGAGGGTGCAGGCTGGGCTGAGAGGACACCCTCCCCCCCACTCTCCCATGCACGAATTTTGTGCACCGAGCCTCTAGTGCATTGTAAATGTATACAGGGTGGGGTAGAAGTAGGTTTACAGTACCAAACAGTTTATTGTATTATTATTTATTAATTATTGTATTATTTTCCATATTGTTAGGTCGGAGAGAGCCCAGGATCAGATACATGCAGACATGTGATGAGACAATGGACTTCTCCTGGAATTCCTCACAGATCAACGTGGCAGACACAGATACCGGCTTCTTCTCCCTTAATCCACATACCCCCACACAGATACTGACTTCTTTCGGAATACCCCCGCCCATCCCCTGCGGCAGAGAATTCCTCAGCTCATGTCCCCGCCCCTCACCCAACCGCAGTATAAAAAAAAAGCGCCCCCCTCCCTGTTGGTGTGAATCCATGTGCCCTGTCCTTGGGGGACGCAGAAATAAATCTTTTCCTTTCCTTTCTTTTCTGATTCACTGGACTCTCTATTTCTTGCGCCGCCTCCTGAGCTACCTAACCTAACACATATGAACAACTATTAAACCTACTTTTGCCCCACCCTGTATATGCCTAACGGTTTGGGCTCCCTGACTACCCCAAGATTCTCGGTTTCCATGAAGGCAGTGTTGTGAGTCAGTGGGACCCAGTGGTCAAACCTTTCCCTGGACAGCGAGGGGCTAAAAGCTGGACGCCTCTGCTCCTTCCACTGAAATGAATTCCAGATGGGTCAACAATTTAAATGCACACCATGCAGCCATCAAGTGCAAAACATTCTGGGTGAGTTAATTTCTGCTCTTGGACGTGGAGGAAATATTTTTCTAAGCAGAAAAAAACTCAGAAGCTATGAGGGGCAGTTTGAGTCATTTGAATTTTAAAGCTTGTATGTGATCAAAGAAACGTTGAAAAAGTTTAAAAACTGCCAAACTGTGAATGCATATATTTGAAATCATTCCACTGATATATTCCTGTTTTTTCTCTATTCCCAAAACCTTTTACTTGTATTTTTCTTAAATATTTTAATGTTTCTTAAATGTGTTGGTCTCTTTTTTGTTGTTGTTAACCCATTGATTTTTAGAGAGAGTGGAGGGGGGGAGGAAAAGAGAGAGAGAGAGAAATGTAAAAAGCCACATTTCCTCCTGCATGTGCCCCGACCAGGGACGGGATCGAACCTGCAACCTAGGTATGTGCCCTTGACCAGGAATTGAACCCGAGACCCTTCAGTACTCAGGCCAACCTCCTAGCCACTGAGCTCACCGGCCAGGGCTCACTTTATTTTCAACAATGCCCTGGTGTGTGAGACTTGGTTACAGTTTTTAAACAGCTGCCTGTTCTAATTTGGTTTGACAGGCCCAGAATGATTCAGAGTGGGGCCGTGGGGGACGTGAAAGAATATCTGCATGGAAATGTGACACTCTCCTCATGTCTCACCACATGAGAAAGCACAAGGGAAATACCCAGATTCCGGCAGCATGGAACCATCTAGAATAGCCAACCCTGGTGTTCAAGGCCGTTACACAGACGTTTGTTGTGCCACAGCTCCGGTCACCAAGGCCGAGTTAAGTCTTGACAGATGCGCTGTCATTTCTTGGAGCCGCGGAATGCGAGCAGTGGCAGCTGCGGGGTTGGCCACTCGCACATGCAAGGACGTGCCCGGGCCGGCTATTCAGACGGGGCCGTCAGTGTCGCCTTAGGCAGTGACAGATGACAAGGGCCATCAGACCTGCAGGGAAAGGGGCGAGGAAAGAGGGGTCATTGTGGCCGCGCCCAGCGCTGTGGTCTTGGCTTCTAACACGTTTTATTTTTAGGTGGCGGTGGTTGGTTTTATTTAATCAGGCTCTGTATAAAAACAAGAAATGACCCGTAATCCCATGGCCAAAATAGCCCCGGAGGACTTTTTCAAAGAAGGTCCGCACAGTGTTAGACATTTAAACAGGGCAGAACTGAAAATAGCAAATGCCACCTACTCCCTTCTCCTCTACCTGCCTCCACGGCCAGCGACCAGGACAGCTTCTCATTTTTGCTTCCAAAAGAGAAAAAACGCTGCTGTATATACATCAGCACATAGTCTCTATATGTACGTATGTGCATGTCTATGTGTGCATATATATGTGCATATGTGTTCATTTATGTATATATGTGGGCAGCCATGTACACATGTATATACGTGCATGTATTTGTGCATTTATGAGTATATATGCATATAGGTTCACTTATGTATATATGCGGACAGTCATGTACACATGTATATACTTGCATGTATTTGTGCATACATGTTCATGTGTTTATGTAAATGTGTATGTGTTTTGTACATGTGTGCACATGATTGTGTGTATATGTGTGTGTAAGGATAGATGTGTGTGTGACAGGAGCAGAAGCAGCAGGTCCCTTAAGACCTAACGGCACCGTCGGTGCCTTGCAAGCTGGTAACAGATGGAGTGTTGGCTGTAAACGAGACACATAGATCAAGTGCCCACATAAAACAGAAGCCAAAGGGAGTCAGTGATGAGAACAGGTCACCAACGGGGGCTCATGACTGAATTCTCTGCGTTGAGGTCCAAAATACAAAACAACATTCTCTATTTCTCTTTTATTCTTCGTAATCCGGATCAAAGATGACGTATCATGGATGTTATGGTTGATCTTGGAGTATTTCCCCCAAATTTTGAAGTAGCAAATTTGACATTCTGCTTTTAATTCCTAATCACCTTCCTTTCTTCCTTCCTTCCTTCCTTCCTTCCTTGCTTCCTTCCCTCCCTTACTCCCTTCCTCCCTTCCTTTTTTGTTAGTCCTCACCCGGGGTTATTTTTTCATTGAGTTTTTAGAGAGAGTGGAAGGGAGGGAGACACTCAGAGAGAAGCATCAATGTGAGAGATAAACATTGATTGGTTGCCTCCCGCACCTGCCACAACCCAGGCCAGGAATTGAGTCTGCAACTGAGGTACGTGCCCTTGACCAGAACCGAACCTGAGACCCTTTGGTCCAAGGTCCGATGCTCTATCCACTGAGCCAAACCAGCCAGGGCTCTAATTATTTGTCTTGAATAGCTCGTGGTTTAAATGCAGTGAAATGACTAAATAGTAAATACAGTTCTTTCTTTGAAATACAGCTCTTAATGGTTATTCTATGTGATGTTATAAATGTCAGCACACACTCAATTCTAAGAGATTAGAATCATAATAAATCACAATAAAATTTAATCTCTATTATTTGTTCTTTTATTATTTAAAAACACTATGGGGGGGCTGAGGACACATTTGTAATACCTTAATAATAATAAAAAAAGGAAAAAAAAACAAAAACAAAAACAAAAAAACCCCACTAATTTCAGCCCTGGCTGGTTTGGCTCACTGGTTAGAGCGTCGGCCTGGGGACTGAAGGGTCCTAGGTTCGATTCCAGTCAAGGGCATGTACCTTGGTTGTGGGCGCATCCCCAGTAGGGGGTGTGCAGGAGGCAGCTGATCGATGCTTCTCTCTCATCGATGTTTCTAACTCTCTATCCCTCTCCCTTCCTCTCTGTAAAAAATCAATAAATATATATATTTTTAAAAAATACTAATTTTAGCTTTGTTGGCTCAAAAGTGTATAATGTCCTTCTTAATATCAATATTAATTATCTAATATTTGCGTCTATGTCAATCAGCCATTCTCACAATAATCATTTATTATTTCAGCATTTTACTCTTGAAATATAAATTATTCTCTATGTCACCTGAAAAACATTTCAACATATAAAGAACTAAGGAGATTTTTGCTCCTAGGTACAGCAAGAATACAATTATAAACTGGACATGTGCGTGGGAGATGGAAATGACCTGCCTGGTCCCCACCACTGAGGGATTAGGCAGATGGTTACCTAGGCAACCACAACATCTCTAACGCCACTGGTTCAGGGAGGCAGAGATGACTGCCTGGCTCTCTAATCACTGAGCCCAAAAGCTGAGGCCAAACTTTCACATATTTCTGAAACAGACCTTCCTTTCTGGTCTGTTTCCTACCCTTTTCCCTTCGTGTTTCCTACCCTTTTCCCTTCGTGTCTTGTCTCTGAGCTCTGTCCCTGTTGCTGTGCGGAAATCTCATTTATTAATTTCCAATTCAGGAAAGTATTGTGAAAGGGAAGGAAGTGACTTTCTTTGTCGCTTCCTCTTTCGTCGTGATTCGAATTCAGACGCGATGGCTGGAGCTCCCGCAGCCATCTTGGGCCATGAGGTGGAAGGCGCCTACAGAAAACAGCAGAGCCGTAGGTTCAAGGGAGCCCGAGTCCCACAGGACTGTGCAGCCACAAACAGCCCTGAGCTGACGGCCTTGAGAGCTTTTCTCCCTCTCTTCTCTCTCTCCCTCTCTCTCTTTCTCTCTCTCTCTCTCTCTCTCTCTCTCCTATTATATACTAAGCATTCATATTTTTCACGTGAGCAGTGTACTAAATGCACCTTCTCACCATGTTCAAGGACTATTATAATTTCCAAAAGAAACACCAAAAGGCATGATTAGGCTGTGGGAGAATTTACTAAATATTTCCCCTCTGCATCCTTTTTTTCTATATTGAACTGAAACTCGTATTTAAAAAACCTTTTGCTTATGTATCGTGGAAGCCAGTTTCCCTTCAGCTGAGACACATGACATAAGACCCTGAAATTAATTGAACGCCGAGGATCCCAACTGTCACCCACACCCCTGGCTTCCTTCCACCTGATACTCGTCAGAGCCCTGACTGTGTCCCTCGACTGTTAGGACTGTTGACTCAAAATCGTGAGTGTCCAATAACGTCATAGGACTGCACCTTGGAAAACTGGTTGTCGGGGGCCAACCTCTGCTGCTACAGTCACATCCCCCGGGCTCGGCCCCCCTGCCTTCCTCTTTTCTTCATGAGGACCCTGGTGAGGGCATCGGGCGCACCTGGATCATCTATTCTAGGCCAGACCCCCCCGCCTTGTCCCCCCAGCTCAAGGTCCTGAACTTGAGCCCATCTTTGAAGTCCCCTTTGCCACGTGAGGCCTCGCTCCCAGGGATCACAGGTTCGGAGGATTAGTACCTGCGGGTCTTCCGGGTCCTTACTCAGCCTTTCCCCGTGGCTAAGGTCACATCAGCAAATAACCCAGAGCGCCGAGATTCGAACCCAGTCCCAGCCTCGGGAGCCTCCAGCCTAGCCCTCACCTCCCCACGCGGGGAGGGGCCGCCACGGGCCTTGCTTTCCGTGTTGTTCACAGGAATTCCC
>NW_006296617.1:127961-131119 GCF_000327345.1 Myotis davidii | reverse complement strand
CCCGCGCCAGATGCGCCAGATGCGCCAGATGCGCCAGGTGCGGGCTCCGCGCGCGCAGGATTGCAGTTGCGCTGCGGTCTCCCTCCTCCTCCTGGAAACGCCATTCCCGCCGCATTGCAGGGACGAACTCAGCCTCCTGGAGTTCACGGAAACCCAGTCCCGGGATCCGTAGGTGCACAACCCCCTGTTTTTCCAGTAAGTTTTCCTCTCGCAGGCTCTCCTCAAACCGCGAGCGCCCGCGCCCAGCCCCCGTCCCTCCCCGCTGGGCTGGACCCGGCTCTCCGCATTAAGAACAGAGGACGGTGAGCACAGGCGAGTACTGAGGGGCGAGTTCAGAGTGTGGGTTCTGCAGCCGCGGCCCAGTTTAAGAGGCCTCCTCTTTTTTTTTTTTTTTTTAAAAAAAGAATTTAAAATTGATTTTTAGACAGAGAGGAAGGGAGAGGGAGAGGGAGAGGGAGAGGGAGAAGAAGAGGGAGATAGAAACATGGATGAGAGAGAAACACGAACCAGCTGCCTCCTGCACGCTCCCCACCCGGATTGAGCTGGAAACCCTGACATGTGCCCTGACGGGGAATACAACCCGCAGCCTTTGGGTGCCAGGAGGATGCTCAACCAACTGAGCCACACTGGCCAGGGCAGGAGGCCTTGCTCTTTCCAGCTGTGTGACCCCGAGGAAGGCGCTTCCCTCTCTGTGCCTCAGTTTCCAAATCTGTCAGGTGGAGATGATAACAATGGTGCCTGTTAGACATGACCAGAGGCAGGACGATGGGCCAGGTTCAGAGACTCCCCAGGGCAGGACCTCGCCCCCAGGGTCACCAGTCCTCCCCGAGCACATCCAGCGGATTGGGCCCCTGACCTTTCCTCCCTGGAGATAACATCTGGGCCTCAGTTGTGTTTCCACTCCAGGCCCAGAAAAGCAGCAAAACCAGGCAAGTGACCCAGGGCTGCCTCAGGGCCAGCTGCGTTGACTGATGACCCCCCCACCCGCCTGGCGCTGACCAATCAGCAGAGACCGTGACCCGGAAAGAGCTCCCCTGGAAAGCGGATGAATGCTCTAGTCCAGTGGTTCTCAACCTTGGCTGCACATTAGAATCACTTTGGAATCTTTGTAAAATCCTGATTTCTGGGCCTCATCCTCCAGAAATTCTGTTTCTTTGTTACTAATGTTGTGGCCTCACCCCATAACAAAGAAACAGAATTTCCGGAGGATGAGGCCCAGAAATCAGGATTTTAGAAAGATTCCCAGGTGATTCTAATGAGCAGCCAAGGTTGAGAACCACTGCCCTAAACGATCTATTGATGCTCTAACCCTCAACATGTGACATTCTTTGGAAATGGGGTCATTGCAGATGTAACTAGTTGTGATGAGGTCATACCAGAGTAGGGTGGGCCCTAAATCCGTGACTGGTGACCTTATAAGAGGACCATGTGGTGAGAGAGAAGGGAAAAGCCATGTGAAGACAGAGGCAGGGGTTGGACTGACGCGGCCACAGGCCCAGGAGCACCAGGGAAGTACCAGAGGCTGGAAGAGGCGAGGGAGGACCCCCTGCAGGTCTCCGGGGCCAACGGCCCCATTGACACTTTGATTTCAGACTACTGGCCTCTAGATCTGTGGGAGAAGAAATGTATGGTTTTTATAAAAACATTTTAAATTATTTATTTACTTTTAGAGAGGGAGAAACGGGGGAGATAGATAGATAGATAGATAGAGAGAGATACATTGATCAGTTGCCTCCCGAACATGCCCCAACTGTGGATTGAACCCACAACGTAGGTATGTGCCCTGACTAGGAATCGAACCTACAACCCTCTGGTGCACCAGATGATGCTCCAACCAACTAAGCCACCCTTTGCCAGGGCATATATTTCTGTTGGTTTAAACTACCCAGTTATGGCACTTTGATATGGGAGCCCCAAGAGACCAATACACCCTCCCCCCTCTCCTCTCTCTCTCTCTCTCGCCAGCCCCCACCCATGCACAAATTTGTGCACCGGGCCTCTAGTCCTATATAATAAGAGAGGAATACACTATCTGTTATGCTGTAATGTCACAACCAATCTACAAGTGGTGGAGAGCTACAGGAAGGCGGGGCATCGAGCTATGAACACAGAGAGCTACCAGCGGCGGTGGGTGGGTGGCCAGCTGAGAGAAGCAGCAGCAAGCTACTAGCACACGGATTTGTGCGCAGTGCTACTAGTATATATATAAAAGTCTAATATGCAAAGTGTCCCTTCGGGAGTTTGACCGACCAGTTCGATCACTTGCTATGACGTTCACTGACCACCAGGGGGAGGCGTGGAATGAAGGCAGGCCCTGGCCAGCAGCCGGCAGCTGCTAGGGACTCTACCTGTGCATAAATTTCATGCACTGAGCCTCTAGTGTATACATATATATATATATAGAGAGAGAGAGAGAGAATAAGGTTCTCTCACAACACCAAGGTAGTTGTGGAAATCAGGAAATTCAGCCTGAGCGCCACCAGGTGTCGGATCCGCAGTCCACGCTCAATATGGTCCATGGTCCTAGTCATGTCCTTCGGAGCTGCTGTCTTTTTCCGGGATTCAATGCAGAATCCTGTGTCACTCAGTCGGCACAACTTTCTCCCTCCTTCACTCTGCAGCTCTCCCCGTCTGTCCTTGGTATATATGATACAATCTTTCGGGAGGACCATTAGCCAGAGTGGTTCTGTGTGGAGGCTCTGGACCTGGCTGCTTGGGTTTGAGTTTTGGGTTGGCTCTTATTAGCGGTGGAGGTGGAAGGGGGAGTGAATCCAGTTGCATATTCAGCCAAATGGTGTTTCTGGGCAGGCGCTATGAGCAGGATCTTGTTCTAGACCCCTTAGATGCAGCCTCCAATGGGACAGACTGCCCAATGTGGTCTCAGCCCCCCTTACCCACTCTCAGAGCCCCTGGCACTGCTTTTATTTGCATTGCTGTCTGCTGGACTCTTGGATGTGCTCCCAGTGTTAGCATAGGACTTGGAGCAGAGCTTGGAACATAAATATAAACATACTAGAGGCCCAGTGCACAAAATTCGTGCACTGGGGGGCGGCGTGTGGGAAGGGGGGCTCCCTCAGCCTGGCATGCACCCTCTTGCAGTCCGGGACCACTCAAGGGATGTCCACCTGCCGGCGGGCGGACATCCCTCTCACAATCCA
>NW_006296617.1:126240-127928 GCF_000327345.1 Myotis davidii | reverse complement strand
CGCCTGTCCTTGGTATATATGATACAATCTTTCGGGAGGACCATTAGCCAGAGTGGTTCTGTGTGGAGGCTCTGGACCTGGCTGCTTGGGTTTGAGTTTTGGGTTGGCTCTTATTAGCGGTGGGCCTTGAGTAAGTTAACTGTTCCTATGTGCCTCAGTTTCCTCATCTGAAAAATGGGGATAATACTAGAACCTTCCTGAAGGCTTATTGTGAGGATTAAATGAGATAATAGTTAAAGGGCCTGAGACCCTGAATGAAGTAGGGGCTGTGACAATTTAAAAATGGGTCAAAGACCCGAACAGACACTTCTCCAATGAGGACATACAGATGGCCAAGAGGCATAGTCCCTCAGCCTGGCATGCACCCTCTTGCAGTCCGGGACCACTCAAGGGATGTCCACCTGCCGGTGGGCGGACATCCCTCTCACAATCCAGGATCCCTCGCTCCTTACCGCTCGGCTCACTGCTCCTTAGCGCTGCCACGAAGGTAGGAGAGGCTCCTGCCGCTGCACTAGCCAGGCATGAGCCCAGATTCTGGCTGAGCAGCGCTCCCCCTGTGGGAGCACACTGACCACCAGAGGGCAGGCAGCTCCTGCATTGAGCACCTTCCCCCTGGTAGTCAGTGCATATCATAGTGACCAATGGTTCTGGTCGTTCCTCCGTAACGGTCACTTAGGCTTTCATTACATAGATATTAAGACAGGTTTAGTTGCTCAGGGTCCACAAATATATATACTCAGAAATCCCTGTTCTCCGTCTCCAGCACTGCTATCTGACGGGCAAACTCCTATAAAGGCTGGCCTTCAGTTACCTCATTAAACCTCCCCACCCTGCGGCTCCGGCTCACCCAAAGAAGTTCCAAGACCCCACCAGGGGATACAAGGTGCTTCAAGACCTGGCAGTAACCTCCCCTGCCCCACCCCCTCTTTCTCCAACTTTCTTCTTAACTCTCCCTTGTCCCCTCCGCCCAGTCACACTAGCGCCTTTGCGGTTCCTCAAACACACCAGGTGGGCTCAAGCCTCAGGGCCTTTGCACTGGCTGTTCTTCTTCCTGGGAAGCTGTTTTGAATATTCATGCAGTCGCTCCCTCCTCTCCTTCAAGTCTTCACTCAAATGTCCCCTCCGTAGAGTTCGTTGTTCTCCGCAGGCTCCAAAAATTTAGCACACTCTCTGCCCCCAGGCACACGTCTTCTCTTTATCCTCCTTTCCTGCTTTATTATTCCTATAGCCACTTTCTATCACCATGTAATATATAGCTTTCTTTTAAAAAAATATATATTTTTATTGATTTCAGTTAGGAAGGGAGAGGGAGAGAGAGAGAAACATCAATGATGAGTGAGAATCATCGATTGGCTGCCTCCTGCATGCCCCCCACTGGGGATTAAGCCTGCAACCTAGGCATGCTCCCTGACCTGGCATCAAACTGTGACCTCCTGGTCCATAGGTCAATGTTCAATCGCTGAGCGACCTGGGACGGACTATATATCTTTCTTATTCATTTGATCTTCTCAGTCCACCCAATGGAGTGTCAACCCCCAGAAGGGAGGCAAATTCTGTCTGTCATGTTCATGATGTAGCTCCCGTACTTAGAATCCAACTAACAAGCAATGTATTCATGGCACTTGATGCAGGTATTATGCTAATTTCTTTTCATTGTAAAGCTTTCTTACTTCTCAGCAAAAAAACAA
>NW_006296617.1:122053-126167 GCF_000327345.1 Myotis davidii | reverse complement strand
ACATTTGGGGAAAGGGAATGGACTTTATGTATTTATTTTTGTTATTATTATTTTTAGTCCTCACCCAAGGCTATGTTTATATTGATTTTTAGAGAGGGAGGAAGGAAGAGGGAGAAAGAGACAGAAAGATTGATGAGAGACAAGCATCCACATGGATCCCCTGCCGCCTGCACACCCGCTGTTGAGGATCAAGCCTGAAACCCGGGCCTGTGCCTTGATCTGGAATCAAACCTGAGACCTTTCCGTGTGCGGGACGCTGCTCCAACCAACCGAGCCAGACTGGCCAGGACCAATACTCCCAATTTAAAAAAATGGGTGAAAGATATGAACAGAAAATCACAGGAAAAATGAAATAAAAAATTAAAAATCTCACTAGCTGTGTGGCCTTAGGTAAGTGATTTAACCTCTCTGGTCCTCAGTTTTCCTGACTGTAAAACCCAAGAGATGCTCAATAAATGTTTGTTGAGTGAAGGAGCAACAGAATCAATAAAATACTAGTAATATCTAACTCATGGGCTGTGAGTTAGAATTAAATGACAGTGCAGAGATAGGGCTTAAAATATTGTCTGGCATATTGCATGTCCTATGTAAGTGATAGCAATACCTGCTTTAAAAAATAATACTGCCTGGCCGGTGTTGCTCAATGGTTAGAGAGTCGGCTTGCTCGTGGAAGGCTTTCAGGTCTGATTCCCCGTAAAGGGCACGTACCTGGGTTGCAGTTCACTCGCCGCCCCCAGTCAGGCCACATGCCGGAGGCAACCAGTTGGTTTGTCTCTCACATCATTGTTTCTCTCTCTCCCCCCACTCCCTCCCTTCCACTCTCTCTGAAAAGCAATGGAAAAAATATCCTCAGGTGAGGATTAACAACAACGACAAACGTTACTAATGTGGTTACTAGAGGCAGCCTTCAAGATCCCTTCCAGTGTTGCCTCCTGCAGGGAGCCTTCCCTGGTGAGGCTGACAGGGAAAATGAGACATTTCTTGGGGCTAGCAATCTGCATCTGTGCCAGTAACCTAATGCACATTCTTGTTAGCCTATAGTCCAGTCACTGCTCCTTCTTTAATTACCTGGTCCTGCAAGACCTGTTTACCTAAGTACTAGAGGCCACAAACCATGAACAACACACAACCCCAGACGGAGTTACTAGTGCTGGCCCCAGGCCAGGCCTTGAGATGTGGTCTCACTGCCCCCATCCCAGCACATGGGGCTTTTTGCAAAGCCTGCAAAAGGTCCGGAAGTATGACCCATATTTGGGGGACAAAGAAACCAAAGGGGTGTAAAGGGAAAGCTTCCTCCATATTGGTTTGCTCAGGATTTGGAGAGAAACAAACTCCCTTGAGTCCCTGTACCGGTCCCTGTGAAATGTCTGGAAATAAGTGGGGTTCCCCTGTGCCTCCAGTACTCCTGTGTATTTTTCGGTCGCCTGGTAAATTCTGTAACAAGGCCAAGTGGGATCAGTCGCTCAGGGTCCCCAAAGCCCCTTTTGCAGACTTCTCTTTAAACCAGTGGTTCTCAACCTTCCCAATGTCGTGACCCTTTAATACAGTTCCTCATGTTGTGGTGACCCCCAACCATAACATTATTTTCGTTGCTACTTCATAACTGTAATTTTGCTACTGTTATGAATCGTAATGTAAATATCTGATATGCAGGATGTATTTTTATTGTTACAAATTGAACATAATTGAAGCATAGTGATTCATCACAAAAACAATATGTAATTATATATGTGTTTTCTGATGGTCCTAGGCGACCCCTGTGAAAGGGTCATTTGACTCCCACAGGGGCCGCGACCCACAGGTTGAGAACCGCTGCAAACGTTAGCAAAACCTGTCCCAATTAGCATATTCTACAGTCTACACCCCGAACCGAGGATCAGAACACATCTTCGTGATAACTACGGGGCTTCCCTCCCTGACTGTAACGGGGCCGGCCGAGCCTGGCACAGCCCCGGGGGGCCGAGCACCGGCAAACAGAGCCTGCTTCACTCTCTCGGGTACGCCCAGCACCCCCGGCCCGGGGCCTGGAACAAGGCACGTCTCAGTCCATCCTGGAGGGTAACATAAATGAACCGTCTGTCCTTTCTCAGTTCGGAATGCGCACAAGCCCAGGGGTGTGCCACGGAGCCCCCGGGACTCATAAAGCCACGGCAACTTTTTAAAACATTCATCACCACGCTGAGCCACAGGATTTTTTCCTTGTGATGAAACGTTTTGAGATTTACTCTCTTCGCAGCCTGCAAACACGCAGTGAGGCAGTGGTAACTACGGTCGCTGTGCTGTGCATCCCAGGGCTCACTCACCTTACACCTGCAAGTTTGTACCTTTAACCACCGCCCCCCATTTTGCCCCTCTCCCCCAACTCCTGCCCCCGGCAACAACCACCACTTCTGTACTCAGTAACTATGAGGTTTTTAAAAAATATATTTTATTGATTTTTTTTTTTACAGAGAGGAAGGGAGAGGGATAGAGAGTTAGAAACATCGATGAGAGAGAAACATCGATCAGCTGCCTCCTGCACATCTCCTACTGGGGATGTGCCCGCAACCAAGGTACATGCCCTTGACGGAAATCGAACCTGGGACCCTTGAATCGGCAGGCCGACGCTCTAATCCACTGAGCCAAACTGGTTAGGGCAAGGGTTTTTTTTTTGTTTTTGTTGTAAGATTACAGATACAAGTGAGATCATATGGTATTTGCCTTCCTCTGTCTATCTTATTTCACTTAGTATAAAGCCCTCAAGATCCATTCACGTTGTTTCAAATGGCAGGGTCTCCTTTTTATGGCTGAATAATATTCCATTGCATACACACACCACAGCTTCTTTATCCATTCATCCATGTCTTGGCTGTTGTAAATAACGCTGCAATGAACATTGGGGTACATATATCTTTTCAAATTAAGTGTTTTATTTCCTTCAGAGAAATACCCCAAAGTGGAATTGTTGAATCATATGGGAGTTCGATTTTTAACTTTTTGAGGAACCTCCATACTGCTTTCCACAGTGGCTGCACCAGTCTGCATTCCCACCAGCTGTGCACGAGGGTTCCCTTTTCTTCATATTTTCACCAGCACTTGTTTGTTGAGTTATTGATGGTAGTCATTCCGACACCTGTGATGTGGCACCTCATTGTGGTTTTCATTTTCATCTCTCTGATGATTAGTAACGTTGAGTATCTTTTCATATGTCTATTGGCCACCTATATGTCCCCTGTGGAGAAGTCTCTATTCAGGTCCTCTGCCCATTTTTTTAAATTGGATTGTTTTTCTAGATGTTGTTTTGTAAGTTCTTTTTTTAAAAAAATATATTTTATTGATTTTTTACAGAGAGGAAGGGAGAGGGATAGAAAGTTAGAAACATCGATGAAAGAGAAACATCGATCAGCTGCCTCCTGCACACTCTCCACTGGGGATGTGTCCACAACCAAGGTACATGCTCTTGACCAGAATCGAACCCAGGACCCTTGAGTCCGCAGGCCGACGCTCTATCCACTGAGCCAAACTGGTCAGGGCTTGTAAGTTCTTTATAAATTTTGGATATTAAGCCCTTATCAGATGTATCATTGGCGAATATGTTCTTCCATTCACTGGGTCGTCTTTTCATTTTGTTGATGGTTTCCTTTGCTGTGCAAACACTTTTTAGTTGGATGTAGTCACATTTGTTTATTTTTTCTTTTGTGTCCCTTGCCCGAGGTGTTATATATATAACAAAATATCGCTACTAGAAATGTCCGAGATTTTACTGCCTATGTGTGTGTTTTTTTCTAGGATTTTTATGTTAACCACTTTCTTAACTAGGGAGATAGAAGGCACTGACTGGCTTAGGCCCGGGTTACCTGGGTGACCATTCTGAGCCAATCACTGTGGCAAAGGGGCGGGTTAATTAATTTAAATCATTCACCGCTGGAGCTAGGAGTTTGGAATCTGTCAATCCAACCCCACAATTTACGGCTTTGATTACTGGGTGGAGGAGAGGACGTTGTGAAGGTGATCACATATTCAGGACGTTTCTTTTTTATTTAAATTTTTTTTGAAACAAGAGAGTAGCAAGTAGGGTGCCAAGAACTTTTCCTCTGAATCCATTTTGAGAGAAAATTGCCAATCGGTGCGTCCC
>NW_006296617.1:120949-121586 GCF_000327345.1 Myotis davidii | reverse complement strand
TGTGTGTGTTTCCCTCTGTTCTCACCATCCTTTGGGCATTTCCTGACTTTCTGACCCAAGAAGATGTTCCGGGGTCATTTTTAACTTATTTTTTTTGAAACAAGAGAGTTGCAAGTAGGGTGCCAAGAACTTTTCCTCTGAATCCATTTTGAGAGAAAATTGCCAATCTGGTGCGTCCCCCTGAATACTGCCCCTGGCTGCCATCGTAGTGGGCGTGTCCCACAGAAAAGGGCATTCCAAGGCAAAGATCCCTTTTGTTCCTTTGGAGTCATAAATTTTTATACGAGACAACGTAAAAACACACGTTCCTCCACCAAACTTTCCGGCGGTCCACTTCCTTACATCTTCACGGACACATGGATGCTTATTTTATTGGAAGCGTTGTGATCTGTTACCCCCAATGGGGAAAAAAACAAAAGTCTTTTCATTTTGTTGAGGAGAGAAACATCCACCTGAGAGTGAAACATCCATCAGTTCCCTCCTGCAGGACCCCAGGCCCACAGTCCAGGCATCTGCCCTGACTGGGAATCCAGCAGGCAACCCTTTGGTACAAGGGAGATGCCCAACCCACTGAGCCACACCGGCCAGGGCTGTAAACAACCCCCAGTGTTAACGTTGACGCCCAGAGTGTCCCAGA
>NW_006296617.1:119795-120576 GCF_000327345.1 Myotis davidii | reverse complement strand
CAGCGTGCCAGGCCTCCACCCCCAGCACCCGGGTGGCAGCGGCCCCAGCGAGATCCGCAGCCCCAAGTCCGCTGAGACCTTCGGAGGCACCGCCAAGCGAGGGGAAGCGGCATCTTCGATCCTCAGAGCCTCCCTGGCGCGGCCTCACCCGGGAGCCACGAGCCGGCCGGCAGGCACCCTCCTGGCTTCACTCTGCGCGAGTCCCTGGGACCCCCCAGGGCAGGACCCCGGGCAGCCTCGACAGGTGGACAGATCAGGCCGCGCGCCTCTCTCTCTCGCAGAGCCTTGGGGAAGGAAGGGACGGTGGCATCCTGGATACCCCCGCGGAGTCCCGAGGCAGCGCGGGGGCGCGCCAGCGGGCTTACTGCTGCCTCCGAGAGCTGGGCAAGATGCTGTTCGGGGTGAAGGACATCGCGCTGCTGGAGCACGGCTGCCAGGCCCTGGAGGTGGACAGCGCCCGGTCCCTGATGATCCTGGGCATCCCCGAGGACTGCGGCCACGAGGAATTCGAGGAGATCATCCGGGCCCCGCTGGAACCGCTGGGCGAGTTCGAGGTGGCGGGGAAGGCCTTCGTGGAGGAGGAGCGCTCCAAGGCGGCCATCATCAGGCTGCTGGGGGACGTCACCCCCGCCGCCATCCCCCGGGAGATCCCGGGCAAGGGCGGCGCCTGGAGGGTGGTCCACATGCCCCGCCAGCAGGACATCGAGTTCCTGACCAAACTGAACCTCTTCCTGCAGAGCGAGGGCCGGACGGTGGAGGACGTGGCCCGGGTCCTGCGGCA
>NW_006296617.1:118634-119675 GCF_000327345.1 Myotis davidii | reverse complement strand
CGCCGAGGACAGCAAGGCTGCAGACGGCAAGAAGGGCAAGCGGAGGCCGAAGAAAAACCGCCGGCGGCACCATGCCTCGGACAAGAAGCTGTGAGGTGGGGTGGGGTGGGCGAGGGGCAGTGAGGGAGTGTGGGTGTCAGCTGAGTGGGTGTGGGTGGCCACTGAGGGAAGGTGGGTACCACCTGAGTGAGTTGGGGGATGCGAGTGAGCGTGGATCCTGTGGGTGAGGTGGGCCACTCCGGCGAGGGGGTAACTGAGTAAGAATGGGTATCATCCGAGTGGGCCTGGTTACATCTGACTGTGTGCGTGAGGGTGGGCGTTTGCATCTGAGTTAACGTGTGGGTTACAGCTGCGGGAGAGTGGGGCATGCATTCATTACATCATTCATTCATTCATTCATTCATACTCAATGCAGACATTGACTATGCCCCCGGCACTGTCCTAGGAGCTGGGAATACGGAAGGAACAAATCCTGCCTTCATTGGTAACATTTGAGTTCCTTGGATACATCTGAAGGGGGGTGGGTACCATTTGGGCAGACGCGGGTAATATCCGGTTGCGTGTGGCTCATTCATTCAGCAAATATTTCCCCGAGCATCCACGGTGTACCAGGCACTGTTCCAGGCACCGGGGGTACATCAGGGAACAAACAGCCCCCAGCCTTGCCCCCACGGCACTCGTGTTAAAGTATTGGAGTGGGTGTGAGTAGCATCGAAGTTACCTGGCTGCGTGCGTGAGCGTGGGTACCACGTGAGAGTGTGGGCAGCATCCGCGCACGTGTAACGTGTGAGTCCGGGTGGGTAATATTTGAGCGGTTGGGGAGTAGCACCTGATGATGTGGGGAAGGGGGGGTATTATGTGAGTCGGGGAGGCAACTTCTGAGTGAGAAAGCGCCTCAAAATCCTGCAAACGCGGCTGACTCCCGGGAGACACCGCGGGACCAGCCGCGCAGTCGCAGTCGGCGGCGCTGAGCAGCGCGTCGGGCCGTTGCCACGGAGACCGCGTCCCTTCCCCCACCCGCCCGGTGCCTGCAGGTGTTTG
>NW_006296617.1:118242-118460 GCF_000327345.1 Myotis davidii | reverse complement strand
TGCTGCGTGTGTGTTGCGGGAAGGAAGCACGGACGCCCCTACCTCCGGGCCGCCTGGAAATCCCGCCACCGCGAAGTCTAGAGTCGTTTTTTGTCTCCTAGAAGGATGTGCTTGGCTGGACCTCTGGCACAGACTGTCCGGAGTGCACACGACCGGCAGGGACCGAGCCTGACGGAGTGAGCTGCCTGCTCGCCAGGCCTGAGGGGCTCACTGCCCTG
>NW_006296617.1:115250-118156 GCF_000327345.1 Myotis davidii | reverse complement strand
ATGGTCAGCCCGGGACCCTTCTGCTCTGATTGGCGTCAGAGGTCAGGGTAGGGGTCTCCCCAAATTAAATCCGAGAGGCTCTGACGTGGGGGGAGGGGCACGCTCCACTCTCTAAAGAGCAAGAGGCAGGGCTTGCAGGGAATGGCCCAAAAGGCGGTAAATAATTAAGAGGTCACCTTCAAGAGTTACCCATTAACGACAGTCAGATTGAGTTGCTAAGTCCCCTGTGATGATAACGAACAGAGGGAAGGAAGGCAGGAAGGAAGGCAGGCCATCAGGTTAAATCTAAATGTCTGTGGGTAGACAGGCTCTTGCTCGGGGGTGCCTGACCTGTGAATTTGCAGACTTTCATTAGTTCGGGGATCAGCAAAAGTCTGAATTGATTTTCTTTCCAAAAATGTAATTTCCGAAAGAATGCTCAGATTCTTACCCATCAAATTGCTCAACAATAAAGATTTTTTAAAAAATAAGTGAAATTAAATACACATTGTGACACTGGAGACCCCTAGTGCGGTGGGCAATCACGCCTGTGGATTCCAGTGTCCAACCCCTTTCTTATTTCGGAGGCTGCCCCACTTTGCCCCCCTAGCAGAGCCAATAGGTGAAGGTCTCGTTCTCCACCCCCCCCCACCTTGGCAGCCGGGGTGCAGGAAGGGACCCGCCTTCAGAGGGTCAGAAACTCCTAGTAGGTCCTTGCCTTCCCGGCAGGTGTCAGGACACCGAGGAATATTTAGAGTTCACTTGCCTTGACAGAACCTAAAACCCAGGAGACGGATTCCCGTCCACTCCCCAAACTGCCTCTCTACCGCAAACCTCAACATCCCTCAATATCCCTTTCTTTGGGGCAGTGGCTGGGATAGAGCTTTCCCTGCATCCCCTCACTGATATTTGAACTTCTTGCGAGTGCATCCCCGGTGTAGAAGACGTCAGCTGGTTGGTTGTCATCCAGACACTGAAAGGTCACCGGTTCGATTCCCAGTCGGGGCACATGCCCGGGTTGCAAGCTGGATTCCTAGGAGGGGGTATGCAGAGGGCAGCTGATCATCTTTTCTCTTTCACATCAATGTTTTCCTCTCTCTCTCTCCAAATAAATAAAAACATATCTTTAAAAAATAACACCGGTTTCCAGATTTGGAGGCTGAGACAGAGTCACACAATGTGCAAACAGAGCCAGGGTTTGAACCAGACTCGAGCCTGCATGCATAACCACTAGGCAACACTGCCCTTCTAACAACCATGGCTCGCATTAATTAATTTAATTTATTGGTGTGACATCCTAATAAAAGACAAAAAGGGTAATCGACCGTACCTGCACTATGCATCCCATTTGCTAATCAGGGCGATATGCAAATTAACCACCAACAAAGATGGCGGCTAATTTGCATACTGCAGGCAGAGCGGGACAGTGTCAGGTGCCATCCGGGCCCCCAGGTGCTGCCTAAGCCCCGCTGCCAGCTGGGACCCTATGGCGGCCCCCAGGTGGGGGGCCTCTAGTAAATAAATAAGAAAATACCAGGAAGTGGCAAGTGCTGTGGTGAAAATAACTTAGGATAATGGGAAAACCCCCTATGGGGTGAGTCCTAAAATTCCACATATATTAAACTTTTTTTTTCTGGAAAAGTACAGCTATTTAACTGTGGGGGTGAGAGGCTGGAGGCTTGGGGTGGAGGGCTTGTTTTTCATTTTACACTTTTCTGTAACTTCAGCATTTTCTTAGTGCGGCGCGTCTGTGTGTGTGTGTGTGTGTGTGTGTGTGTGTGTGCCACTTTTAATATTACTTTTTATTTTTTAAATAAAAAGTGGCAACCCAGTGAAGCTGAGTAGAGAGATTTGGGCCATCTTTGTTTTCTTCCCTCATTCTTTACTGATGTTTTTTTTCTTTTCAACAAATATAAAGCGGAAGCTATAATTATCCATTTGTCAAGGGCGCTGCGGGTCTGCAACCCAGGGACATGCCCTCGACCGGAATTGAACCCGGGACTCTTTGGTCCACAGGCTGACACTCTATCCACTGAGCCACACCAGCCAGGGTAAGCTTAGGGGGTTTCAGGAAAGGAGGTAAGTGATGAGGAACCTGTTCTATGATCATGATCATCTCATTCTACAGACGAGGACAGTGACACTCAGAGAGGTTGAGTGACTTCTCTAAGGCCGCATAGGAAAGCTCACGAGGGATTGAAACCCGGGTCTTTCTGATCACAGTCTGTGCTCCTGGCACAGGGCTGGGGAGCAGTCACAGCGCGGTTGTCTGTAAGTGGCTGGGAAGAAATTCTTCAGGATTCCCTGAGAAACAAACAAAGGGCGGGCAGCATGCGGAGGTCTGCTCAAAGCCTACACGCAGGCTCTAGCTCTGACGGAGGCTTGGAGCAGGAGATGGGAAGTAATACTCATGCTCATCGAATATTCAATATGTACCGGGCACTCTTCTAAGCATTTCCCATAAAGTTAATTGAATCCTCACAGCACCACTCAACACTACCAGGCAGATACAAAATAATCCCGGCCTTGCCCTGGTGAGTGTGGCTCAGCTGGTTGGTTGTCATCCAGACACTGAATTGGAGCAGGAGATGGGAAGTAATACTCATGCTCATCGAATATTCAATATGTACCGGGCACTCTTCTAAGCATTTCCCATAAAGTTAATTGAATCCTCACAGCACCACTCAACACTACCAGGCAGATACAAAATAATCCCGGCCTTGCCCTGGTGAGTGTGGCTCAGCTGGTTGGTTGTCATCCAGACACTGAAAGGTCACCGGTTCGATTCCCAGTCGGGGCACATGCCCGGGTTGCAGGCTTGATACCCAGTAGGGGACGGGGACGTACAGGAGGCATTCCATCCCTTCCTCTATCTCTAAAAATCAGTAAAATATATTTTAAAAAATAAAAATAAACTAAAATTTTGT
>NW_006296617.1:113073-114341 GCF_000327345.1 Myotis davidii | reverse complement strand
TTTTGATGTTCAGGTTGTGGGTCCTGAACCTCCTCAAAGATGGACTATATATTGGAAATCTGAATGAACTGTTGTCTTACCACAATGTGACAGAAAACTATAAAATAAAACGTTGTTACTGCAATCACAGGTGTTGCAATGACGACTTCGTTTTTATATCTTAGCACTTCTTGCCTGAGCTAGAAGAAGGAGGAGGAAGAGGAAGAGGAGGGAGAGGAAGAGGGAAAGGGGGAGAGGAAGGGGACAGGGTAAAGGAAGAGGAGGAGGGGAAGAGGAGGAGGAAGAGAAGGAGGGGGAGGAGAGGGAGGAGAAGAGGGAGGAGGAGGGGGAGGATAAAATCTAGGAAAGCCTAAGACCGGGCTGTGCAGTATGAAAACCAATCAGCATGAGCCAACAATTGTGCTATGGCCTCGTGGAGCCTCTAACCTCCCTGCAACCTCCAAGCATCTTTCTTCCTTCTTTCCCCCTCTCCCTTTCCTTCCTTTAATCTCTTCCTCCCCTCTTTCTCTAAACATTTGCCTGGTTCCTCCAGGAGTTAAATAAAATTACACGTGTTCATTTTTATATTGTGTATAAAAGCTATTATTTTTAACATGTTTTTATTGATTTTAGAGAGAGACTCAAAATACTAAATGGGCCCGGACGGTGTTGCTCAGTGGTAGAGCATCGACCTATGAATGGGGAGGTCATGGTTTGATTCCCAGTCGGGGCACATGCCCGGGTTGCAAGCTGGATTCCTAGGAGGGGGTATGCAGAGGGCAGCTGATCATCTTTTCTCTTTCACATCAATGTTTTCCTCTCTCTCTCTCCAAATAAATAAAAACATATCTTTAAAAAATAACACCGGTTTCCAGATTTGGAGGCTGAGACAGAGTCACACAATGTGCAAACAGAGCCAGGGTTTGAACCAGACTCGAGCCTGCATGCATAACCACTAGGCAACACTGCCCTTCTAACAACCATGGCTCGCATTAATTAATTTAATTTATTGGTGTGACATCCTAATAAAAGACAAAAAGGGTAATCGACCGTACCTGCACTATGCATCCCATTTGCTAATCAGGGCGATATGCAAATTAACCACCAACAAAGATGGCGGCTAATTTGCACGCAGCTGAAGTGAGCAGGAGGCTTGCTTGCTCCATTGATTGAGGAAGCCAAGGTTCCTGGCCTGCTGCGGCCCGGCTCTGAGCTCCGAAAGCAACAAAGTTTCCATTATAGAAGCTAAACAAAACCCAGCTACCTGCTTCCAGCAGGCCATGGCCTCT
>NW_006296617.1:109378-111807 GCF_000327345.1 Myotis davidii | reverse complement strand
TATTATTTTTAACATGTTTTTATTGATTTTAGAGAGAGAGAGGAAGGGAGGGAGGAGAGAGGGAAACATCCATGTGAGAGAGTAACATTGTCCCACATATGCACCCCGATCGGAGATCGAACCCAAAACCTGGACATGCGCCCTGACCAGAATCAAACGGGTGATGTTTAACCCACTGAGCCACACCGGCCAAGGCTACAGTCATTACTTTACGGGTTTGTGTTTTTTTCTGTTGGAATTTCATTATCACTGGTTTCCTTTGTAAGCCAATAGATGTAATTCTAGTCATTGAAACACTTTATCCAGGAAAGGGTTCATGGCGTGGAATGGGGTTAAGGATTCCTGGGCTACAGGGCTCTGGAGAGGGGGGAGGGGGGAGGGGTGGCATAGAGGAGATTGCCAAAGAAGGTGGAGGCAGAGCATTCTGGGTGGAGGCAGCAGCAAGTGCAAAGGCCCTGGGGTTGGGGGCGAGAACAGTATGTTGGAGGAAGAGTAAAGAAGAGGCAGGGGTGACTGGAGTGAGGAGAGGAAGAGAGGGAAGTGGGGAGACCTGGCAGGGCTTTGTGGGCCATGGTGAGGGGTTTGATTTTACTCTGAGATGAAGACTTTGAAAAGAGTAGAGACAGCTGACAAGTTTTTAAAAGGCCCCTCCAGCTGCTGGGTCCGGGATGGACTGCAGGCAGCGAAGGTGCGAGAGGCGTTTTCTTGGATCCAGGCAACCGGTCAAGGTCAGCCGTGCCTCCTGAACCTGCCTGGATGGTCACTGCAGGGCCTACCTTCACTAAGAGCTGCGCAACTTCAGACCAGCCTCAGTTTCCCCATTTGTAAGAAGATGATAGCTCTGGGGATTCCTAACAGCAGACCTAGTTAGCACACCGCAGGGTGTCTGGTTTTAAGGAAACCCTCCATGCAAGTTAACTATTATTATTACTAATGCTGTGGCTATTGTGCATATCCCTGCTGAGCTGGCTGCCTCAGGGTTACCTGGGAAACTACAAATCCTACCCCCACGTCCCAGCTGTCCTAATTTGAGAAGAGAAAAGCTGTTTTTAGAATAGCCCTCTGTAATACAGTGCCCTCTCCATCCCCTGTTCTCTGAAAAGCATCGTTTTATTTTCATCATGATGTTTGCATTAATCTCTGTCCCCCTCAGCCATGTGTAAGCCATTCTTCTTTTTTCTTTTTTAATCCTCTCCCGAAGATATTTTTCCATTGATTTTTAGAGAGAGGGAAAGACAGAAATATCGATGTGAGAGAAACACATCAATTGGTTCCCTCCCGCACCGGCCCAAGCCAGGGAGGAGCCTGCAACCGAGATGTGTGCCCTTGACCTGAATCGAACCCGGGACCCTTCAGTCGGCAGGCCAACACGCTAGCCACTGAGCCAAACCAGCTAGGGCTAATTTAATTTTTCAATTAACATTTTTGATTGCTAAAAATCCAAGCGATCCAAAAGGATATAGAAAAGTACATGTCCCCAGGCCCCCTCCCCAGAAACAGAGATTGCCAGCAGTGCTTGTCTGTGTGCAGAACATGTGTATAGAGTAGACCTTGGCCCTTACACACACACACACACACACACACGCCAGGCTGTTTCAGATTCAAACCCAGGTTCTATCACTTTCTGATCCTGAACAAGTGGTTTTATTTCTTTGGCTATAAAGCGGGACTGATGATCGCATTCTCTGTCTCGTCATGTTATGGTGAGGATTATATGAGCTGGTTTCGTAGAAAGCGCTTACAAGGGTGCCTCCTCTTCAGGAAACGCTGCATAAAACGTGACTGCCCTTTTTCATAGCAGCTCAGCATCTTACTGTCGGAATAGATCATGAAATTGAGTCCCTGCTGATGAACAATTGGGTTCATGCTTTCATTTCACTCAAGAATATTTATTGAGCACCGACTAGGAGCTGGTGCAATAACACCCTGGTACCACTTCCTCCACCCCCGTATCTGGGTAGGTAGGAGGGAATCGCTGGTCCCAGAAGGCCTGTCCATGGAAAACGGTGCGATTCAGGGGCAATGACAGTGAACGGACGGCCTCACTAGCCCACCCGCCTCCGGCCCGGCTGGAACCCGCACGTGCAGGATGCTGGTTTGGAAACTGCCTTCCCCGGGGAAGGTGCTGACGTGGGCCGCCGCGCGCTCCGCTTGGAAAGCCGTGGCCCCAGCGAGGCCCGGGGCGCGGCCACACCCCCGGGCGGGAGGGGAGTGAGGGCGCCCCGAAGGGAGTGGACAGCCCCCTTGTCAGTCTTCCCCTGTCCGGGGTTGTAAGATGAGACGGGGGAAGGTGGGTCTCACCCTGGGGAGGGCGAGGAGGAACTTCCTGCCCGCGCGCTCGCTCCGGGGCACAGCGCGCGCCGACCAGGAGGCGGGAGGCGGGTCAAGGTCAGCCTGGACCAGGTGGCCTCCTGCCGGGGGGCGGGAGA
>NW_006296617.1:106666-107403 GCF_000327345.1 Myotis davidii | reverse complement strand
CAGGCGCGCCCCCGTGCCCGGGCCGGGAGGAGCCACGGCCGCCCGCGCGCTCCAACTTGCAGCCGGGACACCACGTTTTCCGCTCGCGGTGGGCGGTGAGCCTCAGGCCCGGCCTCGACCCGGCTCCCGTGAGCGTCCTGAACACGGATTCCCCCCGCGGGCTGCGGGGAGCCGGCCTGGGTCCAGCAGGACTAGTTGCCGGCGGAGGAATTGGGAGGCGCCGGCTCACCCCCACCCTTGAGAGGGGCGACTCAGCGCAGCATTGCCGGGACCCCCTCCCCGCCCCCACCCCAAGTCTAGGGGCTTCGTGCAGTTTAGGCTCGTGGCCCCCACCCAGATTTCACGCTGGAGATCCTGAAGACTCTCGAGAAAAGCCACGTGGGGGGCTGGTTCCCCTGGGGCTTCCTCCCGTCCCCCGACGGCCTGATCCTCTGGAGCGTGCCCGACGTCTGCAAAGATGTGGACCTGGACGTGCTCGTGGACGCCCTGAAGCCCGTGGGGACCTTTAAGAAGATCGGCAAGGTGTTCCGCCGGGAGGAGGACTCCACGGTGGGGATGCTGCAGATCGGCGAGGACGTGGACCACCTGCTCATCCCGCGCGAGGTCCGCCTGGCGGGGGGCGTCTGGAGGGTCATCTCCAAGCCCGCCACCAAGGAGGCGGAATTCCGGGAGCGGCTGACCCGGTTTCTGGAGGAAGAGGGCCGCACCCTGGAGGACGTGGCCCGCATCATTGAGAA
>NW_006296617.1:100436-106256 GCF_000327345.1 Myotis davidii | reverse complement strand
AGCCAGGTGTCCTGGGGGAGGCTGAGGCGCAGGGTGAAGGGCTGGGCGCCCAGGTCCGGCCCCGGAGTGGGGGAGGCCCAGCAGGCCTCTGTCAGGGTGGAGAGGGATGAGGTGCCATGTAGCGCCCCTCAGGGGGATCACGTGGGGAGCGCAGGAGGTGGGCTGGTGCCCGAGGCCCCCCGACGGCGATGGAGGCCCAAGATTAAGTGGGCCTCGTTTAGGCTGCTCAGGAGGGAGGAAGCAGCATCCACGGCTCAGGAGCTGGTCAGAGAGCGGAGGCTGTGGGTAATCAGAGGGTAGAGGCTGTAGCTGATCAGAGGGTGGAGGTTGCAGCTGGTCAGAGAGCGGAGGCTGTGGGTAATCAGAGGGTAGAGGCTGTAGCTGATCAGAGGGTGGAGGTTGCAGCTGGTCAGAGAGCGGAGGCTGTGGGTAATCAGAGGGTAGAGGCTGTAGCTGATCAGAGGGTGGAGGTTGCAGCTGGTCAGAGAGCGGAGGCTGTGGGTAATCAGAGGGTGGAGGCTGTAGCTGATCAGAGGGTGGAGGCTGCAGCTGGTCAGAGAGCGGAGGCTGTGGGTAATCAGAGGGTGGAGGCTGTAGCTGATCAGAGGGTGGAGGTTGCAGCTGGTCAGAGAGCGGAGGCTGTGGGTAATCAGAGGGTAGAGGCTGTAGCTGATCAGAGGGTGGAGGTTGCAGCTGGTCAGAGAGCGGAGGCTGTGGGTAATCAGAGGGTAGAGGCTGTAGCTGATCAGAGGGTGGAGGTTGCAGCTGGTCAGAGAGCGGAGGCTGTGGGTAATCAGAGGGTGGAGGCTGCAGCTGATCAGAGGGCGGAGGCTGTAGCTGATCAGAGGGTGGAGGCTGCAGCTGATCAGAGGGCGGAAGCTGTGGGTAATCTGAGAGTGGAGGCTGCAGCTGATCAGAGGGCAGAGTCTGCAGTTGGTCAGAGAGCGGAGGCTGTGGGTAATCAGAGGGTGGAGGCTGCAGCTGATCAGAGGGTGGAGGCTGTAGCTGATCAGAGGGGGGAGGTTGCAGCTGGGCAGAGAGCGTAGAGGCTGTGGGTGATCAGAGGGTAGAGGCTGTGGGTGATCAGAGAGCAGAGGCTGCAGCTGATCAGGGGGCAGAGGCTGTGGGTGATCAGAGGGCCGGGGCCCCAGTTGTCCAGGGAGCAGAGGCTGCATCTGATGCGGCCGAGGCCAGAGCTGGCCAGAGGGCAGAGGCTTCCGCTGAAGCTGCCGCCTTAGCTGCCCCGGGAGCCACAGGAGCGACCCCAGGAGTTAGGGCCCGGAAACAGGTCAAGACAGTGAGGTTCCAGACCCCTGGGCGCTTTTCGTGGTTTCGCAAGCGCCGGAGAGCCTTCTGGCACACTCCCCGGTTGCCAGCCCTGCCCAAGAGAGTCCCCAGGGCAGGCGAGGCCAGGGGCCTCAGGGTGCTGAGGGCTGAGGCCAGAGCAGAAGCGGAGCCGGAAGAGCAAGAGGACCTGCTGTGAGGCGGGCACGGAAGCCAGAGAGCCCCTGCCACCGGCCACCTTACCGGCCACTCAGGGCGCCCCCTCCCCCTTGGACAGAGAGGCTGTTTCTGCCTCCACACGGGAAAAAGGAGGTGGGGCTGGAGGTGGAGCGAGGGCCGGCAGCACCCCTCACATCTCCACCTAACACCCCTTTTCTTTTCTTGTTAAAATTTTAACTTTCATGCATTGCTTTTTTTAAAAAAAATACAGACTCTCTAGAAACCCAGGGAACGTAAGGAAAGAAACCGGTGCGATGGGGCTGCATTAACTTCCTCACATGCGACCCTGGGTGCTCAGTGTGAAGCCGGGAGCCAGGCCGAGAGACATTCCCTTCTCTTCGCTTTCCCTGCTCCCTCCCCCTGCACACCTCAGGTGCCGGCCTCCTGGAACCTACAACGTGTAAATAAAAATGTTTACAAACTTGTTGCCTGGCTTTGGACTTGGCAGCTAAAGACTGCCCCCCCGCCCCGGGGTGATTTGTCACTCCCTTGTCCACCCTCCGGGATGGCGACCTGCGTTTATGTCACTTTGCTTGTCATCCCCACACCTCTGAGTTCTGCCGGCTCCACGGGTCCAGGGCCTGCAGCGTATACGCTTCATGCACTTTACACGCTTCATGCGTGTTACATGCTTCATGCACTTTACATGCTTCATGCGTGTTACGAGGGACAGGAAACTCCCCAGGAAGTGTGTCCAAATGCTGTGCTTGCTCGGGCTGTCTGTGAGGCCAAGGAATCTGTATGTGTGTTTTTTCTTTTTTAAAATATTTTTTTATTGATTTTTTTTTACAGAGAGGAGGGGAGAGGGATAGTTATAACATCGATGAGAGAGAAACATTGATCAGTTGCCTCCTGCACACCCCCTACTGGGCATGTGCCCGCAACCAAGGTACATGCTCTTGACTGGAATCGAACCTGGGACCCTTCAGTCTGCAGACCGACGCTCTAGCCACTGAGCCAAAACAGTTAGGGCAGTCTGTGTGTTTTTTTTTATGGTAAATCCTCACCCTGGGACAGTGATGGCGAACCTATGACACGCATGTCAGAGGTGACACATGAACTCATTTTTTTGGTTGATTTTTCTTTGTTAAATGGCATTTAAATAGATAAAATAAATATCAAAAATATAAGTCTTTGTTTTACTATGGTTGCAGATATCAAAAAATTTCTATATGTGACACGGCACCAGAGTTAAGTTAGGGTTTTTCAAAATGCTGACACGCCGAGCTCAAAAGGTTCGCCATCACTGGCCTAAGACATGTTTTTATAGAGAGAGGAAGTGTGTGTGTGTATGGGGGGGTCGGGGGGGGGAAGAGACATAGATGTGAGAGAGAAACATCAATCAGTTGCTCCTGTATGCACCCCGACCAGGGATTGAACATGCAACCTTTTGGATGGGGCGACACTCCAACCAAAACTGAGCCGCCGGGCCAGGGCCCAGGAATCTGCTTGTTGCTACCCCTCAGATGGGGCTATTTTCCCTATTGCTCTTCAGAGGGAGGGTCAGGGAGAGAGAGAAACATCAGTGTGAGAGACACACACCAGCTGGTTGCCTCCCGTGCATGCCCCGACCAGGGGTGGGGATCGAACCCACAACCCAGGTACATGCCCTTGACCAAGAATCAAACCCATGACCCTTTGGTGGGCGGGCCAGGGCTCTAACCACTGAGTGCACCAGCCAGGGCACAGGAATCTGTTTGATCAAGCCCGTGAACACCTGGGAAGCTGGCAATTGGAACAGGCCGGTGCAAGGCGGGTGTGTGGTCGTGTGGGGTGCCCCGTAGTTACAGTTGGGGGAGATGGGGCTGCTAAGGTCCGTGGGAGCTGGGGGACACCTCTCTGTGTTGTTTGTGTCCTCCCACCCCAACCCCCACTCCCCCCATTTCACTGAAGCAGGAGAACAGGAAATCGCGAGGAGAGGCTCTGAAGGGCAGCTCTGGCCTCCTGCCTACGCTGCAGGCTGGCCTGAGTTGCTCAGGTTTTCCCCTCGGATCTGAAGAACCAGGCGGCCTCTCCCAGCTGCCCCGGAGGTGGTCAGTGGGTGCCGCTGGCTGTGAAGCTAAGAGCCCCTCTGCCTGGTGGTTCAGACCTCACAGACTGGCAAACAGGAGCCCCCATGGGCTTTGAACGCCAGTGGAGGGCTGGGCTTTGGAGGCGGCAGGGGGAGAGCTGGTGAGCGCTCCGGGTGCCAGGTTGGTGGTGGTACCGGGGCTGTCTGTCCGTGGCTACTGCCCGTCTTGGGGAATGTGGGCCTCCTTACCAGGCCCCTGGGCTGATTGGGATGCTGGAAGGTGAACGGAGCTGGGAGCAGGGATGGGGACCCAGGCTGTAGGCAAACCTACCCGCCCCCTCTCCGCCTGCTAATTCTGTTTGTCCCTCCTGTCCCCGGCGTCCCCAGCATGAGCTTCCAGCGAGGCCATGGTGGTGGGAGGACCTTGAGCAACCTGAGATGGTACCAGGGCTTTCGATATTATTTTCAATCCAAGGGGGTTTTGGGAGGGACCCCCCCTCCCCAGAAAACTGGAGTTTTGTCGCCAAATCAGCCTTTATGTGGACTGGCCAGCCTCCCCGAACTGTAACCAAAGAGAAAACAATGGAAATCTGACACAGAGATGCCCCCCATACCGGGACTTTCTGGGTCCCCCTTCCCAGGTGGAGTGACAGGAAACGAGGAAACCATGCGGGGGGTGGGGGGGTGGAGGACAGAGTGAGGAGGGATTTGGAGCGAGGCTGCCCATCTCACCTCCAGCTGCACTGCCCCTCACAGCTGTGTGGCCTTGGGCGGGTTATTAACGTCTCTGAGCCTCCACTTACTCACCTGAATGAGTGATCATCACGGAGCTCCCCACGTGGGGCTGCTGAGAGGACCGAAGACCTGAAGTGTCAGAGCTCACATCATCCTCAAATGACCTGGGGGCTTTCACACACTCAGGCCCAGCCTGCTCTCTCAGAGGTTCCCAGGGAGCCGGGTGGGTATGGCTGGGGCACCCAGAGCCCCGAGGCTTCTGGGTGATTCCCATGGGGGGCAGGGGGGCGCAGAACCATGGCCCCAGGGTCCGGAAGGTAATCAGACCTCAAACTGGCCCTGCATCACCATCACTTAGAGGGCCCTTTAAAGCACAGATGGCTGGATCCCAACCCCAAATGATTCCGTAGGTCTGGGGGGGATCTATACATGCACATTTCTGCCCCTCACTAGAGAGAGTGGGAGAGAGAGGGAAAGACAGAGAGAAACACCGATGTGAGAGAAACACATCGCCTGGCTGCCTCCTGCAGGAGCCCTGACCAGGGCCCAGGCCAGGGAGGAGCCTGCCACCGAGGTTCAGGCCTTTGACCGCAATCGAACCCGGGACCCATTGGTCCCCAGGCCGGCGCTCTATCCACTGAGCCAGCCCGGCTAGGGCTGTACATTTACATTTCTATCAAGAATATGCCTTTCTACCAAGCCCGCAGGTGATGCTCACGCGGCTGATCCCAGGACCTCACCTGAAGGACCATCCATTCCCGCTCGCCCTGCTTTCAAAGGCCAGGCGGCCCCCTGGCCCCGCCGGTGCCTAACGCACCTTCAGCGGCCCTGGAGCGCCCTCTGGTGGGCACCGGGGGAGCGCGGCTGGCGGGGGCCATCTGCCCACGTCCTCGGCGGCGGGTGGTGGGGATTTTTGGCTTCGCTCGCTGCTCCCGGAGCCCCATCCTTCCCTCCCCATAGTTCTAGGACCTACCTACCCTCGGGCCTTGAGCGGGTGGAGAAGCAGGGACAGGGTCAGTGGGGCGGGGGTGTCGGTGGAAGTGTGGGGGGTTCCAAGCCAGGGCACCTCTGCCTCGTGCTCTGGAACAGTTATGCGGGGAAGTGAGGGAGCCCTGGAGTGACACAGGGATTGAGCTCCCTTCCTCCGCTCTCGGAGCCTCAGTTTCCTCATCTGGGAAATGGGGATGGCCACAACACCTGGCTTGATTAGTGTCGTCGTGAGGGCTAAGTAAGAACCGGTTTGGCTCAGTGGATAGAGCGTCGGCCTGCGGACTGAAGGGTCCCGGGTTCGATTCCGGTCAAGGGCATGTACCTTGGTTGCGGGCACATCTCCAGTGGGAGGTGTGCAGGAGGCAGCTGATTGATGTTTCTCTCTCATCGATGTTTCTAACTCTCTATCTCTCTCCCTTCCTCTCTGTAAAAAATCAATAAAATATATTTTTTAAAAAACAACCTATTTCCCCAAAACTATTCCAACCACAGGATCAAATGAAGAACACCCCCCGCCCTCCCCAGTCTACTCACTCCAAAGACTGGACAGAGACACAAACCAGCACCGGCCCTGGCCCTGC
>NW_006296617.1:92375-99952 GCF_000327345.1 Myotis davidii | reverse complement strand
GTGTGGATCCTTCCCCTCCGCCTGGGCTTTGGGGGACACTGGGCTTTGTCTTGAGGTCACGGGGGAGCCGTGAAGCCCTGAGCGGAGGAGGGGCCATGTCCGATCTGAAGTTTGATGGGAACAGAGGCCGGAAGGGGACGGGGCTGAGGAGGGATACACCTGGCAGGGGAGGGGCCTGGAGATGGGGGAGGTCTCAGGGTGAATGGATCCTTCCCCTCCGCCTGGGCTTTGGGGGACACTGGGCTTTGTCTTGAGGTCACGGGGGAGCCGTGAAGCCCTGAGCGGAGGAGGGGCCATGTCCGATCTGAAGTTTGATGGGAACAGAGGCCGGAAGGGGACGGGGCTGAGGAGGGATACACCTGGCAGGGGAGGGGCCTGGAGATGGGGGAGGTCTCAGGGTGAAGCCGGAGGTCCCCCAGTCGGAGCGAGGATGGGGTGGCCTCCAGCCTGACGCCCCTCCCCGCTCCCGCCCAGAGCCGGGCCCAGGCCTCCAGCGGCACATTCCCACCTGGGGTTCCCTTCTGTACCCGACTCAGCCCAGAGGGTCCAGGTCCCCCAATGCCCGCAAGTCCCGGCCCTTGATCTGCCAGGAATGACAAGAAAAAAAAACATGGCCCCAACCTGGGAAGGGAGAGTGGGCACGTGGGCGACAAGGGTGCGTGGGGAGGAAGCTGGGCTGTGTGTGTGAGTGGGCGGCGGGGCGTGTGGATTGTGAGAGGATTTCAGCAGTTGTGGTGTGTGTGTGTCTGAGTCTCTGCGTGTACCTGGGTGTGTGTGATTGTGTGGTGTGTCTGTGTGTGTGTGTGGGTGTGATTGTGTGGTGTGTCTGGTGTGTGTGGGTGAGTGTGTGTGATGTGTGTGTGTGGTGTGTGTGTGGTGTGTGTGTGGTTGTGTGGGTGTGTGATTGTGTGGTGTGTCGTGTGTGTGTGTGATTGTGTAGTGTGTCTGTGTGTCTGTGTGTGTGGTTGTGTGGGTGTGTGATTGTGTGGTGTGTCTGGGTGTGTGTGTGTGTCTGTGTGGTTGTGTGGGTGTGTAGTGTGTGTGTGGGGTTGTGTGGGTGTGTGATTGTGTAGTTGTGTGTGTGGGTGTGTGGGTGTGATTGTGTGGTGTCGAGAGAGAGAGAGAGAGAGATAGAGGATAATTTTTTCAGCATCATGGAAGAGGGTTTCTCAACTGCTTACTAAACTAAATATGCTCTGACCTCACCATCCAGCAATCACACCCATTGGTGTTTACCCAAAGGAGCTGAAAACTTACGTCCACAGCAAACCCAGCACAGATATATAAAGCAGCTTTACACCACCCCCCGAGGCTGACCCTGTCCCCGCCTCTTGGCCCGCTCAGGCATGGACAGGGGTGCCCCTGACCCCCTCGTGTGTGACCAGGTCTTACAACAGTCGGAGGGAGGAATGAGGGTTCCCAGAACAGAAAGCGACCTCCTCCCTGTCACCCCCGCAGGCAAGATCATGGTAGTGGCACCTGCCTACTCAGGTCGCAGCGCCGAGGTCCCCACCAGGGGGCGCTGCAGGACCGCGCGGAGGAAGGCGCGGCAGGTGCGTGGGGCTAAATAACCCGCCCAGATTCTGCTCTGAAGTGGGGAGCTGGGATGCAACACTAATTCCAAAAATAACAATAACATGTTCCTACAGTTCTTACCACACTCCAAGCGCTGTCCGAAGAACTCAGGTTGGTTGTTTTTAATATTTTTATTGATGTCAGAGAGGAAGGGAGTGGGAGAGAGAGAAACATCAATGATGAGAGAGAATCATTGATCAGCGCATCCTGCACGCCCCCTACTGGGGGTCAAGGCCGCAACCCCGGGCATGTGCCCTGACCGGGAATCAAACTGTGACCTCCTGGTTATAGGTAGACGCTCAACCACTGAGCCATGCAGCCAGGCTCAGGTAGTTTTTTTAATTTAATTTTTAATTAAAATACACATAACAAAATTAACCATCGTAGCCATTTAAAATTTTTATTGTTTTTTAGAGAGGGAGAATGTAATGTAAATCTCTGATATGCAGGATGTATTTTCATGGTTCGCGACTCACAGGTTGGCATAGACAAAGACAGAGAATGGAAGAAGGTCGCTGAGTATTTCTAAATGCTGGGAATACATGATGAGAAAGGTACAATGGTACTCATGCAGCCTGAGAAGGAAAAAAGGTGGAAACAATAGAAAAATAGCCAAGAACACCCACGGGCAATGTTGAAGAGGGAATGCATCCAACGTTCATCTGCAATGACTAGGTGCTCAGAGTCATTAAAATAAGAAATACGCAAAACAAAGGAACGAGTTGTTCTATGCCTGTGAGACTGGAGAAACGAGAACGCTGGGCAATGCTATTAACATACCCATTTTCCAGATGAGAAACCTGAGGCTTAGTGGGGAGAAATGCAGAGGGGCCTTGCCCAGCCCACATAGCTGGGAAGTGGCAGGACAGGAAGCAAACACAGGTTTTCTCAGATCTCAAGCCCCAGACTCTACAACTCTATCAGGCAGCCTTTGGCAGAGCCACCCCTGCCATTCATTCATTCATTCATTCATTCTTCCATCAGTCCATCCATCCGAGCACCCATCCTCGATGGATACAGCTGTGATCCATCGGTTCAGTTCGGTTCCCTCTGACAACGTTAATCACACAAACAGCTGTTTAAGGACAGTTGTTTACTACCTGTCAACTCGATGGACTGCTGGGTCCCAAAGCACTGACCTGGGAAAAAAACGAGTTATGGGGAGAAGGCGTCTAGTGTGATCATTCATATAAATCAACTGGTCAACCATCTGTCCATTAATTGTCAAGTATTTTAGAAAATGTCTCTATTTTCTATTTTTAAAATATTTTCTCAATTTATGTAATAAAAATGTTTGGCTATGGTGGGGAAGATAGGTTTTTTTAAAAATACTTTTTTTAGGGGCATGAAAACAAAAGAAAGTTTGAAGTCTACCCTCTTAGCGGACTTGCATTTTCTACAAATGTTCTAATTAAGAAGTGGGAGAGAAGCGCAGGACACAGCCTTGAAAAGAAAGGAAGTTGCGCCCTGGCTGGGTGGCTCAGCTGGTTGGAGCGTTGTCCGTACCCAAAAAGGTTGCAGATTCTGCCCTAGCCGGTTTAGCTCAGTGGATAGAGCATTGGCCTGCAGACTAAAGGTTCTCAGGTTTGATTCCGGCCAAGGGCACATGCCGAAGTTGTGGGCTCGAATCCTCAGAGGGGGCATGCAGGAAGCAGCTGATCAATGATTCTCATCATTGATGTTTCTATCTCTCTCCCTCTCACTTCCTCTCTGAAATCAATAAAAATATATAAAAAATGAATAAATAAATTTTTTAAAAAAGGTTGCAGATTCGATTCCCTGTTAGGGCACATAGTGCAGGTTTGACCCCCAGTCGGGGTGCATAGGGGAGGCAACCGATCGATGTTTCTCTCTGGCCCCTCCTCTAAAATCAACAAAAAACGTATCCTTGGATGAGAATTATAAAGGAATTCTCAGGTGGGCCCAGCTGAGAAGCTTGTTCTGAGGAAAGGCCTGTGATGACTAAGCCAAGGTCAAGGAGAGGGACGGGGCCAGTCTCCACTTCTGAGCAAGAAACTGCCCCCCCCCCCCCCGTCTCTTGCTGTGTGTCCTTCCGTGTCCATGTGTACAATGAGCTACATTCTTTCTACCACAGAGTGGCATCACATGCTACAGACCATTCTGCTCCTCAAATTCTTCCCGTAAGAGCATCTTGGAGTTGATTTCGTATCAAGAATTTAGAGTTGTATCTTGACCACAAGTAACTTTTATAAAATTTCCCCCTTCCCTTCCTTTCTTCCTTCTTTCTTTCCCCTTTTTTGGGGTGGGTAACAGCTTTACTGATATATAATTCACATACAATTCACCCATGTAAAATGTATATTTTAGTGGCTTTGAGATATCCACAGACTTGTACATTACCACAATCAAATTTTTAATATTTTTATGACCCCCAAAAGAAACCCTATACCCCTTAGTAGTCAATCCACACCCTTTCCTTCTCTCCCCACCCCCAAGCCTCTGGCAACGATCAATCTACTTCCTGTCTCTGGATTTGTCTATTCAGGACATTTCATAGAGATGGAATCATACACTATCTGGCTATTTGTGTCTGGCTTCTCTCACTTAACATGATGGCTTTATTGCTTTTTAAAAAAATATACTATTTTTTAATTGATTTCAGAGAGGAATGGGGATATAAATATCAATGATGAGCCCAGCTGGTGTTGCCCAGTGGTTGAGCGTCGACGTATTAAGCAGGAGGTCATGGCACATGCCTGGGTTGTGGGCTCAATCCCCAGTGGGGGACGTACAGAAGGCAGCAATCGATGGTTTTCTATCATTAGTGATGTTTCTCTCTCTCCCTCCCTCTCTGAAATCAATAAAAATATATTAAAAAAAATAAAGAAACATCCATGATGAGAGACAGTCATCAATCAGCTGCCTCCTGCACACCACACTCTGGGGACCCAGCCCACAACCCGAGCATGTGCCCTGACTGGGAATCAAACTGACCTGACTCATAGGTTGACGCTCAACCACTGAGCCACGCCAGCTGGGCTTAACATGATGTTTTAAGGCTCATCCACATTGTAGCATGTGCCAGACCTTCTTTTCTTTCTGTGGCCAAATTATATTCCATTGTCTGAATAGACCACACTGTCTACCCAGTCATCATTGATGGACATTTGAACTGTATCTGCTTTTTTACTATGATGAACAATGTTGAGCATATTTGTGCACTAGTTTTTGTGTAGGCGGGTTTTTCATTTCTCTTGGGCAGATACCAGGAGCAGAATTGCTGTGCCATGTGATGTGTTAGCGAGGGCTGCCACAACCAATGCCATAGACTGGGTGACTTAAACAATTGAAATTAATTTGCTCACAGTTCTGGAAGTCCAGGATCAAGGGATGGGCTTCAAGCGCAATGATTACTATACCGTGGGGTCGCTGAGTGGCTCTTCTGGTGGTGAGCTGGGGCTGTGGCCAGGGCACCTGCGTTGGTTCTTCATGTGGCCTCTCTCCCTCCCTCCCTCCAAGTGATCTTTCACTATGAGGTAGTGAATCTTGAGCTTCCTTGCAAAATGGCAGCTGGCTTCTGGGAGAGCAAAAATGGGAGCTGCCAGGCTTAGGCCCAAAATTGACAACAGTATCACTCCCACTGCATTCTATTGGTCAAAACAAGTCACAAGCCGGCAGGTGTGGCTCAGTGGTTGAGTGTCAACCTATGAACCGGGAGATCTTGGTTCGATTCCCTGTCAGGGCACATGCCTGGGTTGCAGGCTCAATCCACACTGTGGGGCGTTAAGCCAATCAATGATTCTCTCATCACTGATGTCTCTCTCTCTCTCTCTCTCTCTCTCTTTCTCTCTCTCCCTTCCTCTCTGAAATCAATAAAAATATTGAAACAAACAAGTCACAGGGTCTGCCTAGAACCACGAGGGTGGGGAAGTAGACTGCTGCGTGTGGTGGGAGGAGCAACAAGCATGTACAGGCATGGGAGGCAGTCTGAGCAGCGTCTTTCTGTTTTCTAGGCACGGGTGGTCCCTGAGGTCCGACAGGTTGGTGACCGCTGTTCTAGAGCATCTGCACTGGTCAAGTATATTTTATAATGGAAATGGTATTTTTAAAATAGTATAATAAGTAGTGGGAAGATGTTGACTTGAAGAAGAATCTATATAATAAAAGCCTAAGCGACCGTTAAGGTGGAACGATCAGAACCACCAGTTGCTATGATGCTCACTGACCACCAGGAGGCAGACGCTCAATGCAGGAGCTGCCCCTTGGTAGTCAGTGTGCTCCCATGGTGGGGGCACCGCTCAGCCAGAAGCTGGGCTTATGGCTGGCGAGCTCAGTGGCAGTGGCGGGAGCCTCTCCCGCCTCCACAGCAGTGCTAAGGAGCAGTGAGCCGAGTGGTAAGGAGCAGCGAGCAGGCAGGCGGTAAGGAGCGAGGGGTCCCAGACATCAAGAAGGATGTCCAACTGCCGGCTTAGGGCCCAGTCCTCGGGGATTGGGCCCTAAGCTGGCAGTTGGACATCCTCTAAGGGTCCCGAACTGGGAGGACTGTGAGGAAAAAGAAAACTAATACCTGGGTGCATTAGAGGGAAACTACAAAACAAACAAAAACAAAGGCAGAGAACATCTTAAAAGTAGTTAGAAGAAAACTGCAGGCGGACATCCCTGAGGGGTCCCAGACTGCAAGAGGGTGCAGGCCAGGCTGAAGGACCCACCCCCCCAGTGCATGAATTTCATGCACTGGGCCTCTAATCCTATATAATAAAAGCCTAGTATGCGAAGTGTCCGATCGTTCAGTCAACTAATCAACCGGTAGCTATGACGTGCACTGACCACCAGGGCGCAGATGCTCTGACTGGTAGGTTAGCTTGCTGCTGGGGTCTGGCCGATCAGAACAGGGCAAGATGGGCCGGACATGCCCTGGAACCCTCCCGCAGTCCCTCCCTGGCCGGCTGGCCCCCATCAGCCCTCATTGGGACTGGGTAAGACAGCCCTGATCGCCAGCCAGGCTGAGGTTCCCCACTGGTGCACAAATTCGTGCACCGGGCCTCTAGCCTATAGATAAATAAGAGTTCTGTCCCGCCGGCGTGGTTCAGTGGTTGAGCATCAACCTATGAACCAGGTCAGTTTTATTCCTGGTCAGGGTCCATGGCCAGGTTTCCAGCTTGGCTCCCAGTAGGGGGTGTGCAGGAGACAGCCAATTTATTATTCTCTCTTATCATTGATGTTTCTCTCTCTCTTCCTCTCATAAATATATAAATACTAGAGGCCCAGTGCATGAAAACCGTGCATGAGAGGGTGGCCCCTTAGCCTGGCCTGTGCCCTCGGGGGATGTCTGTCAGTTTCGGACCAGTCCCCAGGGATGGGACCTAAACTGGCAGTTGGACATCCCTCTCACAATCCAGGACCCTGCATGCTGCACCAGTGACCATACTTTTCATACAGGTGAAGGGCATCTTGCTGTTATGGGCAGCTATATTTTTTTGCCCTGATTATAAAAAGTAGTACATAACATGATCCTTCTGAGGCAGTAGTACCATTTCCCCCATCGTATGGGTGGAAAAACTGAAGCCAAGAGAAGTTAAGTAATTGGCTTTGTCACACAGTTGTGTCAGAATCAGGGCTGACCACAAAATGTGCCAGCCAGAGTCCATGCATGTCATTGTTGCATCATCCTGTTTTTTCAGTTAGCCTTGCCAGGTTTTAATTTTTAAATCTAAGAGACTGTTCCCAATATATAGGATAGGGTCCCTACGCCTGGCTGGCAATCAGGGCTAATCTGTGGGGAGACAGGAGATTGGGGGGACCCCGCCGCTGGCATCTGCCTTGGCTGGTGGCCTGGTGCTGCCTGCTGGCTGCCTCCTCCACCCCCCACTGGTTGCCTCCCTCTGCAGGGTGACCAGGGGCTCCTGCTGGCACCCACCTTGGCTTGCCTCCCTCTATGGGGTGCAGGTGCTCAACGTCGACTGGTCCTTCTGCTGACACACACACACACACACACACACACACACACACACACACACACACATTTTAAGCTCTACACACAC
>NW_006296617.1:90684-91827 GCF_000327345.1 Myotis davidii | reverse complement strand
CACACACACACACACACACACACACATTTTAAGAGTTCTGACTAGACGCCACAGGTGTAAGGTAGTTCTAACGAAAATCTTCGAACCTTCTGTGCACCATGTTCGCTTCAGCATCTTTTCCCACAGACAACTGGTAACCAGCGGATGCCATGGAGTGAAGGTGGCTTTGTTTAAAAACGGTCCATTCCATTCACCCAGATACCCACAGCCTCTCGTTACTGCGACACTTCTAACAGAATTGTTTCATTTTATGATTCCCAAGCCATTTACCTTAAGTTTTGTATAGAGAATATAATAAAGTATTCGCTGACTGGAGCCAGAGGAAAACACAGGCCCGAATCCTTTAGGGCTGACAAGGTGCTGTTATGGAGCGTATTGCTCAACAGAGAAGGGACGGTGGCTGGAGCCTGTGCTGCGGGGACGTAAGCCTGCGGGCCGGGCAGGCTCACCGGAAGGCGTGGCCCAGCGAGGGAGGGAGGGCACTTCCAGGAGCTGTGTGAGCGCTGGCTCCCGGTGGGAGGTCTGACCAACTCAGAGAAGATGGTTTTTCACTTGAATCTCCAAACATTCATTTGAATTTTCCCACGTACTTCAGATCGGTAGTGTTGGGCCACTATTGTTGCCTCTAAATTTCTGCCCTCACTCATTTCTACAGCTACCACATGCTATTTATTTATTTAACTTCTTATCCTCACCCAAGGAGTCAGGTAATTTTTCCATTGATTCTTCAGAGAGAACCATTGATGTGGGAGAGACACATAGGCTTGTTGCCTCCTGAATGTGCCCCAACCGGGGTGCTGGGGTGAACCCACAACCCAGGTGCCTGCCCTTGACCAGGAATCGAACCTGTGACCCTCCAGTGCGAAGGCCAAATGCTCTAACCATTGAGCACACTTTCCAGGGATAAATTTCAATGTTCAATTTGGTTGCATTTTTAATTTTATGGATCCCAAATATTCCCCTCCCCCATATTCATTATTTATAGCCAAATGTGTACTTACACACAGAGCAGAGTTTTCTGAAGCCTAAAAATAATCTACAGTATATAAGGCCCAATTCTTGAATTCAGCTTTAATTGGGGAGAAGGGTTAGGGCAAGGTGAGGCCAGACTGTGCCAGTGGGGTTTGCTAGGGGTTTATCCTG
>NW_006296617.1:78043-90644 GCF_000327345.1 Myotis davidii | reverse complement strand
AAAGAGCACCACCAACACTCAACCTGGAAAAGAATCCTCAGCCAGGGTGCCAGAGGCTGAGCCCATGGGGGCAAACAAGGGGAAGATGGGAGGGCGCTGCCTAGAGAACTATAGGGGAGGGGGAGGAGGCAGGACAAGGCTGGGACCATGCTCTGGGTGACAGAGAGGATGGGGCAGCCCCCCTGAAATGGGCAGGAGGAGGAGGAGGCTTGCAATGAGAGGATAATTAAGATTTTCCTATATTCTTCAATATAGCTATAGATTTCTAATTTTTTTTTGTTATAAAAGTAATACATATTCATTGAACTTAGATAAATATAAAATCATAAAACATTAAAATCAGCAAGGATTCTTTGATCAGAAAGATGACTCACAATGCTATCTGGTTGTATACTTATAACCTAGTCCACAGATACAGATAACAATATTTGTAGATAAGGATAGATACATATCTATAGATATAGATAGGGATATAGATAAGAAGACAGATGTGGACAGATTTACATATTACAGTGGGTTGAATGGTGATGCCTGCAAGCCCCCAAATATGTCCATATTCTAACCCAATCCCTGGAACCTGCAATTTGACCTCACTTGGAAAAAAGACCTTTGAAATATAATTAAGGATCTCAAATGAGGTCACCCTGGAAATTCAATTGGGCTCTAAATCCAGACAAGTGTCATTAGGAGACAGAAGAGAAGACAGGGGAGGCGGCCATGCAAAGCTGACGGAGCGCTGGGAGCCAGGAGCCCGAGAAGCTGGAAGCAGCAGAAGAGTTCTCCCCTCGGGCGCCTGGAGGGAGGCTCCCGGCCCCAGGATTACGCAAGACACATCTCTGTTGTTTCCGCATCGCGTTTGTGGGGGTTTGTTCCGGCAAAGCCCAGATACGACACAAATGTGGGCACAGATGTGAACCTAGACACTGACGTGGCTGCACTGCAGACACACAGACAGGGACACACAGACACACAGACAGGGACACAGCTGCAGATGTGGCTGTGGCTGCGACAGGCTGTGGCCGTCTGTGCAGATATGGACAGATGTATAGACAGTTATCGCCGTGGCTGTTGACAGACAGAGATAGTGCGGACCTTGAGGAAACCCTGATAAGGAATGGAGCCGACCGGACACCACGGCAGAAGGACTCTCTCAGGCTCTCTTCTCATGGGAAATGAACAGAACGGGCCACCTGGGACTCCCACCTCTCCTCAGGACACGAACCCGCGCCCACATTTCCCGCAACGCCGACCTGTCTTACCGAGGGGAGCTGCCCGCAGAGCCGCCCGAAATGCCAACAGAGGATTAGGACTGTGATCCCCTCATTTCTGCCCCTGGGGAGGCAGCCAAGGAGGACAAAGTACTCAGCAGTCTCCACCCTCCACCCGGGGTCATCTGCCTGGAGAGAATCCTCAGGTCCGTGTCTCCCGGGAGAGCTCAGACCCGACACCAGGAGTCTCTCCAGGGGCCCAGGCCAGGCAGGCGGCCTGCAGGGACTGAGCATCCACCTCCGACGGAGGAGAGGAGAGGGGGCAATCCCTCGGTCTTCCTGGTGGTGGGTGTCTGCCTGGTGGTGCTGTCAGAACCAGTTGGGCCGCTGTGAAGGGGTCTGCCTTGAACTGCGAGGCCGGGGGCGGGGCTGTGAGAGGCCGGGGCAGGGCGGCATCCAGCAGCCTCGGTAAGCACTTGCCGGCAACCAGAGAACAAGTTTCCTCCAGCTTCGGCTGACCCGGCCTTGCTGGCCCTCCCTTCACTTCGTCTCCCTGTGCACGATGTTTCTGACGGGGGTTCTCCGCCCCAGGCAGCGCATCTCTCCCTCAACAGCCATGTCAGGTGGACACAAGGGCTGGTCAGCTCCGAGCCCCGCTGGACAGCTCCAGGAAAATGGGAGGAGGGGCTGGACTCTTGCGGCTCCCCCGCCCCTCCGTAATCCTAGCAGCTCTGGTGGCTTTACCATCGAGACAAGCTGACTTACAATAATGACTTTATTTTAACATATTTAATTACAGACATAAAATAGCTGGGGAAGGGGGTGAGCCCCAGCCTAGCCCCTCCCTGGGGCTGCCAGGAGGGGGTGCAGGCGAGGCCTCCCTGATGACCCTCCTTCAAGGGTCTTCCTATGGCGGGGCCCTATTGCTTTAGCAGGGGAGGGGCCATGCAAACGAGGGGGGCGGGGAAGCCTTGGGCCCCGCCCCTCGCCACAGCTGGCCTCCCTCCCAAATGCCCAGGACAGCGCCCCAACCCAGCCTCTCTCCACCTCCTCCTCCTCTGTCCAGGGAGCGGACTCTCTGGCAGACCCCCACCCCCTCTGCAAACCTAAAGGGGAATAAATACAAACTTTACAAAGTAAAGGGGTCCAATGTGGCCGGGGCGGCCGCTGCGGCCTCACATCATCCCCAGCTGCAGCAGCGTGCTGGCGTAGGCCATGGGCTTGACGTCGGGATGAGGCTGCGGACCAGACACACGGGGACAGACAGACACAGATGGGCAGCTTTAGGGCTGTCTCTGAGCACCAGAGGCGGCACCCACCGGTCCCCCCAGTTGTTAGGCCGTCTCCCCACTCCCAGGCAGAGCGGGGCCAGGGGTGACTCACCACTGCTGTGAACTGGTGGAACTGGGGCCGCAGGTCGGAGCCCCGGAGGTGGATGTAGGAGGCTTTGTTCCCCATCTGGTCACTGTGGGGACAGGGCAGAGTGGCCAGTCAGGGGCTGGGCGGGGCTGAGGGACAGAGAAGGGCAGGGCAGCAAGGAAAGAGAGGGAACGAGAGGAGGGGCGACAGAGAGAAACCCGAGTGGCTGACAGGCAGAAAGGCCGAGAGAAAAAGGGGAGACGGAGGGACAGTCATGGCAGACACTGAGACAGATGCTGAGTCATCACCAAGGACAGAGACAGGTGTGGGAAAGAGGAATCCAGACAGAATAAGAGGGGAATCAAGGGAGGAGAAGGGGAATGAGGGTGAGACATGAGGAGGGAGGGTAGTAGGGAGACAGGATGGGGGAAGGGGGCAGCTGCAGCCCCAGGGAAGCAGGACTCTTGCCAAGTCCTAGGTTCTAACCTGACCAGGCTGGCTCAGCCCCAGCAGACACAGGGGACAGAGGGCCGTGACCGAGACTGGAATCGGCCTGGTCCCCAACACAGGCAACTCGACAGAACAGGGGGGCCTGGTTTTCAACCACAAAATGGCAAGGGACATGGAATGCAAAGATAAGGAGACTGAAAATGTGGCCCTCGTTTTGGTCCTGCTTGGGGAAATCAACCGGAGAGACATGTATGAGGCGGGGAAAGGAGCTCTGGCTGGGGTGGGTGACCTTCGGTCAAGGCCTGACCGTGGTACGTAGGTGATGCATAGAAAAGTGCTCTCAGAAACCCTGGGGTATCCATGGATGGAAGAGATGCCTGGGGTTTGCTTTAAAACCACCCGTGGTGGGGGCGGGGCGGGGTGGTGAGCAGGGGAGAGGGGCCGGAGTAGGTGCTGTGGAAACTGGGTGACGGGTATGTGGGCATTCATTATACCATTTTATCTACTCCTATGTGCTTAGAATCTTCTATCATAAGAAGTAAAAGCCAAGGGGGCTGGGGAGAGGCCCGGATGTGTGGGGGATGTGGGGGCAACGCGGACGCACCAGTAGTTGGGGGCCGAGAACACGGTGACGCAGCGGCCGCCGTGCGCCACCTCGTAGCCCTCGGCCTTGACCTCGTGGCTGCGGATGATGTAGTCCAGGTGGTTCTCCTCCAGGAAGGCCTTGGTGACATCCGGCCCGAACTGGCAGCTCACGCCCCGCTTACTGACCGAGCGCCCGTTCTGGGGACACAGGGAGCTTAGGTGCCGCCCACCCCCAAGCCCCTGCCCACACCCACCGCCCAAGGCCCCTGGGCACACTAACCTGTGGCTGTGGGTCTGACCAGAGCAGGTCGCACATGGGACCTGGAGGGGAGGCAGAGGGAACGTCAGGGGTTGGCCGGCCTGGGGTGGGTGCTCTCAGGCCCACCCCATGGCACAGCCCACGCCCTCCACTTCCCGTGTGTGTGTGCGCGTGCCCGCGCCCTCCGTCACACTTCCCGTGTGTGTGTGTGTGCGTGTGTGCCCGAGCCCTCCGTCACACCTCCCGTGTGCGCGCGCCCTCCGTCACACCTCCCGTGTGTGTGTGTGTGTGTGTGTGTGTGCACGCACGCGCATGTGAGTCCTCAGCTGTCTGTCCCAGTCACTTGAACGGAAGCCCCTACATCGCCCCAGAGGCCAGGAGCCGGCTCATGAATAAATCCGTGCCTTAAGTGTGCCCCGGGCCCAGGACACGAACGCTCCCTCGTCATGCACTGACCCACGCCCCGGGTAAGGAAGCTGAGGCTGTTTTGCTGTCCTCGCCAAGAGCAGGGCCCTGGTCACAGCAGCTCCAACCTGAGCCCAGGCCCGGACACCCCGAGGCCCCAGGAGGGAAGGGGCTGTCACCCGGCCACCCAGTCACCTGAATCTGGGGGCTGCCGATTCCGTTCGATCTTCCTGATGTCGTCCAGGGTGACGCCGTCCTCACTGAACAAGCCCCCGTGCATGATCTAGGGTTGAGGGTGGGGACAGCTGTGTGAGGGGAGGCGCCAGACGTATTCCAACCCCCACCCCTTCGACGTCTTCGCCAGCACATCTGCCCACGTGCAGCCCTATGGGAGGCGGGCAGGGACGAGGCCGTGGGGAGCCGGCTGCCGTGCTCACCAGCACTTTGCCGTTGATGCACTGGGCCAGAGGGAGCCACTCAAACACCTCACTGAAGAGCTCGTACATCTGCGCGGTGTACTTGGCCTTCACCTCGCCCTCGAAGCCATAGATCTGGTTCATGTTGTCCGTTTCGTGGTTGCCTGGCCAACAGCAGGACGAAGAGAAACCTTAGCCTCTGCCGCCCCCCCAGGAGCCTCAGACTCAGGCCAAGGGCCCGGGGAGGCTTGTGTGGCGGCTCCAAGCCAATGTCGTTTCCGCATCAGCTCCTTGGCCCCTCGGACCCTGATGACGCGTAGACACTGTTCTCAGCCTCTGTGCCGGAGGGGCACACGGGCTGAGGACACCTGGGCATGTGGTTACGAAGCCTGGGCTGGAGTCATGGCCATGGGAGTGGCTGGTGTCTTTCCAGTCCCACAGCCACGTCCAGAGCCGACCTCCGCGTCTCCGGGCTCACACCCTGCTCTTCCGTGTCAGTGGCAGCCACGGGCCTCCAGGCGCTCCAGCAGCGAAACCACTGCTCCCCAACCCCCCGGGGCCAATGCCACATCCTGCTCCCACCCTTGGTCTGTTCACCACACAGAGGCCCAAGGGACCCTGTTAACACCCAAGTCAGCCCCGACCCTCCTCTGCTCCAAGCCCTCCCGTGACCCAACTCCTCAAGGCCCACAGGGCTCCATGTGTGTAAGGCCACGTGCAGGGCACACCTGCCCGACCTGACAGGGCAGCCCTCCCTGAACACACAACACACCCTCAGTGGCACCCGGTCTCCCTGCTTCACGTGGCGACACTGGAGGCTCCCAGAGGAGAAAGCCAGTGCCCCGCCGGCGCCCCACACCGATCCCAGCTCCTGCTGCCTCCCCACTCACCTCGAAGCAGGTGGAAGTGATCTGGGTACAGGAGCTTAAAGCCAAAAAGGGTGAGGATCACTTCCACGGAGAAAGAGCCTCGGTCCACAAAGTCGCCATTAAATATCTGCCCTGCTAAGGAAAACAAGGGGGGGAACGGGGGGCTCCTCCCCTAGTCTCTCCACACCCACGGCTCCTGTCAGCGCCTCCCTAGGAACAAGGAGGTCAGCGGGGCCTGGGGGTCTGGCTTCTGTCTCTCCCCCCGCTGTGTGGTCTGAGCCTCAGGAGGATGTACTGAGGTCCCCAATCCCACTCGTTTCTTAGGGAACCTGATGGTGGAGGGGCAGACACTAGGTGTTCAGCCTGCTCAGCTCTCCCCCAAACACAGCCCAAGCCCCAGGGGAAATGGGACACGGACCCTCCCACCCAGCACTGCTCAGGCCTGGTGGGCCGAACGGCCATTTATCCAGCAATTAGCATCAATAACACATGAATACCTGTTGGACAGCAATGCCTGGGCCCCTTAGCCCTTCACGTGTACTAACTCCTCGACTCCTCGGTAACCCCAGGAGGCAGCCCCTACTATCATCCCCATTTTGCAATGAGGAAGCCGAGGCACCAGCAGGTGAAGTTAACGGCTTCGGACCCACAGCTGCCAAGTAGCAAAGTCAAGAGGGCGCCCGGTGTGGGCAGTGCCAGGTGCTGTACCGGATCTTGGAGCTGCCCCCTTTCAAGATAAGGAGAAGCGGGGCCCAGTGAGGTTGCGCCACCTGCCCTGTCACACGGCAGGCGGGACTGGCTGGCTGTGTCCACCCACATCCCGGGGCCGGGTAAGCGCGCAGGCTGCCTCTCTGCTGGCGGCTCCTCTCCCACATCCAGGCTGCAGGGAGAGGGGTTTGCTCTTCTGAGAAGGATACATAGGGGTTGGTGTCTGAGGGTAAACCGTTGAGTTCAAATATGTTGAGGAGGTCATAGAACTGGCCATGGGTGTCCCCGCACACTGTAATCTTCTCTGTCTGGAAGAAAAGAGGCCACCGGAGAGGGAGGGGCCCAGAGAGAGATGTGGGGAGGGGGCAGAGGGGAGGGGAGAGGCAAGAGGTCACGGCAGACCGAGAAGAACCATGCAAAGGCACAGGCAGAGGACACAGACACGGAGAGGGCGGGACAGAGACCGAGAGGCCAGGAGAAGAGGGACATCCAGGGAGACAGACACGGGGGCGGGAGGAGGAGAGGGAAGGCAGACCACGCCAGGTGGGCCTGTGAGTTTCTGAGCTCCGTGGCCCCTCCCCAGCCAGGGAGCCCCACCTGGCCCACCCACACACCGCCCCACAGCGCGCACCTCTTTAAGCGTGGTTTCCACGAGCGTGCTCAGCTTGGAAAGGACCTCTTTGACCTGTACCAGGATCTGGAAGGCAGGGCAGGCTGTGAGTGGGACTGGCGGAGGGCCCGCCTTCCCCCTGGCCCCCAGAGGGCCTGGACGGACTAGATTCAACCTGCTGGGCTGAGGGGGAGGGAGAGGTGGGCAGTGGGGAGGAACGGGTAGTGGGGGGGCCCAGATAACTGGGTGCTTGCTGGGGCCAGAGGTGTCCCCCAAACTATGACCCAAGTGACCTCTATGGCATTTCAATATCAAAGTTATTTCACATGAAAATTGAGTCTTGGTTTCTCTTAAAATAATCAGCATCATGAAACACATGGATGAGCCCTAGCTGGTTTGGCTCAGTGGATAGAGCGTTGGCCTGCGGATTGAAGGGTCCTGGGTTTGATTCCAGTGAAGGGCACATGACAGGGTTGTGGGCTCGATCCCCAGTAGGGGGCGTGCAGTAGGCAGCCGATCAAATGATTCTCTCATCACTGATGTTTCTGTCTCTCTCTCTCCCTCTCCCTTCCTCTCTGAAATCAATAAAAATATATTTAAAAGAAAAGAAAAAAGCAGTGAAACACGTGGATGAATCCAGACGTGGAACATTTTATAAAACAACTGGCCTGGACACATCTAATGTCAGTGTCACTTAAGAGCCTCCCTGAAAAGGCAGGTCATATCCGTTAGTCTTTCAATGGATTCTGGGTTTTAAAAAAAAGTAGCTAAAAAGGATGTCTGGGGGACACTGGGGACATTTAAATATTTGTCTAGAAATGCAGGCGACACCAATTTTTAGTAACTGAGATGACCTGACAGGTCACGTATATTTGACCGTGTTTCCAGGCTTCACTGACGGTCTGTGGACTGTCTGCAGTAGTCAGGGCATCGGTCAGTGCTCAGTTTCTAAGGTGGGACAACTAAGCTGGTCATGCAGGAGGAGGTCCTGTTTCTGGGAGGTACAGCTTATGACACAATGTATCCTCAAATGGTCCAGAAACACAAAAACCAAAAAGTTAACAGTTGGCGAATATATGTGAAGGGTACATGGGTGTTACCTGTACTGTTCTTTTGACTTCTCTGTAGGTTTGACAATTTTCAAAATAAAAAGTTGTGGAAAAAATTTAAGCATTAAAAGTAGGTGTCCAGCCCTAGCCAGTTTGGCGCAGTGGATAGAGCATCAGCCTGCAGGCTGAAAGGTTCCAGGTTCAATTCTGGTCAGGGCACATGCACGGGTTGGGGGCTCGATCCCCATTAGGGGGCATGCAGGAGGCAGCCGATCAATGATCCTCTCTCATCATTGGTGTTTCTATCTTTCTCTCCCTCTCCCTTCCTCTCTGAAATCAATTAAAATATACATTTTTTAAAAAGTAGATGTCCACTCTGGTCAGAACATATCCTATAGAATAAAAAATCCCAGCGACCGAACGGTGGAACGGCCAGAATGACCAGTCACTGTGCTGTGCACTGACCACTAGGGGCACTCAACGCAGGAGCCGCCCACTGGTGGTCAGTGCGCTACCACAGTGGGACTGCCGCTCGCTAACTGGGATGAGCGACTGCTCCTGCTGCGAACCTCTGGCTGAGGAGCAGGAACCTGGGTTGCAATTGTTGCCTCCTCGCCCCAGGCTCCTCCTCCTCACTCCCTGCCGCCTCCTTTGGATGCCCGCAGGCCGCCCAGAGCCACTGCTGGGCTCGCACAGCTGACCCGGGAGGCTGGGAGGCGGGTTCACGGCCGCCAAGGGACTGGAGCCTACTCCACCACCTCTCAGTGCTATTGCTCCTGGGCCCGGCCCCGACCGGGTCCCCTGGAGAGGCCAGCGCTTCAGCTCCATGGAAGATGCCAGACCAGGGAGCAGCCGCTCAGAGGGCAGGTCCACGGCCGCTCGGCTGACCAGGATGAGCTGTGGGCCGATCCCTGCAGGCCACGCCCCCCACAGGCGCACAAATCCCATGCACCGGGCCTCTAGTGAAATCATAAAAGATTGTCACTCTCGCCTTAATGATGAAAACAAGCCAAATCCCAACAAAATTAAACAAAAAACAAAACACACACACACACACACACACACACACACAGATCCAAGAGCTGAGGATGCAAAGAAACCCAAATCAATCCAGTTGTAGACAGTGCCAGGCCCTTCCTTGGGGGAGAAGACATGACCGCTTTCATCCTGGTCTCCTCCAGCAGGGCGAGTCCCCCACGGCTGGGGGAGGGAGCAGAGGCCCATGCCCGGCGGGGCTGGTGTGAGAGCTGAGAGCCCCAAGGAGCCCCAGCCCCACTACACCTCTGCCCTCACCCACCACCTCCCTCACTGGCTGTCACCGGAGGCGAGGCGCAGGGCAGCATGGCGGGGACACCCTTCCTGAGGCACAAAAGTGGGGGGCGGGACTGGAAACAGGACTCCCCAGCCACCCAAATCTCTGGCAGGGCGCCTAGAAATCAGCGCTCTGAGTGCCAAAGCTGGAGACTTTACAACATGAAGACATCGCTCGCTGGCATCCCAAGCCCTGCTGAAGGGAGACCCTGCTTCCACTCTGAAACATTTAAAGCCAGTGGTGAACTCAGTCCACCCACAGCTGCCCGACTGCAGGGGAGACGGGCAGCCCTCACACTGGCTGCCCGGCAGAAGGAAGTCCCGCCGTTTTCTGCTGAGAAGTGTGATCTGTCTCTTCTACACAGAATGTCTGGCACACAGTAAAAACTGGCATGTGAAGAACAGGCAGCAGAAGCAGACCCAGAGATGACCCAGACGGTGGAATTACCAGATAGAGACTTTGAAATAACTCTGATAAACCTGTTAAAGGGTCTAGTGCAGTGATGGCGAACCTTTTGAGCTCGGCCTGTCAGCATTTTGAAAAACCCTAACTTAACTCTGGTGCCGTGCCACATATAGAAATTTTTTGATATTTGCAACCACAGTAAAACAAAGATTTATATTTTTGATATTTATTTTATATATTTAAATGCCATTTAACAAAGAAATATCAACCAAAAAAATGAGTTCGTGTGTCATCTCTGACATGCGTGTCATAGGTTCGCCATTACTGGTCTAGTGGAAAAGGGAGACAACACGCATGAACATATGGGGCAGAGAGATGGGAACTATTAAAAAAGAACTGAGTGGAAATGCTAAAAATAAAAAAATAACAATATCAGAAATAGAGAATTCGCACTGCCCAGCATACCCCAGCTCAGCAAGTGTTAAGCTCCTGTGGCCACCTGCACTCTGGCCGTTTCAGCAGCCAGCACTGTGATGCCACCCTGGGGGCACGGCCTTGTGCCGCACCTCACAGAGGCGTTACCTGGTAGGCGCATTTCCGGTGCAATTTCTTCTGGTCCTTGTACCACTGCATGAGCTCCTTCATGAAGGTAATTGTCACCTTGCCGTCCTCAAGCTTGGGCCCGCTGTACTCGTCCTCGATAGCTAATGTGTGAGGGAAGGAATGAGTCAGTGGCCACAGCCACGGTGAGGGTGGGAGGGGGGCTGGCTCGCAGGCAGGGGGCAGACACAGCTCTGGACACGCAGGCTAAGATGTGAAGGAGAGAGAGGAGTCCACTCCCCAGCAGGTCCCCTCCCGGCCTGCTCCTCCCATTTGGGTCAGCTCAGAGGCCCTCTCCCTGACTACCTGCCTGTTGTGCCTCTCTCTCCTCTGCCTATTTGATTTTATAGCACTTAACACTATTAATTCGTTTGTTGACTAGTTAATCATCTCTCTCCCCACTAGAACATCAGCTCCATGAGGGCAGTGTCTAGAACAGTGTCTGGCACATAGTAGGTGCTCAGCAATTATCTGTGGCATGAGTGAGAGAATTATCTGAGTGCCTAGAAGACCTAGAGACAAATCCGACACAGGAGGCCCGTGAGGGGCGGGCAGGAGGAGGAGGTGCTCAGTTTGGTGCTCCCAAACTGGGAACTCAAAGCCCAAATCCGGACTCTGGATTCCCCAGGAAGGCAGGTAGGGAGGCAACAGACAGCAGCCTGGGGACAGGGACCGGAGGCCACCCCTGAGCCCCACCTCCCCACCCCACAGTGTGCACAGGGAGTGGAGAGCCCATGCAGGCATGTGGAATGTTCTGGACTGGGTGTGGCTGAACCTGGGCCTGACTCACTCATGCTCTCGATGTCCAGCGAGTCCACAACGGAGCGCTTGTGCTCGTCGCCCGCGATAGCCCGCTCGAAGGCCTTCTGTTTCACGATCTTGTTGCACTCCTGGTATTTCATTTTGGCATCTTTGTCGTGGGGCTTCACCTTTACCACCTGGGCAGGCAGGGGGTAGAGGAGGGAAGGAAATAAGGGAGAGGGAGGACCGGAGGGAAGAAGGATGGGGACGGAAGGGAGAGGAAGGGAGGGAGGAGGTAAGGGAGGAGGCATCAGGCTCAGACCAAGGAGGGGGCAGACAGCAGTCAGGAGGTGGGGACGCCACAGCTGCCCACAGTCTGCTCGGCCATGAATGATGAAGCCAGACCACCCAGGCCGTCATGCACTAGTGGGGCAGCCCTGGACACCTCTCACCTCCAGGCCTAGGTTTCTGCACCCCCAAACTAGACCACACGGGGCTGCTGTGAGGGGTAAACAGTAACCCACACGGGACGTGAATAAATCTTAGCTCCATCGTGAAAATAAAACGGCCCCATCCGAAGAGCACGTTTTCAGCTTCTGGCTCCCCGTCAGAACCAGAGCGGCCGAGGCACTTTACTGCTATTGTTACCGTCAGTACCAAAGTGGGTGGGGTTGAGAGGAAAGGATGTGCTGGGTCTAAAGTCATGATTAATGGCCCTAGACCAGGGGTGGGCAAACTTTTTGACTCGAGGACCACAATGGGTTCTTAACTGGACTCAGAAGAAGGAGCTGCGGCGTGTTTCCCGACGTTGCCATGTGAACTGCTGCTGGTGAAGGAGCGGAGGGGAGAGCAAGAGAACCCTCTGCTCTTTCGGCTCCGCGGGCCGGATAGAACAGCCGAACGGGCCGGATCCAGCCCCCGGGCCGTAGTTTGCCCACGGCTGCCCTAGACCCATCCGAAGGGCCAATGATCACGGATGACCCAGATTCCCTGAACCTCAGGTCCTTCATCTATAAAACGAAGGAGATAACAGGCTCCACCTGCCAAGGCTACAGTAGGTCCTTGGGTTAAGTCCGAAATCCGTTCCTACAGCGCAACCTAACGCGATTTTCACCGTAAGGCGGAACCCACCTACATAAGCACCTACGTCACTCACGTGACGTAGCACATACACAGCAGTAATGAAGTGAAACAGTAAAAAAAATTTAAAAGGTAACAATTCCTAACCTTTGCTTGTGGTAAATAAATAATAAAAAACATAAAGTACCATACAGAGACTTTTATGTACATACGTCGAAATGACGGAACTTTTTTTTAATATAAATATATGGGAGATGGCGACATAACCACAAAACGACATACGTCAAGTCCAATGTAACCTGAGGACTGTACTGGGCATGAGTAGGGACACATGCACAGCCAGCACTGAGTGGTATCTGTTCCTTGGGCTGCTGGGAGATGCAAAATGAGTTCGTTCCCTCAGTTTCCTCTTCTGAAGGGAGGGGCCACAGACCCAGGCTACCTGGGTTCAAATCCCAGCTCCGCACATCAATCATCAGTGGACCAATCTTGGACAGCCGGTTGCCTCTCTGTGGCTGTTTCCTCTCTGAGATGGGAGTGTTAGG
>NW_006296617.1:63698-68485 GCF_000327345.1 Myotis davidii | reverse complement strand
AATATTTGTGTTGTGTATTTTATTATTTCAAAATTTTAAGCTTAAGAAATGGGAATGTACAATACAGTAGGTCCTCAGGTTATGTAGAAGATCCGTTCCTAAGGCATGACATAACGCGATTTTCGCCATAAGTCGGAACCCACCTATGTCACTCACATCGAGCACATACACAGCAGTAATGAAGGGAAACAGTAAAAAAAAAATTTAAAAGAAAGATAACAATTTCTAACCTTTGCTTGTGGTAAATAAATAATAAAAAACATAAAGTACCATACAGAGACTTTTATGTACATACGTCGAAATGACGGAACTTTTTTTTAATATAAATATATGGGAGATGGCGACATAACCACAAAACGACATACGTCAAGTCCAATGTAACCTGAGGACTGTACTGGGCATGAGTAGGGACACATGCACAGCCAGCACTGAGTGGTATCTGTTCCTTGGGCTGCTGGGAGATGCAGGGCAAATGAGTTCCCTCAGTTTCCTCTTCTGAAGGGAGGGGCCACAGACCCAGGCTACCTGGGTTCAAATCCCAGCTCCGCCCATCAATCATCAGTGGACCAATCTTGGACAGCCGGTTGCCTCTCTGTGGCTGTTTCCTCTCTGAGATGGGCGTGGTAGGAGTCCCTGCCTCCGAGGGCTGCCGTGAAGACTGAATGCATGAACACTGTGCAGTGTGTGCAGCTGCGCCAGGCCAGGGTCAACCTGCGTGAACGTTGGCTGCTCCCTATGGCCCCTTTCCCAGGCTGCTGTGCCGATTACACCAGCTCATCCCCTCCTTTCTCTCCACCTTGTACCCGGCGACCTCCAATCTTGCATCCTCCAAACTCAGAAGCACAGAGGGCTGGATTCTGATCCCTGCTCTGCCACTCGCTGCCGTGGGACCCTGAGCAAGTGACTCCCCCGCCCCTCTGAGCCTCAGTTATCTGTGTTACTGCCATTGTTATTAGTGGCCCCACAACTCCTGTGCGGGGTGAGGGGCAGAGAGGGGTGGTGATGCCCCCTAGAAGGCCTGGCAGAGTGCGTCAGAAAGGCTCACTCACTAACCGGAGGGTCAGTGCGGCCCGTCCACGCTGGGAATGGCTGTGCAGACCAGGCGAGTGGCAGAAAGCTGGCTGCGGCTGGCGATGGCTTCCTCCCTGTCTGGACAGGCTGAGGCTAGGGCACCCTGCCAGGCAGCTCCACCTGGGGCCTGGGTGCGGTGCAGGCTCGGGAGGGAGGGAGGCAGAACCAGACATCCCTGGAGTCCTTCCCGGGAGGGAGAGGTTGAGTCCACGCCCCGGGATAAAGTCCACACCACCACCTGGCCTGGCTCATGAGAACCCCTTTGTTTGCCCAGCACTGCCCAGCAGGCCGACCTCCAAGTCCCCACATGCACCGTCTCCTCTCACCCCAGGTCCTGTACAGGCTGCCCCGGCCCAGGACTCCTCATCCCCTCCCACCTCTGAGTCCTTTCCAGCTCCTCCTCCTCCAGGCCTCCCCTTCCCGTCACTCAGGCTGGGTCAGGCACCCCTCTGGGCTCCCACAGCCCCCTGGACCTCCTGCTTAGCACGAGCACTGCTGGACAGGGGACATCTCCCCTGCACGGTGGCCGTGAGGCGGGCTGAGGCTGTGTCCCAGCAGTGAATGAATGCCCCGAGTGAGCAGATGAACCACTCAGCTTATCCCCCTGGCCAGTCTCCAGTTCTCAGCGAGCTCACAGTCTGGGGTGGAGGATGGGGACAAACCCTGACAGTGGAAGAGGAGCAGGAGCCGTAACAGAAGCAGAAGCAAAAACATGGCTAATTTTCTGACACTTTTTATGTGCCTGACACTGTTGTAAGCAATTAACTTGCTCATTTGCTCAAGCAGCTTTATGTGGTGTTATCACAATCCCATTTGATGGATGAGGAAACTGAGGTGTCACTGACCCAGGAGGCCAGGATTCTGTTCCCTTCCTGGGTAGGCTCCTGACTGCTATCACACACGCTGAGACATGGTCCCTGCCCTGATCAATGCCGCACGTCCCCACAGCACGCTGTATGCCCTCCATGGAGCAGTGTGGGGTCGTGGCCATGAGCGCCCTCTCTGGGGTCAGGCCTTCCAGGGTAAGAAGCCCCACCTCAGGCCTCCCTCAGCTTCTAGAAAGTGGGGAGGGTGCCAGCAGTCCTGTGGAGGGAGGTGTGAGAATTCAACATCAGGCCCGTCACAGGGCCTAGCAGTGAGCCAGGGCCAGTGCCAGGGCCTGCAGCTGCTGCTATTACTCGCTACCTGGTGTGGGGGTGGGGGTGGGGTGGAAGGGGGCTGCCAGGCATCTGGGGAAGGCCAGTGCTTCAGACCAGAGGGATGGGGCGGCTCTTCAGGAGTCGAGGCCGGTTAGGCGAGAACTTAAGGCTGCGTTTTTCTTTAAAATGTGGTACCTGGGTCGTCTCAATGCCAGGCTCCTGGCTGTGATGTTTATGTAGTGATGTCACTGGGGAGCCTGGGAGAAGGGATCTCTCTATTACTTCCCATAACAGTCGCAAAATAAAAATACGTTTTCAGAAAGTGGTATTGCAGCTGGGACTGCTCACAGGCAATTATGCTGGAATCGATGAAATGACAGCACAGCTTGGCAATCCCTAGAAGCCAGGGGCTGCTGTGTTTGGGAACTGGGAGGTTTCTGGGTTTTACGAAGTTGACACAGTGCTCACACTGTTATTTGACACCCCAGCAGGTCTGAGTGGCACCTGGTCACCACACACCCCCCCAAACCTCTAGGCTCACCACGTGGGGGCAATCAAGACCATCAACGGCCTCTCATTAGTTCAGGTCAGATTTTGCCACCAAATGAGTGGCCCAAATTTACTGGAAAAACTGGTTTTCAGAATGGCCTGGGTTTGGAACTGAGGGCAGAGACTCTAGACCAGCAGCGGGAGCCAGGCCCCAAGGCAAGTGCTCCTGACCTCAGGGGACCTACATGATAACACGCGATGGACAGTGTGATTATCTATAATGTCACGATGATGGATAGCCCAGAGGTACCGGGCCCGCCCGAGCCGGAGGGAAGCCAGGTGTCTTGGGCAGGCACTGCACGCGACAGTCTTAAGTGTGACACTGGGTTTTCAGCCCATAGGCTGAGACCCTCTAGCCCAGTGGTTCTCAACCTTCTGGCCCTTTAAATACAGTTCCTCATGTTGTGACCAACCATTAAATTATCTTCGTTGCTACTTCAAGGGAGGGGAGGGGAGGGGAGGGAAGACCACTGAGTACACTGCCTGAGCTGAGGGCAAGCACTGCGCCAGGAAACTGGTGTCCACGGTGAACAGCCAGTGGTCAGGAGCCTGACTCTGGTACCAGCCTATCACCTCCTGGCTGGGCCTCAGCTTCCTCACCTGTCAATCAGGACAACAGGCCCCAGTGCACAGGCTTGCTAAGAAGATCACGCGAGTTGTTAGGGTATTAAGGTCCCAACCGTGAACAGTAAAGAGCCCATTACGAGTTACTCAGCAGCTACTGATGAGTAGTGGTGAGCACTGTACTGGGTTTCAGCTCTGACGAGTCCTGCTGCTGCCGCGTGTCCAGTCCACACCTTAGGTACAGGCCTGGGTGGACTTGCAAGGCAGACACACGTTCACCTGGCCGCGCAGACTATGCTGTAAGAACCCAAATGCAAACCGTATCACAACCCCAACCCAACAAATCCCAGAAAGGGGCGAGGAGGGAGTGCAGGAGTCCCCCAGACCCAGCCTGGGCCCACGGGACCCCCCGGGCTCCACCACAGACAGGAAGAGCCCAGGAAGAGGACCCATAAAGGGGCAAGGGATCCTGAAGCAAGGGTCCCTGCGGAAGGATGAACTTGGAGATGAGGGAGGCTGGGGTTTGGGGGATTCATCATGGGCCCACGCAGAGGGGAGCTGATATCTGAGGCGTGGCCTTAGAATGGAGACACCGCCAGCTCCCAGGCCCCTAACGCAGCGCTTCCCATGGGCCTCAGGCTTTCCCCCAACACCCCCAGGAGAAGACGTACCCAGTGCTAAGTGGGGGCAGGTCCGACTCTAACGTACTGATCTCTGTTAATCCTCACAAGGTCACGGGGGCAGCCCCTCCTCTTCTCCCCTTTCACAGATGAGGACAGAGGCTGGACACGAGCCCTCAGAGCTGCGCAGCTCAGAGCTGGGCCTCCTGGCCAGGGTGCTGGTGCCTCCAGCTGCACCAGTGGCCTGTAGACTCTGACTCGCAGTAAGAAATATGTATTTTATGTCACACCTAACACACATCTAAATTCACAAAAATGAAAATTTTTCTCACAGAACCATATATACACAACGTTCTCCAAATATTGACCTTTTTTCTTCTTTACTGTATTTGATGAAAGTGGTCTCAAACCATTACACTGACTTCACAGCCTCTAACAGTTATAAGCACAGACTCTGGTTCCAGTCCCAGCTCTGCCACTTCTCGGCTAGGTGACCCTGGAGGGGGGCTCCCCCTCTCTAGACCTGTTTCCTTCCTGTAAAATACACTAAACTCATGCAGGCAGAGTGCTCACAACAGAGCCAGGCCCACAGTGAGCACGCAGACGAGGAAACCGAGGTGGCAAAGGAAAGGCCCTCCACCCGAGGGCCCAGGCTGCTGAGGCAGAACCTTGGGCTTGTTTGTTCAACCAAGGTCACGTCTTGGCTCCACCTCCAAGGAGGCCCAGATCTGAGGGGGGCCTGGGCACACCCTCCATGAGAGTCACACGTTGTAAGACAGCTCCGGAGGGTAGGAGGTAGAGGCTGGAGGGGGAGCAGGCCCAGCTCCCGCTCTAGACTCCCCAC
>NW_006296617.1:61485-63654 GCF_000327345.1 Myotis davidii | reverse complement strand
CCCCCCCCCCCCCCCCCCGCCCCACTGTCCTTCTGGGTTACTCATTAGTGACCCTCCAGCCCCAATGACCTTTACTCACACCACTTCAGAGCCCCACGGCCACTCCTCTTGTCACCATGCCTGACGAGGGAGGATACCAGGATGGGGAGAGGATGGACGGAGGAATGGCTTGGGCGCCCAAGCTAACAGGGACTCTGTTCTGTTGTCCCTTCCCTCATCCTTGGGGCGTCACCCAGCATCCTCCTCCACTGTGTCCCTGTCTCTAAATGACCCGCTCCCTGCACACCTCTGCCCCCACCCTGACACAGGTGTTCTCTGGCCCGAGGCTTGGCTCAGCGTTCACTGGCCTGAAATCCACCCTCCACCCGAGGCCAGCGGCCAGTCTGACCAGGATCCCTCCAACTGCAGCCTGTGCCTCTCAGGCCCCCGGCGCCCTCCCCACACAGCAGAAGCTGCTCAATGTGTGCAAGAGCGAAGTGGAAGGAGGTGTGTGTGCACTGAGGGCAGAGTAAGAATCCACTCCACAAATACTGACTGAGCCACTGCAGGGCGCACCATCCCCATGAACAGAACAAATGAGCCCGACTCTCAGGAAGCTAACTCTCCGAGGCAGGGGAGACGGGGCTGGCAGGCCGGGCTGCCCGGGTTCAACTCCCAGCTCTGCCACCCTTCCACTGGCTGCATGTTGGTGGGCAGGTGGCTCACCCCTCTGGGCCTCCGTCTCCTCTGTACAACGGGGTAACCAGTTCCCACTCCAGAGCCACCATTCATTCAGCCAAGTGATGTGAAGGCTGCAGAAGGTGCCTGGCACGAAGGCATATATGTACTCTGTGGGTCCTTCCGACTATCATCATTACTATTATCTGGGCAATTACAGCGGGAATGGCAGGTGACCGAGGGGTCCCGTCCCTCATCACAACGCATGCCCCACTTGCTCTGCCTCTAGAGCCATGACCCCACTCCAGTTCCTCCCAGCTGCATGGGTTCTGCTTACATGCTCGCCTCTGAACCGTCAGCTCCTCTGAAGAAAGGCTGTGGCTCTCATTCAACAGAGAGAACCACAATAATCCTAACAGGACACGCTCAGAGAACACTGACCGCGTTCAAACACCCGAAAAGCAGAAACTCGTTTACTCTTCATGGCACCCCATAGGGGTCGGTCCCGCTGCTCTCCCGTCTCACAGATGTGGAGGAGAAGGCACTGAGGGCCAGGCAGAGCCGGATATGAACCCAGGCAGTCGCTCCAGGACAAGGGGCCTCACGCTCTTGCTGGATGAGTAGATGCTGAGTAACTCGTGAATGGCCTTTTCCCACCTCCCCCTCCAGGCATGCACAGCGCACACCTTCCCCTGCCCGCCCATCGGCCCTCAGCATCCACCTGGCTCAGGCGGCTGCCCGGCTCACCGTCTCGTAGTCGCGCAGGGCGGCTCGGAACTTGCCCAGCGCCATGTTGCTGGCAGCCCGGCGGTAGTAGCCCTTAATGTACTTCTTGTCCATCTCGATGGCCCGCGTGGCATCAGCCAGCGCGTAGCCATAGCACTCAGTGCGCAGGTAGGCCAGGCTGCGGTTGCCATAGTAGATGGCATTGCTGGGGTTCAGCTCGATGGCCTGGCTGTAGAACTTGATCGCGTTCTCGTAGTCCTTGGCTGTGGAGACAGAGGAGGAGGAGGCATGAAGCAGGGCCGCTGCCCCCGCAGGAGGACAGGTCCTAGGCTGGGCATGGGCCCGGTCTCCCCATGTACAGATGGGGAAACTGAGGTCCAGAGCTGGACTCAGCAATGTCTCTTCCACCCGCCCCTCTTCCCTGTCCCGACTGTCCCACACTAACATAGGCCTCGTCTCATGACCAAATCTCCAGGACCCAAGGTCATTTCCACACACCCGTCCTCCCAACCATGAGTCCTCCAGGCCCAGGCCAGTGACCTTCTTCCAGGACCTCAGGAGGGTCTCACTGAGTCCCCCCATGGCCCAGAGAGGTCATGCTACTGAGATATAAACCAGCAAACACGAATATGCCCTGAGCCCCTCGACTGTCCAGCCCTCAGAGCAAGGACACAAGTCCAAAGAGGGGGCCTAGGACACGAAGTGGGGAAGGAGAAGGAAGCTACTTGGTCCTCAATAAGAAGGGACATATCAGCCAAGACCCAAGAAAGTGACAAACCAGACTGA
>NW_006296617.1:54799-61361 GCF_000327345.1 Myotis davidii | reverse complement strand
GGTAGGGGGCAGATGAGGGCATGGAGGCTGGCAGGACAGATCCCCAAAGACATGGCCACAGCCGGATCTGGACATTGATGTTCTGGGTATGGATCAACAGGATGTGGCCTGACCAAGGGTAAAAGATCAATTTTATTTAAAATGAGCTATGGGCCCTAGCTGGTTTGGCTCAGTGGATAAAGCGTCGGCCTAAGGACTGAAGGATCCTGGGTTCGATTCCAGTCATGGGCACATGCCCAGGTTGTGGGTTTGGTCCCCAGTAGGGGACATGCAGAAGGCAGCCGATCAATGTTTCTCTCTCATCATTGATGTTTCTATCTCTCTCCCTCTTCCTTCCTCTCTGAAATCAATAAAAATATATTTTAAAAAAATAATAAAAAGAAATAAAAAAAAATAAAATGAGCTATGGTTGCCCTGACCGGTTTGGCTCAGTGGATAGAGCGTCGGCCTGCGGACTGAAAGGTCCCAGGTTTGATTCTGGTCAAGGGCATGTACCTTGGTTGCGGGCACATCCCCAGTAGGCGGTGTGCAGGAGGCAGCTGATCGATGTTTCTCTCTTATCGATGTCACTCTCTATCTCTCTCCCTTCCTCTCTGTAAAAAAATCAGTAAAATATATTTTAAAAAATAAGTAAACAAAATAAAATAAAATGAGCCATGGCTGTGCCCTGCACTCTACATCTCCATGGCATAAGCACCATCTGGTGCTCACTTTACAGAGGAGTCATTAGGTCTTTTTCAAGGTCAAGCACCCAGTCTCTATTAGCAAAGCCAGGCTCCAACCCCTCCCATGAGGCCATTCGCCAGGCAGAGGGCCAAGGCCTGTCAGAGCCGGAGGACCATGATGTACTGTGGGCCACACAGGGCTCTGGGCACATGAGTCCCTTCACTGAACCCTCGTAACAACCCCGAGGATAACATTGGCCCCGTTTTCCAGATGAGGGGACTGAGGCGCACTGAGGCAAAGCCCATACTGAGGTCACACCACAGTGGCAGCAGAGATTCCGAGCCAGGCCAAGACCCAAATGGCCCCTCTCTCACCCTCCACACCTGGAAACCTCTGGGGGAGTCTGGCACAGGGGCAGGAGCAGATACAGGGGCAGGTGGCCTAGGCCCACCCCTGGCTCTGGCTCTTGCTAGCTGGGTGCCCTTGCACACCTGGAGAGCCCTCTTAATACCTGGATTGAAATGGAAACTCCTGCCCTAGCTCCCACTTTACTTTTCTCCCGAGTCATCTGATAAACCATTCGATGTTTGTTTGTTTGCTTATAATCCATCTCCCCAATTTCCAGTGAAGCCCCGCGAAGGCAAGGGCCTTGTTTGTCTTACTTCTTTTTGAGTCGTTGCCCTGTCTAAGGATACAGCACCCCTCAGTCCTGCCCTCCCTGGGCTCATAGTCCAGTGGGGACTGGGGTGGGGACAATACACAGATCCATCCCCATAATGAGATACTCGAGTGCTGAGGGCTGGGAAGCCAGAGGGGGTGTCAAGCTGAGACCTATAGGGTGAGAAAGAGTCAGGTAAAGAAATAGAAAGGAATAGGGCTCCCAACTCCGTTGATTGTTCTAGAAGGGAGGGAGGGAGACAGACAGACAAACTAACCCAATAACCAACACTAGAGAAAGAAAAAAACAGGTCCTAGGGAGATGGCCAGGAACAATCTAACAACGACTCCTTTTGCAGGCAAACACCTGGCAATCTTTTAATGCTCGCTGTCCCCTCCTCCAGGAAGCCCGCCTTGATCCCCTTCCCGGCTTACCTACCCCAGCCCTGCGCACTCCACTCTGGATTGTCACTGTTAAGTGACGAATGTGTCCCCCTGAACTGTGAGCCCTGGTGGGCAGGCCCAGGACTTCCCAGAAACAAGCAAGGGCAGAACCGACCCTCCCTGGAACGCCAGTGCCTTCCAAGACTCCTTCCGGCTCCCTGGCGGGGTTCCAGAGGCTGGCTGGCCAGCTCTCTTGTCGGTGAGGTGTTACCTGAAGGCCGCCTGGCATGGGACAGAAAGCCTGGGGTCTGAGACTCTGGCTTCCAGCTCTGCAGGTCCCGCCATGAGACCTCGGGCATAGAGCCCCTCCTCTGAGCCTCAGTGTGATGATCTGAAATGTGGCGTCACAAACAACCCTGCCTCGGGGGGTGGTTGGCTAAGGGAACTCATGTATGAAATGTGCTACAGCAGATACTTGTAAAGAAGCAAATGAGTGACTAAGCGAAGGGAAGGAGAATGGAGCAGAGGAAATGGGAGGGGCCGCACTCCACACATCTGCCAAAGACACCACCACAGCCGGGCCGGCTCTGTGCTGAATCTGAGCGCGTTCCATCATCCAACAGGCCCCCGTGTAGAGATGAGGAGACGGAGGCACAGAGAGGAAGAGGAAGAAATAAGATTTGGGAGCTGATGAGGCCCAGGGAGGAGGGAAGGGAGCTGAACACCAGAGGGGACAGGGCTCTGCCAGGGCCTCGGGAATGGCCCTGAGCTCACAGAGGAGCCAGTCTTCCTGGGGATCTGTAGGTCGTGGGCGGGGAGTCCCTGGGGTCCCTCTTCCCCCTGCAGGGGGCCAGGACGACCAGGGTAAAACCTGTGGGAGCCCAGCACGTGGCGAGGGAGGGGACATCCGGGCTCGGCTGCTCACACGCCCCACCTTGGCGCGTGGTTTCACTTCTGAGCCTCAGCTTCCTCTGCAAGACAAGGAGGGCTGCTCCCACCTGCCGCCAGTGCTCCAGGGAGGACTGAACAAAGGGTGTACCTGGCCACCCCAGGGCCTCAATTAGGGGAGCTGTAATTACTCTTTTTATTGTCATTCCAGAGGCCAGGGCTCTGTGCCTGCTGCTGCCTGCCATACAGGAGGGGCGTTCTCCATGCCAGCTCACCCCCAGGACCTCTGGCTGCCCGCCCAGCCCAGGGCTCCTGACAACCTAGGTTCCAGGTCCTGAGGGGCATGGGGCACTCCCAATTGCTTCCTATTTTCCAGAATTCTTACTGTGCCTCAGCATCAACCCCCAGACTTGCTGCTCCTCCCAAGCCCCATGTCAGGGATAACACCGCCTTCCATGTCACCCCCAGCGGCAGACTGGGCTCTGTCCCGGACACCTCCTGACCCGTCAGCCCCTGAAGCCAGGCAGCCACCATGTTCCCATCAAATCAGCCTCCCGAACATCTCTCCAACCTGCTCATCTCCATCCCTTCCATCCAACCTGGCCTGGCCTTCATCCTCTCCTGCCCAGGGTCCCGCCCAGCCTCCAGTCCTGCCCCTCCAGAGGGGATTTTTAAGGCACAAACCTGACCTTGTCCCTTCCCTGCTCAGAACGAGCCACAGCTCCCTAGAGCCCTAGGCAGAAAGCTCAGGCTCCTCCCTGCAGCCTCACCAACACGAACTCCTCCTGCCTCTCACACTTCCCATCTCAGTGCCAGGCCTCTGCCATCTGTTCTCTGCCTGGGGTTCCCTCTCCCCTCTCTCCAGGCAGCCCCTCCGAAACGTTTCTCGAGTTAGTCTCCCTCTCTCCAGCCTGGTCAGCAGCTCTACCACCCTTCACCTGTCCCCAGTTCTCGTCTCCTTCCTGGTCTCCAGTCTGACCCGTGTGTCCAAGCTTCACACGGCAGCGGGGGCATCTTTTCCAAATGCCGATCAGACCATGTTGCTCGTCTCTTAAAACCTTCCATGGCTCCCTAGCACTCCAGGACCCAGACTTCAGGGCTCCCCTCCCCATCTCTCACCAGTCCCACCTGCTCCCTCAGCCCATCACACTTTCCCACTCTTTGAATCTGTCTGTGCTCCCACTGAAGGCCAATTCTCCCCGAGGGCTCTAATTCATTCCACTCTCCACCCCCTTCCCCAGGGCTTTGTTGCTGCAAGTCTCCCCTCTCTCCTACAGGATCAAGTCACCCCTCTCTCCTACAGGATCAGTTCTCCCCTCTCCCCTACAGGACCAACTCTCCCCTCTCCCCTACAGGATCAGTTCTCCCCTCTCTCCTACAGGATCAGTTCTCCCCTCTCCCCTACAGGACCAACTCTCCCCTCTCCCCTACAGGATCAGTTCTCCCCTCTCTCCTACAGGATCAGTTCTCCCCTCTCCCCTACAGGACCAACTCTCCCCTCTCTCCTACAGGATCAGTTCTCCCCTCTCTCCTACAGGATCAGTTCTCCCCTCTCTCCTACAGGACCAACTCTCCCCTCTCTCCTACAGGATCAGTTCTCCCCTCTCTCCTACAGGATCAATTCTCCCCTCTCTCCTATAGGATCAATTCTCTCTCACATGCACCAGACCCTACTCTCCTCCATCCTTCAAAAAAGCAGCCCCCTCCCCCATTTCCCCACTCCCCGTCAGAACCAAAATACTCAAACACTGTCAACATTTGCTGTCTCCACTTCCACACCTCCCACTCCATCTTCAGTGCCCTCCTCATTCCCCCAGAGCCTGCTCTTGTCAAGACTACCGTCAACACCCATGGAGCCAAACCCAATGGCTGAAGCTCTGTGCTCACCTGGGCAGCATCTGACCCAGGGCACAGCCCCCTCCCTCTAGAAGCACCCTCTTCTCTCACCTTCCCCCACCCTTTCCCCGATTTCCTTTCTACTCTGCTGACCACCCCTCCTCTTCCTCTTCCTCTTCTGTTCCAAACGTGAGAATTCCTCCAGGTTCCGTCTGTGGCCCCTTCCCTTCCGGGATGACCTCACCCCTTCCCGGCGAGTTCTATTCTATCCACAGGCGACCCTCTCCTTAGAACTCCGCGCGGCCTGTCCGTCTACTCAAAGGCTCCTCTTGGGCGGCCGAGTAAAAGCCAAACTAGTCCTTGCAATGACCTGTGAAGAAACCCTACCCGATCCGGCCCCTGTCCTAACCGCGTCTGTATCCGTCCCCCCACTCACGTGCTCTAGTCCCAGGCCCACCAGTCAGTCTCCTTTCATTTCCTACCCCAGGTCTTTGCACACAGGCTCCGCCCACCAGGAGCCATCCTCCCCAATTCTGCTCAACTTAAACGCACCTACTCAGTGCAGCCTCCAGCCCCTCAACCCTCATCGTCTTCTTCACACTGCCCGCCCCCCGCCCAAAGCACTCATCACAACTTCTAAGTATTTGATTAATGTGTGCAGTTACTCCTTGTTTGATTCTCCTGCTAAATTACAAGCTGTCTAGGGGCAAGGCTGCAGCTATCTCATTGGTTGCTACCTCCCCAGAATCTAGCACAGTCCTTAGCACATAGCAGGTGTTCAAGGAACATGTGGAATGAATGAATGAATGGGTGCCTCTTTCTCAAGATCCTGTCATACATACTATTCTTGGGGTTCTCCCACCTCTACTCCCAGGGCCTCCCCACATCTCCTACTTCCTTGCCCTCCATTCTAGTGATGGAATCCTCAGTCCCACGATCCCCCGCTCTACTGAGACTGTCCCCCTCCATCCCCCGCTGGGCGCCACCCACCCCAGGTCTCCCCACTGGGTAGCGCCATCACTACCCCACCCCACGTCCACACTTGACAGCGTCCTCTTCAGGTGTCCCCACACATTAGCAGCTCTCGGGGACACGTTCGGTGGGACCCTCATTCCCCTCCCCCCTCCCGCCCCACACTTGGTAGCGCCTTCCTCAGTCTCCACAGTTAGCAGCATCCGCTCCGTCCGCCACTTGTAGGTACCACCTTTCCTCTCAGAAGCCCCCTCTGTCGCCCCCGGGCAGCGCCATCCTGGGCCTCCCTGGACCTCCCCACGCCCGGTCACTTGGTAGTGCCGGGCCCGGGCGCAGGCTGCCGCTCCGCGTTGCCATGGTTCCGCGCGGGCCCCGCGCCCCCCGACCTGGGCAGCTCTCCACCCCCCTCCTTCGCCACCTCCAGAGCGGGCGCACCTTTGAAGTAGTCGTTGGCCTGCGTCTTGAGCTCCTCTGCCCGCTTCAGTGCGCAATCAGCCGGGGGTTCGTCTTGGGGGGGCTCAGGACACTCAGCCCGCTCGCCCTCCGCCATCGCCATGCCGCAAAGCGACCCCCACCCTGGCAACAGCCACCAGCGGCACCCGGCCGAATCGTCGCGAAGGAGTGCCGGATTCCAGCTGCCGCTGCTGCACAAGTGTCGTAAAGCGCGGGCCCCGAAGGCTCCCGTCACGCGCCTGCGCAGGTCTCTTCCGCCGGGGAGCGCGCGGAGGACAAGGTGACTACGGGGCCCTCAGACGGCGCCCTTCCTAGACTAAGCCAATGGGGAAGGTGAAAAGGGGCGCGCGGGGGAAAAAGGCCCGGCGTGGCCCCTGCTCCCAAAGCAGCCGCGTTCCGAGACCGAAGGTTCTGGGGGCGGGAAGCGGGATTTATCGCTGTCTTCCGGGGTTGGTGGGTCAGGCCGCGGTGCGTGCGGTTCAGGCGGGGCTGCGCCAAGCCCAACGCGGAACCGGAGCCGGGAGTCTAACCGTACAGTCGGTTACCTCGATGACCTTGAACACATAGTTCTCTCCTCTCTGGGGCCAGCTGCTACCCCTCTCTGGATCTTGGATAGTTTCCCAAACTAGAATATAGTTCCAACCTTGAGGATCAGGGTTCCTAAGTTATTAACCGAAGGCCCCCTGGGTCCCCTAATCCTGAGCAA
>NW_006296617.1:50317-54779 GCF_000327345.1 Myotis davidii | reverse complement strand
CCCACATCCCTCCCTTCCATAGCTCCTTCTGCCTTTAGGAGGAAATAAAGGACTTTCTGATGACCTAATAGACCCTGTAGAGCAGTGGTTCCCAACCTTCCTAATGCCGCGACCCTTTAATACAGTTCCTAGTGTTGTGGTGACCCCCGATTTCATTGTTACAAATTGAACATAATGAAAGCTCAGTGATTAATCACAAAAACAATATGTAATTATATATGTGTTTTCCGATGGTCTTAGGCGACCCCTGTGAAAGGGTCGTTTGACCCCCAAAGGGGTCGGGACCCACAGGTTGAGAACCATTGCTAGAGTCTAGCTTCCTTCATCATGTCCAGACGCCACCCTCACCCACTGTACACACTTCCAGACCATCCTTTCCGCCCTCAACCCCTACTGGTGCCTAACTGTAGCAATGAATCCCTTAGGGCGCTGCCCTGGCTCCCTCCCAGAAGGGCAAGCCATTCCACCCCCAAATCTAACTGTGGCTGGCTGACTCCCCACCCCCAATCAGCCAAGGATCACCCCAGGAGATACTAGCATGGTCTCCTTTTTACAAATGAGGACACTTGAGATTTGCAGAGGTCAGTGCACTTGCCTAAAATCATACAACAAGGAACTGGCAGAGCCGGGACTTGAACCTGTCCCACCTGCCTCCTGGGCTCTGAATTCCCACTCTGCTGCTCCAGAGCCCACCGTGTGGGATAGAGTTTATTGTGTTTTATTAATCTTCACAGGAGGATATTTTTTCCATTGCTTTTCAGAGAGAGTGGAAGGAAGGTAGGGAGGGAGAAAGAAACATCAATGTGAGGCACATGGACTGGCTGCCTTCTACAGGCGCCCTGACCTGGGGTGGGGAGCAAACCAGCAACCCAAGTGCCTGCACGTGACAGGGAGTCGAACCCACAACCCTTGGGTGTGTGGACCGATGCTCTAACCACTTACACCACCAGCCGGAGCAATTTTGGAGAATCTTTGGGTGTCTGTGTGGGAAGGCTGCCATGAGGGACATAAATTCTGGACTCAAGTCTCCAGCTCAGCCCTTCCCGGCTTTGTGACCTTGGGCAGATGACCACCCTCTCTAAACCTCAGTCTTACCCTCTGTAAAATGGAGATGACAGTCATGCCTGCTGTAAGGTTTAGAGGAGAGTCTGATAAGATCACATGAGTAATGTTTGGCAGAGGGCCTGACAGAGTCAGTACTTTTTACATTCACTCCATTGTAAATGTTCAGAGTGGGACGGAGTACTGAGAGCTGTGATGGGGACTGGCGCACCGTCAGGAGGCTGTGGGAGGATCTTGCCCAGCTGGGACAAGCAAGGAGGACTTTCTGGAGGAGGGGATGTCTGAGCCTGCAGCTAAAGTATGAGGAGATAAACAAGGGAAGAGGGGGGTAGGGTGAAAGCTGTTTAAGGCAGAGGGAGCAGCAAATGCCAAGTTTTGAAGGTGGTTTTTGTCCTTTTAAAATATTCCTATGTTGCCCTGACCAGTTTGGCTCAGTGAATAGAGTGTCGGCCTGTGGACTGGGACGGGGGGTAAGGGGGGTCCTGGGTTCGATTCCAGTCAAGGGCATGTACCTTGGTTGCGGGCACATCCCCAGTAGGGGGTGTGCAGGAGGCAGCTGATCAATGTTTCTCTCTCATGGATATTTCTAGCTCTCTATCCCTCTCCCTTCCTCTCTGTAAAAAAAAACAATAAAAAATATATAATTTAAAACATTCCTATGTGGAACACCGGAGAGGGTGATAAGAGACAGGATGGAAGAGGCACAGCCTATCTTCCTCTCTGTAAAAAAAAACAATAAAAAAATATATAATTTAAAATATAATTTAAAATATTCCTATGTGGAACACCAGAGAGGGTGATAAGAGACAGGACGGAAGAGGCACAACCTGTCTGCACATGAATCTATAGACAATCTCACACACACACACAACTACAGAGCATCATGTCAGACAGACATCAGTACATAGAATTATAGTGTCAAACAGTTCTGTGCATGTACACAGAACCTCAACACACACACACACACGCAACCAAAAAACAAACAAAAACCAAACAAATCACAATACTCACCCACTCAGGAACACAGGAACCCGAAGTAACTAGGAACCCATTAGGCAAAAGTATTTCACTCACTAACACATACATGTAGAAGGAGTTACAATGCCCTACTCACCCAGGTTCATAGAATTATGTCACAAAGACACATATACACAGTATGACAACATCAGACAACGTTACATAGACCCACATAGGAACAGAGTCACATACATATATACAGAATCACAAAGTGACGGGGACACCTGTCACCCAGGGCAACCACACACCCTAAAGTAAACCCCACAGATGAGTCAACACACAGAGTTCTGGTGCCTTCCAAGGCGAGGTCTTTATGGTGGTATGGAGATTAGTGGGTTCCAGAGCCAGTGTGGCCGGGCCAGTCCCTTCCCGTCCCCCAGCCTAGCACAGTTTTATTCATTGAGGGCCCTGTGGGAGGGAGGGGTGAGGGAGACCCTTCTCCCCCTATAGCACCAATCTGGACAGGCAATTCCCTGAAAAACAAAAAAGCACAAAGTGAAAAGTGCCCTTCCGAAAGGGGGTGAATCGGGCTGAGAGAGGAAGGCCTTTTCCGTGGAAGACCAAGAGTAGCACCAGCGTAGAAGGGGGTCTAGGGACACATGAGTGGTGGCAGAGAACTGAGGAGTCTTGGCCTTTCGCCCCACCTCGAGATGTTTGGACAGGGCTGTGCGTGTGCCTGTGCGGCTGGGGAAGTCTTCTGGGTTGTGAACCCCCCCCAAAGAGGGTGAGGGGGCCCTAGGTTCCCCACATACCTGGGGTAAAATAAAAGTAAATGCATATCTGGGGGGCTGAGGTGGGGAGTAGAGAAAATTTAAGGCTATGAGATTGAGAATGGAAAGGTTTGAGCATGAAGTCCACGAGAAGAGAAACCTGGAGAACAGGGACCTTGAATGGGTAGACTTAAAGAGAGTAGGATCCTGGCCGGTGGGATCAGTGGCTAGGGCATCAGCCAGGCACCTAAGGGGTTCTGGTTTCAGAGAGGGAGAGGGAGAGAGAGAGATTGAAACATCAATGATGAGAGAGAATCACTGATGGGCTGCCTCCTGCATGCCCCACACTGGGGGGAGGGAGAGAGAGAGAGATAGAAACATCAATGATGAGAGAGAATCACTGATGGGCTGCCTCCTGCATACCCCACACCGGGGATCGAGCCCGCAACCTGGGAATCGAACTGTGACCTGGTTTATAGATTGACGCTCAACCACTGAGCCACACCAGCCAGATGGGTTCAGGTTTGATTCCTGGTCAGGGGCAAGTTACCTGGGTTGCAGGTTTGCTCCCCGCCTTTGGTCGGGGCAGGTGCAGGAGGTAACCAATCAATGTGTCTCTCTCACATTGAATCTCTCTCCCTTCTCCTCTGTCTCTCCCACTCTCTCTGAAAAGCTAGACTTAAAGAGAGTAGGATCCTGGCCGGTGGGATCAGTGGTTAGGGCATCAGCCAGGCACCTAAGGGGTTCTGGTTTCAGAGAAGGAGAGGGAGAGAGAGAGAGATAGAAACATCAATGATGAGAGAGAATCACTGATGGGCTGCCTCCTGCATACCCCACACCGGGGATCGAGCCCGCAACCTGGGAATCGAACTGTGACCTGGTTTATAGATTGACGCTCAACCACTGAGCCACACCAGCCAGATGGGTTCAGGTTTGATTCCCGGTCAAGGGCCAAGTTACCTGGGTTGCAGGTTTGCTCCCTGCCCCTGGTCGGGCACGGGCAGGAGGTAACCAGTCAATGTGTCTCTCTCACATTGAGTCTCTCCCCTCTCCTCTGTCCCTCCCACTCTCTCTGAAAAGCCATGGAAAAAATATCCTCAGGTGAGGATTAAAAACAAGAAAGAGAGTAGGAATGGGGGCAAGGTGAGTGGAGTGAGGAGGCCAAAATAAAGTTCGGTGGTTGGAGTCTGGAATCAGGGAGCCAGGAGTCGTAAGATTCAGAACTAGAGGAATCTATAGGGTGAGGTTCAGATTCTAGAACCAGAAGAATTTGGATCTGAAACCAGAGTCAGTCGGCAGCTGTGAGGCCTAGAACCAGAGGGATTTATAGAGTAAGGACTAGAATTAGAAAAAGCCCGAAGACCAAGTTGTAGAGGGGTTTTGCAGTCATACGATCTAGAATCAAGAGTTGGGCGTTGTAAGGTCTAGAACCTGAGAAATTTATAAGGCAGGTTCTATAATCAGAAGACGTTTGAAGACTGGGTTCTAAACTCAGGGTAATTTGGAGTAACACGATCTGGAGTGAGGGGAAATTAGAGGCTGTCTAGGACCAATTTCCTCATACTTTATAGTATGAGGTCTGGAATCAGACACGTTTGAGGCCAAGTTCTAGAACCAGAGAAAAGGGAGAGCAGCAGAGCTAGAATCAGAGAGCCCTGGAAATTGCAAGGTCT
>NW_006296617.1:49484-49988 GCF_000327345.1 Myotis davidii | reverse complement strand
TAATGGATAGAGCATTGGCTTGTGGAATGAAAGGTCCTGGGTTTGATTCTGGTCAAGGGCACATACCCAGGTTGCGGGCTCCATCTGCAGTATGGGGTGTGCAGGAGGCAGCCAACCAATGACTCTCTCTCATCATTGATATTTCTATCTCTCCCTCTCCCTCTCTGAAATCAATAAAAATATATTTTTTAAAAAGACATAGAACTCAGTTTTCTCCTTTTTTGATGAGAAAAGCAAATCTTGAGTGTACAAAGTTTAAAGGAATGAGCTGGGAATCATGGGATTCAATCAATAAAAATATATTTTTTTAAAAGACACAGAACTCAGTTTTCTCCTTTTTGATGAGAAAAGCCAATCTTGAGTGTAGAAAGTTTAAAGGAATAAGCTGGGAATCATGGGATTTAGAGATTGGAAAGTCTGGATTTGGAACCAGATGTGTTCCAGATTAGGACGAGTAGAGCCGATAGGAAGCATGGGGCTGTGGGGCCCAGAGTCAGAGAACCC
>NW_006296617.1:32350-49342 GCF_000327345.1 Myotis davidii | reverse complement strand
TAGAACAAAGGAGTTTACAGGGAGAGGTCTAGAACCTGAGGAAGAGATTGAGTTCTAGAACCAGAGGATTCCGGTGGTCAGAGGCTCTAGAGCAGTGGTTCTCAACCTGTGGGTCGCGACCCCTTTGGGGGTCAAACGACCCTTTCACAGGGGTCGCCTAAATACATCCTGCCTATCAGATATTTACATGACGATTCATAACAGGAGCAACATTAGTTATGAAGTAGCAATGAAAATACTTTTGTGGTTGGGGGTCACCACCACATGAGGAACTGTATTAAAGGGTCACGGCATTAGGAAGGTTGAGAACCACTGCTCTAGAGCCGGAGGGAGTTTGAGGGTGTGAGGTCTAGAATTAGACAGCTTGGGAGGCCATGGGGTATGAAAACAGAGCTGGGGGTAATGAAGTCCAGAATGGGAAAGAGCAGAAAACTGAGATCTAGAGTCAGGGGGGTGTGGAGGGTGCTAGGTCTCCACCAGACCACGCTGGAGGTTGTGCAGTCCGGAACCAGAAAGGTCTGAGGTTGCGCAGTCTGGAACCAAAGACAGTCTGAAGTTGTGTGGTCTAGAACTGGAGAAGGCTGGAGGTTGTCTGGAAGCAGCCAATTAGAGGAAGTTGGAGGCTATCCCTGGAATAGGAGATTCAAGAATAAAGTCAGTGTCCAGGCAAGGCTGGGGCAACAGAAGTCCAGAGTGGAGGAGGTAGCCAGGTGGGCAGAGCTGGGTGGCTGCTTGGGAGGCTAAGGGCTCAATGAGAAGTCGCTGGGTAGCGGGGAGGTCTGGCCCAGAGGCTCCCCTCCCCATCGACGCCTGAGTGGGGGTGTGAAGATCAGAGTTCCACATTCTTATGGACTCCCGGCGATTCATAGCAATTAAAAACAGAGCATGAGAAACAAAAATAGGAGCAATAATAAAAGAAAGATAGATGGGAAGAAATGTGATTGATTATGGTTATCAATACACCCCAGGGCCTAGAAACACAAATCCCAACCCCAGCCTCCCACCCCTAATTACTCAAAATGAAGCCAAGAGAGTTGGAGAAAGAAATGAGGTAACCAGTATGAAGAACCCCGAGGGAAGTCCTGAGAGACAGGAGGAAGGGGCTGGAGACCCCCTCCCAGAGGTCACTGAGCTGAGACCACCCCAAAGAGCCCCCGGATGGGGGAGGGGGACGGGGCGACGACTGAGGTAGGCCCGAGGTGGGCAGGGGCCACTGTGCGTTGGCTGCCAGCTTGGAGTGTGGGTGAGGTCCTTTCTGGGAAGAAGACAGATGGGAAGACGAGCTGGCTCAGCGGGCCTGGCTCAGGCTTGTCACCGGCTGGAAGTGGCTTTTGCGTTGGGTGGTGTCCTCATCCGGGTAGAGACAGAGCAGTGAAGGGCCCAGGCCTGTGGCGGGGAGAGAGAAGGTAAACCAGTGGGGAATTGTCACCCCCACCCATCGGCCCTTCTTTTTTTTTTAAAAAAAAAATAAATAAATATATTTTATCGATTTTTTACAGAGAGGAAGGGAGAGGGATAGAGAGCTAGAAACATCCATGAGAGAGAAACATCGATCAGCTGCCTCCTGCACACCCCCTACTGGGGATGTGCCCGCAACCAAGGTACATGCCCTTGACTGGAATCGAACCCGGGACCCTTGAGTCCGCAGGCCAACGCTCCATCCACTGAGCCAAACCGTCGGCCCTTCTTGACAGTTAAAAGTGGGTGATGAGGCAGGCAGTCCTGGATTCAAGTAGCCGTGAAATCTTGGGCAAGTTCTGCTCTCAGGTGTGCAGGGTATTTAGGACAGTAGGTAAGGAGCCTGGAGCCAGACTCTACCTGAGTTTGAATCCAGGCTCTGCTGTTTACTTGCTGTGTGACCTGGGGCAAGTGACCTGACCTCTCTGCGCCTCAGTTACCTCATCTGTAAAATGGGCCGATAACTGCCTCTCTCCTAAGACCGTTGTGAGGAGTAAATGAGTGAATCCAGGGGAAGTGCTCTGCACAATAACTGGTTTACTACCTGGGAAACCGAGACACTTCTCTCTACCTCATTTATTGAACACTATAGAAGACATGCCTCTATGGTTTCCCTTCATAGAAAAGAAACAGCATGTGGCCAGTTGGTTACTGAATTTCCCCAGAACAAACAGGATGTGGGGGGTGGGGAGAGTGCGAGAGCTGTGCACGTGGCTGATAGCATGTGTTCCAGGAAGATGCCCCTAGAGCAGCGGTTCTCAACCTGTGGGTCAAGACCCCTTTGGCGGTCGAACGACCCTTTCTAGGGGTCGCCTAAATACATTCTGCATATCAGATATTTACATTATGATTCATAACAGTAGCAAAATTACAGTTATGAAGTAGCAACGAAAATAATTTAATGGTTGGGAGTCACCACAATATGAGGAACTGTATTTAAAGGGTTGCGGCATTAGGAAGGGTGAGAACCACTGCCCTAGACAAAGGGAGGTGGAGACAGCTAGAAAAGGCCTTAGTCCATTTTTTTTTTTTTTTAATAACCCAATAGGAGACCATAAGACCTAGGCGATGTTTGGAATAGGTTGTAAACTCCATAGTACTCAGCCAGTGAGGAACTGGAGGAGGGACTCGTGCAATAGGATAAATATTGCCTGTGCTAGCGAATTCCAGTGTGCCTGCCATTCCAGTGAGGGGAGTCCATTAGGTCATGGATGTAAATTTAGCACACATCTTGGCAGAGTGTGTGTTAGATAAATGTTAGCTCTTCCTTTACAAATACATACTGAGGATCCGCTCTGTGCCCAGCCACTGGCCAGCCTGCCCACACAGCAGTGACCAAGATGGGCCTGGCCCTGGCATTCACAGGGTTCACACCCACAGGGAGAAGGCAGCCAATTACCAAATAGCTACACAGTCACCTAGGTCAGTGGTCGGCAAACTCATGAGTCCGCAGAGCCAATATCAACAGTACGATTGAAATTTCTTTTGAGAGCCAAATTTTTTAAACTTAAACTATGTAGGCAGGTACATCGTTATTAACTTCATTAGGGTGCTCCTAAGCTGGCCTTTGCTAAAAATGTCCTCAATCTGATGGAGGTACGTTCGCTGAGGCCGACCCCTTCCAACTCTCCCATCCACACTCGTCTTGTATGCTTGTTTCGTCTCTCTTTTGTCACCTGTGCACGATTTGCAGGCGCGACTAGCACTAACCACTGCACAGTGAGACTGCCGACTGACTGGCTCACTCAACTCGCGCATGAATCGTGCGCGCCTCCCCCGCGCTGCGTACCCCACGGCCCGACTGCGCCTCGTCTCCTGTCAACCGACACCCCACACTTCTTCTAACGCAACTTCTTCAAAATAGACTCGCCCAGGCTGAAAACCAACTTCTGCGCATGGGCCAAGAAGTTTCAATCGCACTGTATGTGCGCGCCCGCACGTGGTATTTTGTGGAAGAGCCACACTCAAGGGGCCAAAGAGCTGCATGTGGCTCATGAGCCGAGGTTTGCCGACCACTGACCTATGTAAATATGGTCTGTGATGAGTGCTATGAGCCCTGAGCTTAGGAAGTTGGGGGCCGGGGGGCTTCATGGAAGGAGTAATATTAGATAGAGATCTCAAGGATGCAGTCAGTCCTAGTCTGTTTGGCTCAGTGGATAGAGCGTTGGCCTTTGGACCTCAGGGTCCCAGGTTCGATTCTGGTCAAGGGCATGTACCTTGGTTGCAGGCTCCTTCCTGCAGGAGGCAACCAATCGATGTGTTTCTCTCACATTGATATTTCTCTCTCCCTCTCTCTCTTCCACTCTCTAAAAATCAATGGAAAAAAAGAAGGAAAAAGATCCTTAAGTGAGGTTTAAAAATAATAATTTTTTAAAAAAACTTAAAAATAAAGGTTGCAGTCATTAGCAAAGAATAGATGGGAAAACATTTCAGGTACCCAGATCAGCACATGCAAAGGCCCTGAGGCAGCCTCCACAAGCAAGATGATTTAAAAGCCATTGCAGTGCCCTACAGAGGCCCTGTGGAATCTGCCTTACCCCTCTCTCCCCTCCTCTCTCTGCTCCAGCACTCTGGTCTTATTTCCCCCAAATAAGACAGATGCACCCTCACCCCAGATCTTTGTATTCACTCTTCCCTACATCTGGAATGCTCTACCCCCCAGAAACTGTCATGGCTCACTCCCTCACCTCACGTCAGGTCTTTGCTCAAACGTCACCTTCTGAGTGAGACCACGCCTAATCATAAAATTGAAATCCCCCCACCCCGGGACTCCCTGTCCCTTTGTATGCATTATTTTCTCCAGTAGCACTTCTTGTCTCCTGCATTCTTTAGTGTATTTGTTTCTTCATTCTGTGGACAGGGTGGGGGTAGGGGGGAGGCCACATGCTGACCTGACTAGCTCAGGGAAGGCCTGCAGGGCAGTGTTGCAAACTTAGAGACCTAAAGTAGCCACAAAGGATGGTCTGAAATGAAAACGAACTGAGAGCGGTTACTGTTAGGATGGTTAGTCATGTCCTAGGCCAGTATCTTCCCCGACAAGGTCAACCTTTACCTTAACTGAGCCTACTGTCTTTTTTCATCTATGATAACGTATCACAGAGATGTCAGGGTAACTTGTTAACTTCCCTTTTTTCCGGACGCCTCCGGGCACAACCAAATGCCCTGGGTGCCAGGACAGACACCACAAAGTCCTTCATTGTTACTGTTATCACGTTAATTATTGACTGAGGTAAATGAAGTAGGTGTCTATCATTTTGCTTTTTATCCAATCCCAGAGGTCCCCCCTCCTTTGCTTTCTCCCACCTCTCTAATCTATCACCAATGGATCTCATGTGACCCACGTACGTCTCCTTTGAATGTAATGTATAAAACAAGGTGAAAAACCACCATTCTCCGGAGCATTATCCCAAATACGTTGAGATTTTGCTTCCTGGCAATTGTCAACAGGTTGGCTCAAATAAACTCACAAAAATTCTTGACGGGTTTGAATGTTTTTAGGTTAACAACTCTGAACCATCTCTCTCCCTCACTAGAATGTCAGCTCTGATGTCTATGTTTTGTTTACAGTGTGTCTCCAGCTTCTAGGACCGTGTCTGGCATTTCCTGTGTGTTCTATATATACATTTGTTATGTGTATAAAAGGACGGAATGACTCTAAAGACAGCAACTGTGGCCGAAACAGAGGGTGTGAAGAAGCAGAGTGTGGTCTGAGATGAGGCAGCAGTCAGACCCCGGGGACTTGAGTCTCTCTGAAGGGCAATAGGGAGCCACGGAAGGCTTTAGAGCAGAGGCAGGCCAGGGTCAGATTCGTGCTTTGAAAAGACCTCTCTGGCCGATGCCTGGAGGTTTCAAGTGTAGCTCTGGCTACTGGCAGTTGTGCTGGAAGATGGTATCACAGACCAGAGAGCGGTTTGTCTCGCACCCTGCACTCTGCAGAGGTGCCATGGGAGCAGCGTGGCACCGAGGCAGGCATTTCTTAAGCGTTTACTATGAAACAGGTCTCATGCTAAGCTTTCCCTGTGTCACGGGTCCTCAAGCATCTCCCTGAGGTAAGAACTATTTCGATAGATCCTAATTGACGGGGTGGGGGTGGAACAGAGACTCCAGAAGCAAAAATTGTTTCTCTTAGCCACACAGCTGGTAATGACCGAGGTGTGAGTCAGCCCCAAGGCGTAATCAGACACAGGCTTCAGGAGGTCTAGGCGTGAGGCTAGGCCCAGATTCCAAGCCTCCCTCGGGGGGCCTCCCCTCTCCTCCCAGAGGGGGCCCGGGGCATCTGCATAGCTAGACTGCTACTCACCCAGGGGCTCATTCACTTCCAGGAGGTGGGTGCTGGGATCCTGCTGCCGCCCCGGGGCTGGTCCTGTCAGGAGGAAATTCTGCAGGGCAGAGACAAAACCAGCATCATGGAGATCAATCTCCAAGGAGGCAGGATGGTGCAGTGGTTAGGGGCACTGTGGGGTTCAGTGGCTGCTCATCAGCTGTGTGACTTTGGGAAGTCACTGTCCCAGACACCCTCCGCCTGTCCCTCCAGCCGTGCCCCCCCGCCCCCCCTCTCCCGTGCCCAGCAGGCTCTGTGTGTGGACTCCATCAGTGCGCAACCGCGCTCTGAGTGTTCCTGTTGGATTCATGGAATTGGAGGTGCCAGCAGGTGGGAGGAGGGAGAGGAGGGTGTTTGATCTTCTAGCTGCTGGGTCCTCGGTTGGCTGTGTCCCTCCACAGAAGGTTCCAGCTCTTCTGAGGCAGAGCCCCCCTTCTCCAAGATCCAGTTGTTAGGGGCAAGAATAGAATACTGGGGTCTAGCCATGGTTATTAATCAAGCTCTGGTAACCATGATCGCCTTGTGTTGGTTAAAGAAAGGACATTCTGACCTGGCTGGGAGTTGTACGCCCCCGGGACCTGGGAGTCAACCTTGGAATGCGGTCCCTTCTCATGGGAAGATTAATACCCTTGTTGCCCAAACAGTGGAGTCCCACCCCAACCTGCATAGCCTACTTCCCCAGGCCTGTAATCCCCGCCTCCCCACGTAATCCTTGTCCTACCCTACACAAGCAGCTGGTTTATGGGGGGCTGCGGAGCGGATTTTTGTGGATGGCCCGCTGCTCTGCCATGCTGCTGGCAGGATTGGAATAAACGCTCCCATATGATTCAACCCTGTCTCTGCTTAATTGGCTCAAGCAGTGACAGGCAGCCCGGATCCATTGATTGTCCGTTACACAGTGACCATCCCCTGCTCTGTGCCTTCAGGTGAGGGATGGTGCCAGCTCCCCACACTGTGGGCCCGGGGGCACTGCACCAGCCCTTGTTGATTCCTCACATGCTGCCCACACCATTGCCAACAGTCCCGTTAAATTCTCCTCAACACCCCCTGTGAGCGTGCCGGTTCTTGCCCAGACTCTGACGGATGCAGTTACCTAAACTCGCCATTATAAGTGTGGGTGATGATGGTGATAAAATTTTAAGAATGGTTGTGGGGATTGAATAATTTAATCATGCAAGGAATTAGTGCAGTCAGTGTCCGGCACGTGGTAGGCACTCATAAATACACTGAGTGGCCAGATTATTATGACCACCCCATCAGTACAATGAAGTGAATTAGTTATGCAAATAATCTATATATATAAAAGCCTAAGCGACCGGTCTACTGTTTGACCGGTAGCTATGACACGCACTGACCACCAGGGGGCAGGCGCTCAATGCACAGGCATGGAAACATGGAACAGACTGATGAATCTTAGATGGAAAAGGGTAGTGGGGAGGGCAGGAAGAAATTAACTGAAGATCTTATATGCATAGTAGAAGCCCAGTGCACGGATTCATGCACCGGTGGGGTCCCTTGGTCTGGCCTGTGGGGGTCAAGCCAAATCCGTGCACCGAGCCTCTGACATCCCCTGAGGGGTCCCGGATGTGAGAGGGTGCAGGCCAGACTGAGGGACCGCATCAGTGCACGAATCCGTGCACCGGGCCTCTAGTAATAATAATAATAATAATAAAACCTTCAGAGTATTTGCTTAGGAAGTTTTCAATATTCAGTATTTTTGGAAGTGTCAATGAAGTACTGATGGGGTGGTCATCATAATCTGGCCGGTCATCATAATCTGGCCACTCAGTGTATAAGCTACTGATATTATCCATCACACCCCTCATGTTCAAACAGCCCTGTTGGGTGAGGAGCCAGAGAGCTCTTCTGTGGGCAGTAGGGAACCATGGAAGGTCCTGGGGGGAGGCCTTGTGGAAGTCACAATCTCGGCTGGTTTTTAGAAAGGGTTGCTGTTGTGCAGAATTGACAACCAGGGCAAGACGAGGCAGGGAGAATGCAGGGGAAGGGATGCTGGTCTAGTTTGCTTTTCTATCCCATCTATCTGTTGCCCGCTGAGGAACAGTAAAGGGCCTGGTTTCATTTGCTTCTCATGGCAGTCCTATGAGATGTAACTCTCCCACTTTCCAGATGAGGAAACTGAGGCTCAGTTTGGGGACGTCACCTGCCCAAGGTCTCAGTCACTAGGTGGGCTGACTGGAACTCAGTCAGACTCTAGTGTCTGTACTCTTAACACGACACGAATCATCCAAGGCCAAACCTGTTCTAGGTTTGAAAGGGGACCCACAGGAGCAGATACTGACCCTTGTCATTTCCCCCTTCCCCTGCTTAAATGTCTTCTTAGTACTTCCGACCAACTTACTACATACATTTCCAAAGCCCTTTCTTACCCCTTACCTGAGCTAAAATATCAAGGTCCTAGCTCCAGCGGGGTTTCCGACCTTCTATCTGACTATCAGCCCTGTCCCCTCTGGTTCTCCCATCCATAGAAGGGTAAGCTTAAGCCTGCTGGGTTCGGAGGGCCAGAGAACCCCACAAATCCCCACACATACCAGGCTGAGAGGAGGCAGTAGGAAGCTTTCGGGTCTTAGGCTGGGGGACCGTTTAGGGGGTCTCACCCCCAGCAGCTCTGCCCCCTCGGCCTCATCCTCTGAGCTCCGGGCCAGGGTCCTGGAGGAAAACAGGCAGGAATCTCAGAACACAGCAAACATGGGCAGGTGTGGGCACTGGTGTGAGTAGATGATGAGTATTCATTCACTCCCCCAAGAACCTATTTACTCATCATCCACCTGTCCATTCATCCATCTATCCATCTACCCACCTGTTTATCTACTCATCCATCCACCTGTCCATCCATCCATCCATCCATCCACCCACCCACCAATCTATCTTCCCATTCATCTATCCAATAATCCATCACCCACCCACCCATACAACCTCCATTGATCTATCCTTCCATTCATTCACATATCTATCCATCCACTCACTCACCCACTTACCACCCATCCATCATCGATCTATCCCTCCACCTCCTATATTCATTAATTTCCTACCTCCATCATTTTAACAAGTTTTTAAAAAAATATATTTTCATTAATTTCAGAGAGGAAGGGAGAGGGAGAGAGAGAAACATCAATGATGAGAGAGAATCATCGATCAGCTGCCTCCTGCATGCCCCACACCGGGGACTGAGCCCACAACCTGGGCATATGTCCCGACCGGGAATTGAACAGTGACCCCTGGTTCACAGGTTGACACTCAACCACTGAGCCACACCGGCTGGGCTTAACAAGTTTTTATTAGGCACCCACTGTATACCCAGTGTCAAGATGGGAGCCTTGGGGAATACTGAGATGTATGCCCAAAAGCCTCACATGGACAGTAGAGACCACTCTGGAGACTAAATGGGCATGTGCCCACAACTTGGCGAGCAAAAGCTTACGTATTAGGAATCCAACATCTTTGGAAGAGGGACACGGACCCTCTGACATTATATGCAAAGTGTGTGTCTCTATGTGTATGTCAGTTTTCTTTGGAAAGAGTCCATAGTTTTCAATAGATTCTCAAAGGTATTAGAAACTTAGTCCCAGACAGTGTCTCTGACATTGTGGCAAGTCCTCTTAACTATGACAAAAACCATCAGTAGGCCAGCTATAAATATGTCCCAACGGAGGGGCCTGGCTGACTGGTGGGATTGGATCAGACGGTGAGCACAGTGAAGTGCACTCCAGAAGGAGGGCACGGCCTAGGCAAAGACATAGAGGTTGGGACAAACATGCCATGCGGGGCACACTGTGGGTACGGCCTGGGCAGGTCAGTGTAGGAGGGATGATGAGAATGAGGCTGGAGCAGGAGGCAGGAGCAAGACAGGGGGTCAGGGACCCTCCACACTCCCTTGGTATCCCTCCTCTACTGTGACTCACCTCTTCCGAGCCCCAGCCATGGATGGGGCGGAGGTGTCCCTTCTGGAAGGGCTGGAGCAGCTCAGCCGGGGGTCACTCCCCCAGCGGGGCAGCAGGGAGGGCTCAGGAGTTGGGGGAGACAGGCCGTGGAAGCTCCGAGCACGGGGCCGGGGGGCAACCCCCAGAGGTCTGTGGTAGAGCCTGGGCAGGTGCTCACTGGAGTTGAGCTGGAAGTCATCATCCATGGAGATGTAGGGGGCCAGCATCTCCAAATCCAGGGCATCGCCATCCTGTGGAGGGCAAAAGCATGAGCCTTGGCCTCGGATGGGCCTGGGTTCGTGTCCCAGCTCCCCCACTTCGGAGTTCTGTGCCTGCATTCTGAGCTTCAGGTTTCCCATCTGTAAAATGGGTAGGACTCTGTGGTAACCAGCCAACATGGCCCCTGAGGATCCTCTTGTCTTGGTACTCACGCCTTTGTGTAGTCCCCTAGTAAAGTGACTAGGGTTGTCCTGGGAACAATAGGTTATTGACGAGATGATGGTGTGTGACTTCCAACATCTACACTAAGAAAAGAGAAAGATGCATATTGACCGTACCTTTGTGACACCCACCAGCCAATTAGGATTGAGTATGCAAATTAATCCAACAAATATGGCGGGTTAATTTGCATACACAGGTGCTGAGTGGCCGGGGCTGGGGCAGGAGGCTTGCGTCATTCCCATGATGCAGGTGTTCTGCACTACCCCAGCCCCTCCTGGCCTCTGGGCAGCGTGGGGAGGCGGAAAGGCAGCTCAGGCCAGAGTGAAGGTGGTGACGGCAGCCAGGGGAAGGAAGGCCCATTCTTGCATGAATCTTCATGCATTGGCCTCTAGTTAGGTTATAAAGACACCATGGCTTTTGTTGCACTCTCTTTCTCGGATCACTTGCTCTGGGGAAAGCCATGTCGTGAACAGCCCCATGGGGAGGCCCACATGGCAAAAAACAGATCCCTTGCCAACAGCCAGTGAGTGACCTTGGAAATAAATCGTCTAGGCCAGTGGTCGGCAAACTCATTAGTCAACAGAGCCAAATATCAATAGTACAACGATTGAAATTTCTTTTGAGAGCCAAAGTTTTTAAACTTAAACTATATAGGTAGGTACACTGTTATTAACTTAATTAAGGCTGAGGAAGAGCCACACTCAAGGGGCCAAAGGGCCGCATGTGGCTCGCGAGCCACAGTTTGCCGACCACGGGTCTAGTCTAGTCAAGCCTTCAGATGATTGCAACCCCGGATGACCTCTTGACTGCAGTCTCCTGAGAGACCTGCGCCAAAGCCACCGAGCCAAGTGGCTTCCAGATTCCTGACCCTCAGAAATGATGTGAGGTAATACATGATTGCTGGTTTTTTTAAAAATATATATTTATTGGTTTTAGAGAGAAGGGAGAGGGAGAGAAAGAGATAGAAACATAAATCATGAGAGAGAATCATCAATCAGCTGTCTCCTGCACACCCCCCACTGGGGATCGAGCCCACAATCCGGGCATGTACCCTGACCAGGAATTGAACCATGACCTCCTGGTTCGTAGGCTGACGTTCAATCACTGAGCCACGCTGGCCAGGCACATAATTGCTTTTTTAAATGTCTAACTTATAAAGTAACTTGTTATCCAGAAGTAGATTACAGGTAAGATTTTGGTACTAAGAGTGGAGCACTGCTGTAACAAAAGCCCACTGCCTGGAGAGCCCTGGGGAGAAGACCTAGGTTACCTTGAAAAAATGTTAGTAAAGAGCTAAAACCTAGAGGAGCGTGCCAGGGAGGCCTTAAAAGGAAGTGAGGGACATGTTCTTTGAACAGAGGAGAGGGGATTTTTGATGTGTAGTAGCTGAAAGTTTAGCAACACTGCCACCTGCAGTTGTGTGGAAAACAAAACAAAAAAATGTAACTGGTGACCTGAGTGATCTAGCTAAGGAGAGTTCTAGCCAGACTGTCGAAGGAGCGGCCCGATTTCTTCTTGCTACTTGGAGCAGAAGGCAACAGGAGAGAGAAGCCAAAGAAAGAAATGTCGCCCTAACCGATTTGGCTCAGTGGATAGAGTGTCGACCTGCAGACTGAAGGGTCCCGAGTTCGATTCTGGTCAAGGGCACATGCCTGGGTTGCAGGCTCGATCCTCAGTGGGGGTGTGCAAGAGGCAGCCGATCAATGATTCTCTCTCATCATTGATGTTTCTAGCTCTCTCTCCCTCTCCCTTCCTCTCTGAAATCAATAAGAACAGATTTTAAAAAAAGGAAAGAAAGAAAGGTTAAACACGAAGGAGCTGGGACTTGACAATCTTGAAAATTCTCAATCTCCCTGCATCCTGAAGCATTAACTTCACCCAAAAAGAGGTTTGGCCTTTGACCTGGCTCCTGGGAGGTAACATAGAAACCAAGGGAATTTCCTGAGTGATAGGCATGTCTTTGCTATTCAGGGTGGGCCCTTGGGCCCTGCCTGATAGTTTATGCCAGTGGTCGGCAAACGCATTCATCAAAGAGCCAGATATCAACAGTACTTCTTGTGCGTGCCTGCACGTGGTATTTTGTGGAAGAGCCATACTGAAGGGCCAAAGAGCCGCATGTGGCTCATGAGCCACGGTTTGCCGACCACGGTTTTATCCAAACATCTGTCTAAACATCACCCATCCATCTATCCACCACCACCCACCTAATGAATACAATGGTCTGTCCATCTATCCACCCACTCATCCCTTCAACCATCCCACTACCTTTCTTTGAAGCCCAGATATGTCGGCCCCCACGCCTGCCCTTACCTGAGCTATGGCTAGATCTGTCTCCACTGCCTCAAGGTCTCTCCCAGAGGTCAAGACTTTGTGTGCATTCTCCATGTCCACAGATGGCTCATCTGGGAGATCAGCCTGTGAGGAGACAGAGTAGAGACATCCCTTGAGCCTGGGTGATGTCAACAGTAAGACAGTCTAGAAGAGCAATGGTTCTCAACCTTCTGGCCCTTTAAATACAGTTCCTCATGTTGTGACCCAACCATAAAATTAGAGGAAAGTCAATACGGCCCCCTGAGTCAAAGGTCAGACTATCTGGACTCTTAGGTAAAAACAGCAACCGCTATGGTTTATTGAGCACCTACTAGGTGTCAGGTTCCTACTAAGGTCTTCCCGTGAACCCTCACAATAACCAATGAGGTGACTATTTGCCATTATCCAAACTTTACAGGTGAAGAAACAGGCCCCACTTGTCCGGGGTAACACAGCTGGTAAGTGGCAGATTCGGGCTTTGAATGCAGAGTCGTGTAATTTAAGACATTAGACGTTCTTGAGTCCTTGAAGTCAGAGTTCACAGAGCCTGGTGCTTTGTCACAAGCCAGGAGGGGGCCACCACGCCAATCCAAGCACACCCCAGGTTTGGGTCCAGATCACAGCTGAACAATCTGGAATCTAGGTCTTAAGAAAACCCCGGGACCCATGTCATCCCAACCTTCCCACTACACAGATGGAGAAACTGAGGCCCAGCAAGGTTCAAGTCAAAGAACAAAGCAGCCCAGATCCTCGGGTCTCCAGTGCTAGGGATTGCTTACCGGGAGGGGGCTCGGGGGGCGCCGTGTGGCTGGGGGTGCGCTGGGGGTGGCAGCTACCGAAGTCCCATCTAGGATAGGTGCCAGGAGGCGACGGAGATCAGGGCTACAGAAGCGGCGGGGGTCAGCGGCCAGGGTGGCCTCGCTCAGGGCAGGGGGGTGTAGGAAGGCCAGGATCCGGGGACCAGAGACGTCTGCAGGGCACATGGAGATGGGGAGGACACAGGATGGTACCCAGGGCTGAGGGGCAGAGTCCTCCCCGCCAACCCCAGGGAGCATAGCTGACATCTTCAGCAACCAATCAGGGTGGACACCGTTCACGGCGCTGGGGAGCTGGGTCCTGGGGAACCCTTGCTGGGCCAGGTGCCTCCCCTTTGGTCATGGGGCAATGTGGGGTGGGGCGGGCACACAGGAGGCCCGAGAGAGTAGCAGTTGCCCAGTGGTGGGGAAATACTTGAATATTTAAAATCGACATGGCTCGACCCAATTTTCCAACCGCACAGAGCAGCATCCGGCTACTTGGCTCTGGAGGGAAAAGACTGGCCCAAGGCCCTCAAAGAGGTTCTAAAGCCGCTGCAGGTCAAGACATCGCCTGAGCCAGTTCTGAGCCAGAAAAGGAAAGGAGACTGTCGACCCCACACCACACCCAGGCGCATGGACTGCCAGCAACAGCTTGGAGCAGGTGAGGCCTTGAAGAATAAACAGAGAGGGCAGCTCATCCGGGGCTGAGGGGACGTGGGCCGGGGAGAAGGAAGAGGTAGAGAGGAACCAGATTTGGGAGGGTCACGATGACTGGACACTGAAGAGCAGTGAAGCAGGAGGCAGGAAGTGAAGGGCGGGTGCAATGGGGAGCCACGGCAGGTTCCCAGAGCAGAGAGCACAAGACTGAAGCCATCATCCCAGGGCCACAGGAAAAGAGGGAGGACAGGAGAGAGGAGAGCTTTCTGGGCAGAGGAAACGGCATGTGCAAAGGCCCTGAGGCATGAAAGGGGCTGGTGCGGTTAGTCCGAGAGCACCGCAGGAGCTGGTGTGATCTTAAGGTAAGAAAAGGAAGGAGGCAGGCCACACGGGGTGAACCGTGTTAAGGCGCTTGGGCTTTCTCCTAAGCATCCTGGGGACACAACCCCTCCCAGCCCCAGCCCCGCCCCATACCAAGGCTGGCCCGAGGGTTGGGGGTGTCCTTCTGAGAGGGGGTGGCCGGCTGCAGGGGTCTGCGAGAACGTCGCTCCGTTTGCTGCAGGGACAGCACCACTCCGGTCTCTTCCACCCGGCTGGGTACAGGGCAGAAAGGGGAGGGGAGTCAGGGAGAGTCCTCGGCCGGCCCAGGCAGCCCCCTCGGATGATGTCCTGTCTTAGGAGGCAATCCCACCGGGGGGGGGGCAGGAGGGCATCGTGCAGGAAATAATTGGCCACATTTACTTGTTTCTGGATTTAAGGATTTGATTGGTCTCGAATGCTTTTTATTATAATAGCATTTACAAGAAAGTGGAGTGTGTCTTCCCCAGCTCCCTCTGTGGAAGGAAAGACAGAAAAAAGAGTTGGCATTTAGTACAGCTTGGGTAGAGAGAGCAGGCCGAGGCGGGTGGGGAACTGAGGGGGCAGGGACGGGGAGAGTAAAAGGTATGAAAATGAAATACCCTCTTTATAGATACGTATTCATAACCATTCATTAAAAGGAATTCATGAAGAATATATATTTACCATTCCTATGTTACCAAATGTGAAGAATTGATAGGAATATATTTTAACGAATAAGATTTTAGTTATGGAGATTCTATTCATAGACGTTCAAGGGAATGGCTTTATAAATACATCCTTCTTACGTCCCCTGCGCCTCCCCTCCCCGCAGTCCCTAGCTGTAGAGACAATCCAAATATTCTTCAGCAAACTGGCTTCTGGAGAAATGGTCTGTGGCTGAGGACCAGGCCCTCATTTGCATCTCATTTGCATGACGCTGTCCAGGACAGAATATGGGTGGTCCTCCTGCCGGCTCTTAGAGAAGCTATGATCCTTTCCCACCCTTACCAAACCCCTTCTGGGCCGGAAACATCCCCGTTTAGACTGCACCAAAGCCACCCTCCCCTTTGAAAAGCACAGCATACACAGGACACATGCACACACACTCGGTGCACACAGGCACCAACAACAACACCCTTATACGCCCATGGATATACAAGGACAGATAAGTGCACGTGTTCCATACACTCAGGCTGACACATGGGGTTGACTCGTTCATTCATCCCACAAACATTTCCTAGACCAGTGATGGCGAACCTACGAACTCATTGTTTTGGTTGATTTTTCTTTGCTAAATGGCATTTACATAGATAAAATAAATATCAAAAATATAAGTCTTTGTTTTACTATGGTTGCAAAGATCAACAAATTTCTATATGTGACATGGCACCAGAGTTAAGTTAGGGTTTTTCAAAATGCTGACACGCCAAGCTCAAAAGGTTCGCCGTCACGGTCCTAGACAATTAGTCCTGCTTAGTAGTGAAGAGCAAGGGCTCTTCAGCCAGTAGGGCCTGGGTTCAAAACCCAGCTCTGCCACTTAGGAGCTGTGTGACCTTGAGCATGTGGCTGAACCTCTCTGGGCCTCTGTTTCCTCCTCTATAAAGACGGAATAATAATGGCACCTTCTCCCCAGGTTGCTATGAGGCTTAAATGAGTTAATATATGTACAAGGGGAAGGGAGTAGACTTCACAAAGTATCAGCAACAACAATCACACAGTCGCTCACTATACAATAGGCACACAGCACTATACAATAGGTACACAGCACATGCTCCTTAATTCACCGTTACTACGTACACTCCCATCATTCCTCACCCATTTTCTGCCAGTAAAACCGAAATCTCCAGGCCTGCTCTTTGCCTAGAGTGCAAAAAAATGGAAAGCCCAGGGCCCGGTCATAAAAAGGCGAATCTTCGTAATGACTAAAAGGAGTTTCCAGGAGAGATGGAGGCAGGTCCCTTCTCTTTCAATGTAAGTTAGTCAAAGATTCTGATTTGAAAAGGTGTCGAATCGAGAACATTTAAAAGACGATCGGTTTGTTTTTTGTGTGCAATATAAAGACATGTACGAAGACTCCTGTTACCAACTTCTATTTTCCAATAGAATCCCTCCTTGATCAAAAAGACCTGGGAAAGCCCTGGCTGGTTTCGCTCAGTGGATAGAGCATCAGACTATGGACTGAAGGGTCCCGGATTCGATTCTGGTCAAGGGCACTTGCCCTGGTTGCAGGCTCTATCCCCAGTAGGGGACCTGTAGGAGGCAGCTGATCAATGATTCGCTCTCATGATTGATGTTTCTCTCTCTCTCTCCCTCCCTCTCCCTTCCGCTCTGAAACCAATAAAAATACATATTTAAATCAAAAAAAGTCCTGAGCCGAAACCGGGTTGGCTCAGTGGATAAAGCGTCGGCCTGCGGACTGAAAGGTCCTGGGTTTGATTCCGGCCAAGGGCATGTACTTGGGTTGCGGGCACATCCCCAGTAGGAGATGTGCCAGAGGCAGCTGATCGATGTTTCTCTCTCATCGATGTTTCTAACTCTCTATCTCCCTTCCTCTCTGTAAAAAATCAATAAAATATATTTAAAAAAAAAAGACCTGGGAAAATTCCTAAGACTTCAGAAATTGGTGCCATGTCCCAGAAGGTTATCACCAAAGAAAAACTGTCATTCTCACCCCGCTGGCGTGGCTCAGTGGCTGAGTGTTGACCTATGAACCAGGAAGGCACATGCCTCA
>NW_006296617.1:30216-32279 GCF_000327345.1 Myotis davidii | reverse complement strand
TCGATGTTTCTCTCTCATCGATGTTTCTATCTCTCTATCTCTCTCCCTTCCTCTCTGAAATCAATAAAATATATTTAAAAAAGAAAAGCTGTCATTGTTTTTGCCTTAGGTGATTAACTAGAGGCCCAGTGCACAAAATTCGTGCACAGGTAGGGTCTGTAGCAGCTGCCAGTTGCCAGCTGGGGGCTCCCTTTCTCTGGCTGCCTGCTGCCGCAGGCCAAGGTGGGGCTGGCTGGAGGGAGGAGGGAGGGGCCATGGGCGGTTCGCTGGCTGGCTTTGCCCCCTGGTCGAACTCCCAGTTGAGGGGACAATTTGCATATTAGGCTTTTATTATATAGGATGTGCTGTCTTCGTTACCATGTGGTTATGGTAGAAAACTTCTAAGATGCACAGCGGGGGAGGGGTAAGGTTTACTATTACACTTCCATTAGAATGGCTAAAATTAAAACCAAACAAGCTCTGACCAGGGTGGCTCAGTTGGTTGAGCATTGTCCTGTGGACTAAAAGTTTGCCAGTTCGATTCCCAGTCAGGGCATATGCTCAGGTTTCAGGTTAGGTCCCTGGTCGGGGTGCATATGGGAGGCAACCAATCGCTGTTTCTCTCTCCCTCCCCGCTTCCTCTTTCTCTCAAATCAATAAAAACATATTTTCATATTTTATTTTATTTTTTAAAATATATTTTATTGATTTTTTACAGAGAAGAAGGGAGAAGGATAAAGTTAGAAACATCATTGAAAGAGATCGATCAACTGCCTCCTGCACGCCCCCTACTGGGGATGTGCCCACAACCAAGGTACATGCCCTTGACTGGAATCGAACCTGGGACCCCTCAGTCCGCAGGCCGACGCTCTATCTACTGAGCCAAACCGGTTCGGCATATTTTCATATTTTAAAAGAAAATTAATCAAACCAAACAAGACAAAAAGAGCCAATACAAAATGCTGTCGAGGATACAACTGGAACCCTCCTACACTGCTGATGGGATGGATGCAAAAGGCTAACCCGCTTTGAAAAAACAACTGGGTGGTTTCTTGCAAAGTTAAATATACACTGACCACATGACCCATTCATTCCAGTCCTAGGTGTTTACCGAAGGGAACTGAAAACATATGGCTTCACAAAGTCTTGTGTGAGAATGTTTACAGTAGCTTTTTTCATCGTCACCCAAAATAGGAAACAGCCCAAGTATCCTCCAACTGGTGAATGGATAAACAGACTGGGGTCCATTCAGGTTCAAACCACAGATGGCTAGGTCAGCATTAAAAAGGAACTAGTCATATACACCACAACATAAATATTAAATGCATTATGCTGCCTGGTGGGTGTGGCTCAGTGGTTGAGCATCGACCTATGAACCAGGAGGTCACAGTTTGATTTGCCGTTCTGGTCAGGGCACATGCCTGGGTTTCAGGCTCGATCCCCACTGGGGGCATGCAGAAGGCAGGCGACTGATGACGTTTCTCTCTTGTTCTCCCTCCCCATTCCTCTCTGAAATCAATAAAAATATATTTTAAAAATACATTATGCTAAGTCAAAGACGTTTCCCTCTTGTCAATGATTAGACTGAAAAGATTACATATTGTAGAATTCCATGTACATGACATTCTGAGAAAGGCAAAATTCTAGGGTCAGAGAACAGATCAGTGGTTGCCAGGGATTAGGGGTGGGTGGGGTTCACTGTGAGAGAATTTTTTTGGGCAATGATTTTGGTAATGGTTACACAATTCCATGCATTTGTCAAAACTCATAGACCCATATACCCCAAAGAATGAGTGTTCTAAATGTAAAAGACACCTCAATTTTAAAAAAAAGCAAAACAAGTCCCCATGAATCTACTAGATTTCTTTTCTTTTCTTTTTTAAACATTTTTATTTTTTTATTTTATTTTATTGAGTTTTTACAGAGAGGAAAGAAGAGAGATAGAGATTTAGAAACATCGATGAGAGAGAAACATCGACCAGCTGCCTCCTGCACATTCCCCACCGGGGGTGTGCCCGCAACCCAGGTACATGCCCTTGATCGGAATCAAACCTGGGACCTTTCAGTCCGCAGGCCGACGCTCT
>NW_006296617.1:26114-29531 GCF_000327345.1 Myotis davidii | reverse complement strand
TGGGACAAGCAGAGCCAAGAAAAGGGAAAAAAAGAATGTGAAAGAAATAGGAAGGAAGAAAGTCACGAAAAGAAAGATGAGAAAGAATGAATTATCCACTGAGCCAAACCAGTTTCGGCTAGATTTCTTATTTAAACTTGAATATAGTCCTTTTTAATTTAAAAGAATGGCATATGTACTTATGACATTCATAGGCACACAGACCTCTGTGTGTGTTCGGTCGCACATGTTCCATGTACTAGTACATGTATGTGTATACACGCTCACACATGTGTACACAATATACAGCCACACTTGTGCACACACACACATACACACACACACACAGACCAGACCCAGGTGCACTTACCTGATCAGGAAGTGGACGCAGACGATACTCTCAGACTGGGGGCCCCGGCCCCCTGACACCACTGTGGCCTGGGTCTGGGTCCACAGGTAGCCACCACTCCGTGCCAGGAAGCGATATCGCCCGGTTACTGCCTGTCCCTTGCTCAGCACTGGGGAGGGGGACGGGAGGACTCAGGGCCACAGCACGGGCAGCTGGGGAGAGAAGGCTCTGGGGGCAGGGGGTTCGGTATGAGGAGCCAGGGAGGACCGGGTTCCTTGGGGAGCGGGGAGCTAGCTGGTATTGGCAGGCTCAGGCCCAGGGAGACAGAACCCGAACACATACAGGTGTGGATGCTCCGGCCGACGGCATCGGAGTCCAGCGCGTGGATGTACTCGTAAGCAGAACAGCCAATCAGGTCATCGGGGCTGTAGCCAGCGACGTCAGCAATCCTGGGGCGGGGACAGTGGAGCCTGGTCTGTTCAACCAGCTGAGGGAAGGGGCAGGGGACCCAGGGACCAAGCCAGCAAGACAGAGTCAGGCTTGTCACGCAGAGAAAGGGAGAGAGGAAGGAATAGAGAAAGAGGAGCGTGGCAGGCTGCCCATCCTTTCCTGAACCTGGGAATGTGTGAGCTCACACGGCAAAAGGGACTTCGCAGGTGCGGTGCAGGTAAGGGCCTTGAGAGGCAGGGGTTACCAGGGATGATCTGGGCGGACCCGATGTAGTCACGAAGCTCTTCTAAGAGGCATGCAGGCGGTCAGAGTGGGCGTAGACGTGATGGTGGAGGAAGAGGTTGGCGTGATGTGCTTTGAGGATGGAATGCAGGGCGTCCTCAGAAGTGGGAAAAGGTGAGGAGGCCCATGCCTCCCCGGAGCTCCAGTAGGAACACGGCCCTTGATTTTAGCCCCAAGAGACTCAAGTGAGACTTCTCGCCTCCAGAGCTCGAGAGAAGGCATTTGTGTTGTTTGGAGACACGGCATTTGTGGTAAAGTTACAGCAGCCACAGGAAATTATGCCCATCTTGCATGGGGCCAACACTCCTCCTGGCCAATATCGATTTTCCTAGACATGTTAATACATTCAATTACTCTTATAATATAAATTAGTCAGCCTGGATACATTTTTAAATGGATTTGCATATTTTTATTTCCCACAATAATATATATATATATATTTTAAAAAAGAATGAATAGAAACAAAAAGTAATAAGGATATTCATGACTTTAAAAACATAGACCCTCCTATAGTGCTTTGTACCAGGCAACTCGCCGAGTGCTCAGAACAGCTGCGCACAGTAGGTCCAGTTAGCATTCCGTAGGGCAGATGACAAAAGTCTGGCACGGAGAGGTGAAACCATTTGGCCGGGGACACACAGCCAGGATTGAAACCCAAGCAGTTTGAACCCCGAGTCACCATTTCTGAGTACAACGCCAGGGTGAGGAAAAGAGGGAAGATGCAGAAAAATGAAGGGAGGAAGGAAGGAAATGAAGAGCAGAAGGAAGAGAGAAAGAGAAAGAGAGAGATAGAGTGTGAATGAATATCGACAGTTTGTTGAGTGCTTACTGCCTGTTGGGCACGGTCCTAGCTTTTCACATGAACTGACCCCTTTTAGGAGAGCAACGGACAGGGAGGGAGAAACCGAGAGAGAGAGAGAGAGAGAGAGAGAGAGAATCAAAGATGGAAAGACCCACAGAAAACTCGGGGACTTGGGCAGACAGGACGAGGAGGAGCTGGGCGGCGGGAGGGGGCTCCTGCCCACCTCTCATCGCAGTAGGTGAACTTCATGTCCAGGCTGTGGCGGCTGAGGAAGGCCCCCCGGCCCAGCGGGGGCTCCAGGCTGTCCGGGTGGGGGATGGCTTCACAGATGAGCACCAGGCATTGCAGGGGGGGCTCGAGGTTGGGGCTCCCGGCTGAGGAAGTCTGTGCGGGGGGCTTGTAGACCCTCAGGTGTCCAGAGCAGTGTAGCACCTGCAGCCGGAGGGGCGAGGCGTGATGCACAGGGGCCTGGGGAAGCCATGGGGCTGGGAGGCAGGTCTCTGTGGGCCCCACGGGAGCAGAGAAGAAATCCCTGAGGACTGCAGAGGCCCAGTCCAGAGAGCTCTGGGGACCCCCCCAGCCCCAACCCCACAGGGACCCCACCTCAGGGGGTTCTGAGGAGCTCCAGGTTTTAGGACGCAGGGAGGTCTGAGGGCCCAGATATCAACCCCAGGGAGACTCTAGGCTAGGGGTTCCCCACGTGGGGCACACGCCCCACAGGGGGGCAATTTGATTTTTAGGGGGGCAATTTGAGAATGAGTTATTAACAGTGAATTTTTTGCATTTCTTATGGTTCTAGGGGCCTCATGTACAGTATATAAATATGATTGTGACATATTTATGCATTTCAGTTCTCTATTATAAGTTTTGAAACTTTATTTGCTATTTTTTCACATCACTTCACAATATTATTATTTTTTTTAACAGTTTCTTGCCCTAGCCGGTTTGGCTCAGTGGATAGAATGTCAGCCTGAGGACTGAAGGGTCCTGGGTTCGATTCCGGTCAAGGGCACATGCCTGGGTTGCTGGCTTGAGTCCCAGTAAGTGATGTGCAGATCAATGATTCCCTCTCATCATTGATGTTTCTATCTCTCCCTCTCCCTTCCTCTCTGAAATTAATAAAAACACACAAAAAACAAGAAACAAAAAAGCCACAAGTTCTTAGTGATTTCTTCCTCAGTCCTTCAACTCTCCTTTCGTTCTTTTATTTTTCTCTTTCGTGGATGCCATGTTCTTTGGAAGCTTGTTTAGACCAAATTACTGGCATTTTAGGCTTCCTCCACATGAATAGGAGCTCACTTTTTGAACAATGAGAATTATATGGCATCAGGATTTTAGAGATGCTTAGGTGAGGCATGGCCAAGAAAAGGTTGAGAACCACTGCTCTAGGCCCATCAGTCGGGGACACCCCAGGCCCACAGAGATTTGGGCTAAGAAGAGATACAGGGGCCCCCAGCACCCCAACTCCACAGACACCCAACCTCCTAGATGCCCAAGAGACCCAGCAGCCCCACTCTGAGAGAGCCCACAGCATCCTTGGCCTAGCCCCTGGCCT
>NW_006296617.1:22347-25509 GCF_000327345.1 Myotis davidii | reverse complement strand
CCTCCAGCATACTGCTTCCCAGGCCCTGGTCTAGATGGTATGGGCACAACAGTGACCACAAAAACAAAGTCCCCGCCTCTCAGAGCTCTCTGGCTAGTGAGGGAAGATGGCCCAGTAAACAAAACAAAACACGTATTTATAAAATAATATAATAAGAAATATGAAGAAAACTAAAGCAGGGTAAGGTGAGGAAATGAAGGGAGGCTATTTTAGAGACAGGAGGTCAGGGACAGTTTCTTTGAACAAAGCCAGCGAGGTGGTCTTGCGGCTCCCGGAGCAGAGTGTTCTGGGAAGCAGAACAGCACGTGCAAAGGCCCTGAGGTGAGGCCCCATTCAAATCCCACCTCTTTGGCAGGCCAACGACCCAACTCCTTTTCCCAGTTCAGGCAATGAGCCTGGTGCTGGGGATGGGGAAGGGGGCGGGGCACAGATGAAAAGGGAACCACATCGCTCACTGCCCAGCGTTCATGGTGAACAGGGGTGGGTGAGAACTCCCTTCCCTGACAGCACCTCTCTCTCTTTTTTTAAACCACTTACTTTTATTTATTTATTTAATATATTTTATTGATTTTACAGAGAGGGAGAGGGATGGTTAGAAACATGGATCAGCTGCCCCTTGCACGCCCCCTGCTGGGGATTGAGACTGCAGCCAAGGTACATGCCCTTGACCAGAGTTGAACCAGGGCCCCTTCAGTCCACAGGCCGATGCTCTGTCCACGGAGCCAAACCGGTTAGGGCTGACAGCACCTTTTGTTGCTGGATTTGAATCCTGATCCTGCCACTTTCTAGCTTTGGGACCTTGGGACTGTCATCGCTCTGAGCCCAAGAGGTCAAGCTGAAGGACAAATTGGTACCCAGAGTGGGGTGACGAGGCAGGGCAAAGGAGCAGATGCCAGCGTGGAGCCCTTTCCTGTGAACTAGGAGAAATAATGGTAACGCTCTCATGCGGCTGGCTCTAGGGATTCGCTGAAATTCCTTCTACTCCCTAAGTGTCTCTTGTCTGTCTTCCCATCCTCAGGCCCCTACTCTGACTCCTCTTCTCCCACCCGAGGCCCTCCATCCACCTCCTCGAGGCTCTCCCAGCCTCTAGTTTCACTGGCTCCGATTCTATCTCTGTGCCGCACTTAGAGGGATCTTTCTAAAATAGAAATCTGGCCCTGGCCGCTTTGGCTCAGTGGATAGAGCATCAGCCTGAGGACTGAAGGGTCCCAGGTTCCATTCCGATTAAGGGCACATGCCCGGCTTGTGGGCTCGATCCCCAGTAGGGGGCTGTGCAGGAGGCAGCCGATCAATGACTCGCTCTCATTATTGGTGTTTCTATCTCTCTCCCCCTCTCCCTTCTGCTCTAAAATCAATAAAGATATATTTTAAAAAATAAAATAGAAATCTGATTCTCCCTCTCTTTTGCTTAAAATCCTCCCATGGCTCACCAGTGGCCTGGAACCAAACCCTCTCCCTTGGCCCTAATTCTCCGCCCCTACTGGCCCCTCTCTCTCTCTGCACCTAACCAGGAGAAATGTCTTTATTTCCCAAAATGCTCTGTGTTTTTTAAAAATATATCTTTATTGATTTCAGAGAGGAAGGGAGAGGGAGAGATTGAAACATCAATGATGACAGAGGATCATGGATCAGCAGCCTCCTGCACGCCCCCCACTGGGGATCGAGCCCGCAACCCAGGCATGTGCCCTGACCAGAATCGAACCCAGGACCCTTCAGTCTGAAGGCCGACACTCTACCCACTGAGCCACACCAGCCAGGGCCAAAATGCTGTTTTACTTCACCTCTAAGTTATTGGATATTCTGTTCCCTCAGTTATCTACTAGTATATGTCTAGTCTTTGCTGGCCCCATCCATTCTCCAGACCTTTTGACTGAAGTCCTTCAGGTTTCAGCTCAGATGTTTTCTCCTGGAAACCCTAGCTTCCCCCAGGTTGGGTCAGGTCTGCACCTTCCCCGGGCCTGCACAGACCCTTCGGCTGCCCCTTCCCACCCATGAGCATTCTGAGTCTCCGTCTGTCCACAAAGGCAGGGCTAAGGCGGCCCTGGTCACCTCTGTATCCCAGCATCACCTGCACGGAGCAGGCACAAGGCAGGCAGCTCTTCTCACCTGACTGAGGCCCAGGTGTTTGCTGACGTTCTCCGACAGGTAAGCCATGTCCCCCTCGGCCGTGAGCACCATGACGAAACCCTCCAGGGCCTTCAGGTAGCAGGCGTCCAGTGGCTCCAACCCTGTTCCCACCTGGCTCCACTCCCCTGGCATCCAGGCCAGTGTGGGTGGGGCAACTCCAGTCAGCCATGGGCCCCCCTGGCCAGCTCCCCTCTGCCTTCCCTCACTCAGAGGAAATTATAGGTCCCCCCACCCCCCGGGCGAGGGGGACACACCCCAGTGGCTTGGAATCCCAAGGAAGAGGACAGGGCCACCAAAGATCGGAATTCTCAGGGAGCAGAGCCTCTCAGGGGGACAGATTCTAAGGCGGTGGGGTCTCCCCAGGGACTAGAACTCTTACGGGGGACAGAATTCTAAGGGGATGATATTCCAAGGGGTCAAAATGCTAAGGGGCCAGGGCTTAGGGGGAGTCAGAATTTTAAGGGGGCCCGGATTCTTGGGGCAGGGCCTTCCCGATGGGCAGAATTCTAAAGGAGCAGAGAGGCCCGGGCGACAGCATTCTAAGGGGGCAGAGCCTCCCAGAGAAGCAAAGCTCTTCTGGGCACAGAAATGTGATGGGCAGAGCCTGGGGGGATGACTCCGCTTTCCACATAACACAATCTTGTCAAGGGCCCTGGGATTCCAAGGGGTGTGTGCATGTGGGTGTGTGTGCCCGCGCCCCCTGCAGAGGGAATTCTAATGGGACAAGAACTGGAGCTAGGGAGCTGGGAGGGGAGGGGGACTTTCTCAAGCAATTCAAAACTGGGCAAGAAGCCTCCCGGGGTATTCATTATAAGGGGCCCAGGCCTAGCGGAGAAGGTCCCCCAGAGGATCAAATCCTAAAGGCTGAGGAGCTTAGGGAATTAGCCCGACTCCTATTCCGCAGATTTCTAAGGAGGCAAAGCCACCCCAGGGTGCGTTCCAAGGGGCGGGGCCTCACTGGTCATTGACATCTCAGGGAGCGAGCGCCAGGGCCCGCGGGGCCTCACCGGGGAGATGAATGGGGGGTGGGGTGGG
>NW_006296617.1:20381-22032 GCF_000327345.1 Myotis davidii | reverse complement strand
CACAGGCGGCCCCTCGGGAAGGGAGGGAGGGGGACGGGGCCAGCACGTGGGGCGCTGCCACATGGGGCGCGGGCTCGCTGTGCCAGCTCCCGAAGCACCCGGGGGCTGGAAGGGCTATGCGTAGGGGCTGCTCCTCGCCTCGGGTTTTATCTGCCCTCCGGCGCCCCGCAGGCCCGTTTGGTCCCCTCCCTGACTTATCTGCTGTTTATTCCCTGGCTTGGGACGTCTGGGGGACCGGGAGGCCTCCTGCGGGGAGGGGGTGGCCGCGCTGGCCCGGAGCCAGGGAAGGGAAGGCGCAGGAAGAAGCTGCCTGCAGCTAGCCAGACCCCCTGACCTCCGGCCTCCCAGGATCGCCTCTCCCGACCTTCCCCCTCCTCAGCCGAGCTGAGTCCTCAGAATCGTGGGGCTCAGATCTCAAAGTCCAAGGACCCACCAGCAGGGGCCCCGCAGGGCGGGCGACGCGAGGCAGCAGACCAACCTCCGTGTAGCGACAGCTAAACGCTCACCTCTGCCCTTGCACCCGCTCAAATGCCTGAATTCCGCGAGTTGAGTGGGGGGTAGAAGGGTGAGTATGTTTCTGTCAGAAATATATGCCACTTATTCAGCTTCTACTATTATGTCAGTCCACATGCCACGTGTGTTACTTGTATTCACCCATCTGGAGCTCAGACAACCCTAGAAGAAAGATCACCTCCCCATCAAACAGATGGGGAAACTGAGGCACAGAGCGGTGCCGCGTTTGCCCACAAGGAGTGAAGCCAGGGTATTAACACTTCTGTTTTCTCTGTCTCTGGGTTTATCTCCAGGTTGTAGTGCTTCTCTCTGTGTCTACTGCTGTCTTAAAAGTCAAACTCCAGGTCTATCTCTATAGAATCCAAACTCTATAGTTTTAAAAAATATATTTTTTAATTGATTTCAGAGAAGAAGGAAGAGGAAGAGAGATAGAAACATCAATGATGAGAGAGAATCATTGATCAGTGTCCTCCTGCTGGGGATCGAACCTGCAACCTTATTCCGCTTCATAATAGTAGAAGCGGAATAAGTGGCATGTGCCTTGGGAATTGAATCATGACCTCCTGGTTCATAGGTCAATGCTCAACCACTGAACCACACCAGCCAGGCCAAACTCTGTAGTTGTTATTTGCTTAAGTTGTCGAGTACATTACACATAGCATCTACAATCGTATCTGTATTTGCAATAGTGATAAAACCATTAATAATAAGCAGCTATAACTTGCTAAGCGTTTCTGTGTCTGGCACCGCACTAAGTACTTTGCCTGTCTGTACATATTCCGTCCTAGGAGAGCTCTAGGCAGGAGGCAGCTTAAGCCTCCACTTCACAATGGGGAAACTGAGGCTCTGAAAGGTGAACTCCTTTGCTCAGGAAGTCACAAAGCCAGAAACTGGCAGAGCTGGGATTCGAACTCAGGCAGGGAGGTTCCAAAGAACTTCATGCTGTTACCAGTAATTCCTGCCGTGTGACCCACCCCAGGGAAGCGGGCCTCTAAGAGGGGGGGCTGTCCCTTCCTAGAGACCAGAGGCCACCTCTGGGGGGTGGCATCAACCTCACTGCCCAGCAGGAGACCTGCAGCCTCACCCACAGACACCCAGCGAGGCGGGAGGAGGCTGTCCTGGGGGACTGCAGAGGGCA
>NW_006296617.1:16635-20351 GCF_000327345.1 Myotis davidii | reverse complement strand
GTGGGGGGTGGAGGGAGCCAGCGATCACCCCCATTCCTTCCCTCCCAGCTGGAGGGGGGAGCAGGGGCCTCCACTCCTGCTCTGCCCAGAGGACATTCCGTCCTGTCCCGTGCTGGTTCGGTTCCAGCCCTGTTTGTCATCCTGCCCTGAGGGTAGGGGTGGGAGGGCCTCACTGAGCTGGAGGCGTGGGCAGAGGGAACAGGGAGTGGGAACGGGGGTGAGGCCGGCCCCCACTGCCCAGGCAGCTGGGCTCTGTAATCTTCTCTGTGGCCGACTTCTCCCTCCACAGAAGGAACCAGCTGGTGCTGCCGCAGACCCTCCTTCCAGCTCCCAGCTTGTGCTCTGACAGGAAGTGTGGGCCCCTGGGCGGCTTCACAAACGTCTGTGTCCCCCGCCTTTCCCACTGCAGAGCGGGGGTAGTGCCTCTGGCTCAGGGTTCCAGCCTTGACAACATTACTAATGAGCTGTGTGGCTTTGGGTAAGTGGCACAGCCTCCCCAAGCATAATAACAACACCTACCTCACCGGGTTCTTTTAGTTATTTATTTTAAAATGTTTTTATTGATTTAAGAGCGAGAGGAAGGGAGGGGGGTAGGAAGGAAGAGAGAGAGAGAGAGAGACATGGATACCTGCATGCCCTTGACTGGGGATCAACCCAGGCATGTGCCCTGACTGGGAATCAAACCAGCAACCTTTTGGTGCACGGGATGATGTGCAACCAACTGAGCCACATTGGCCAGAGCCCCATACGGTTCTTTTAAACATGAAATGAGTTAATATATATCAAGGGCTTAAAAGAGGACCTGGCAACTGGAGAGTGCTCTATAAAGGTTATATATAATTTTTATTACCCCCCTCCCCTTTGTCCACATCAGAGATGGAAGGCTTAGGGGCCTCTTGGGCACTGGAGGGACTGGGAGCTTTGGTGCGAATTCCGAGGCGAGGTGTATGCACAATTACCTACAGGACTTTTACACAAGCACCTTTGGAAAAGACTACATAATAGCGATAGTAATAGTACTGATAGTGTTGGTGTATTGAACACTCATTAAGTCCTTTCAACAGGCAGAGTGACCTCCCTGTCACAGTGGCATCACAGACCCAGGGGACCCAGCTGCCAGTCCTGGGTCCTCCACCGATGGCCAGCCAAGCTCCAGGCGTCTCAGTTGGACCCTGTAGCTACTAGTATTTTCCCTGAAAAGAAGCAGGGAGGTGACGGAACTCGCCCGAGGCCACACGGCTTTTAGCGGCAGCGCCAAGTTAAAAGCCAGGTCTGTCTGTTTCCCCCAGAGCTCCGTCTGAGCGGAACACGGTTTATTGCATACCAATGGGGCGTCCTGGTCCCAAGATCGGTTCCCTCACTGCTCTTCAGCTTGACGAGGGGCGGGGGAGGGGAGGCCTGGCTGCTATTTTTCCAGGATATGAAACTGAGGCCCAGAGAGACAGTCGCTGGCACAAGGCCACACAGCCAGGAAGCGGGTGAACTGGGATTTGAACCCTGGCTTTCGGGGCCTGTGCTCTTAAATGCCTTGGCAGGGGTGCCCACCCAAGGGATCCCCTGCCCCGCCTCTCCTTTGCCCAGGGGCCTCAGTCCCTTCCCCCTGCCCATCCCTGCTGCCTCTGAATCTCCCCAGCTGGACAGTCTCCCCAGCTGGCCCGGTGCCCAGCTCTACTCCAGCCCCCCTGGCACCCTGCCCAGCTTGGGACGTGCAGCTGGAACCCTGCCACCCTTCCTCTGTTCCAGCAGAGAACAGGGGGTGGGGCCAGGGCCTGGAGGCCCCAGGGTGAGGCCCCAAAACAGGGACTGAAGCCCAGTTCTCCGCCCCTCCTCCAACGACCGGGAGAGGGAGAAGCGGACTTCTTCCCTGTCCTGGAGAACTGGCCACCTGGGAGCACAGGCCCAGAGAAAGTGGGGAGCCCCTGCCCATGATCAGGGCTGCTCCTGGGTCTCTCCTCTGACACCGAGCTGGGTATTGGGGGGGCTTGCAAAAACGTGTAGAGGATCTGGGAGGTTTAGGCACTGCCCAGAGGTGGCTGAGAAGCCAGCGTCAGGGTATGGATTTGAGAAGGGATTTGGGGTGTGGGCTAAGAGGAGTCTCCTGGCTCCCCGCCTTGCTCCTTCCCAGGGACACGGTAATCCAGTGGGGTGCCCATACCAGAAGAGAGGGCTTGTGGGCAATGTGCCCATCAGGAACTTCCCAAGAACATCCCTGATCAAGGTGGGTTGGCAGTAAGCCCAACCTGGCAGAAAGGAAGGGGGCAAGAAGCTATGGGGGGCCCACTCACCATCACCCAGGCCCCCTTTGGCCCAAGTGCCATCCTAGGGGTGCGGAGCGGACAGAGTGTGGCCGGGACCTGGGTGCGAGTTATGAGTGTGTGTGTGTGGGGGGGTGCGGAGCTGGGATGACACCCCAGGAGAGAATTGGCCTTCAGTGGGGAGGGGAGAGCGCTCCTGTTCAGCCAAGAGGGGGCCTCACCTAGCCAAGTGGGGGCGCTGGGAGGGGTAGGGCCAGGCTGGCCCATTAGGGATGGGATGGAGTTCCCTAATGGGCCCAGAGCCAGGGACTGGAATAGATTTTGGCGGGGGAGGGGGACAGGGGAGGAGGGAGTTTGCTTAAGGGAGAGGGTGAAAAACATGGGGTGTGTGGATGGATCCAATCAGACCTGGGAATCCAGGGAGGAGGGAAGGGGGTGAGGCTTCCCGGATGCCTCAGATTGGACAGGGGAAACCAAGGGCCTGGGGCACTTTCTGGGGTCCCCATGCAGACATAGCCAGGTCGGCCCCTTGGCAGAGGACACAGAGCACAGCTACCCTCCCCCACCCCCTCCCAGCATATCTGCACCTGCTGGGAGCTGAGCACAGAAACCTCCCTCTGCCCAGGATGATCCGCTGAGCAATGCAGGAGGCTGCTCCTTAATCAGGCTCAGCTCCCCCCTTTGGGTCTCCCCCACCCCCCAAAACGCGGTGTGTCCCTTCCCATGGTCACAGGACCGGGGTGGGGTGGAGGAGGGACATAATGGTCTTTGGCAAGTGGGTCAGGCCGTTCCCCTGTTATCAAAGGGGGTGACCCCACTTTTCAAAAGGCTCCAGAAAGGCCCCTGGGGAGGGTCCCAGGTAGCGTTTGAAAGGTGACTCCTTCTGGGTATTTCTAGGGATCTCAAGTTTGGGAAACTGTGCCAGGAAGGGTCCAATTAAAGGGGATCTGTCGTCTCTTGAACTCAGGGGTTGAGTCCCCATTCCAAGGGATTCCCTATGTCTGGGAAGGCTCAAGTTGGGTGTACCCCTTACCCCTTAGGATCTCAAGGGCTGGTGGCAAAGGACAACCTCAATGTTGGGGGTTCCGAGGCCAGAAGGGTCAATATGTGGAGCGAGAATGCCTTCACGAGAAGCCCAGGAACCGCTCAAACAAAACACCCCCCTTTCCATAGGGGACCCCGAGTTTCATCCCCAACCATTAGGGGTCACGAATCCGCAGCAGCAAGAAATCGGAGATCACGACTCTCAAGTCGCTCCTGGCAAGATAGGCGGGGCAGCCAGGGACTTGGGGAAACCCCCGCACCCCTGCAGCCCCCTAGGGTGGACGTGCCTCCCACCGCTCTTTCCGGGGGGCGCCCTTGACTTGCACCCAAGCATCCCCCACCCGGGTCAGGGGTCCCTAGAAGGAGAGCCCCCCATTTTCATCATTCCGGCCCCTGAATCCCCAGTACCTTGCGCGC
>NW_006296617.1:15610-15974 GCF_000327345.1 Myotis davidii | reverse complement strand
CCCCGCCCCCCAGCCCCAGTCCTACCTGCTTGCCTCTCTCACTCCCTTTGCAGGTTCCCACTGCCGAATGTGTAAAATTCAATCACGCTCACTTTTTTAAAGAGCAGAGAAATGGTCATTTCTGCCAGCGAATTAAAGAAGGAGAAGGACAACCTGACCGGTGTGGCTCAGTGGATAGAGCGTCGACCTGCGGACTGAAGGGTCCAGGGTTCGATTCAGGTCAAGGGCATGTACCTTGGTTGCGGGCACATCCCCAGTAGCGGGTGTGCGGGAGGCAGCTGATCGATGTTTCTCTCTCATCGATGTTTCTAACTATCTCTCTCTCTTCCTCTCTGTAAAAAATCAATAAAATATATATTTTAAA
>NW_006296617.1:10821-15513 GCF_000327345.1 Myotis davidii | reverse complement strand
GTCCAGTTGGGGGGAGGCATGAGCCCTAACCTAGCTCAGGGAGAACCAACGCGGAGACATTTGATGCAACCACCAAGAAAGAGGTTTTCTATTTCTGCGGGAGTTGCCAAGCGGGCGGGAAGCGAGCCAGAGCTGATGGGGCTCAGCCTGCCACCAAGAAAGGAGAGGATTTATGAGATGAAAATCAATACAGAGGAAAGCAGAAATGAAACTGTGTGAAGGACATTCTTTCTTTTAAAAAATATATTTTATTGATTTTTCACAGAGAGGAAAGGAGAGGGACAGAGAGTTAGAAACATCGATGAGAGAGAAACATCGATCAGCTGCCTCCTGCACACTCCCTACTGGGGATGTGGCCGCAACCCAGGTACATGCCCTTGGCCGGAATCGAACCTGGGACCTTTCAGTCCGCAGGCTGACGCTCTATCCACTGAGTCAAACCAGTTAGGGCAATGAAGGACATTCTTGACACCAGCGCATGTGTGTCTGGGTTCATCCATACCTGAACTCCAAATGAATTCTTAGAACATGTATGTGGTTGTTCTCCCCCCCACCCTTTTATTGATTTCAGAGAGGAAGGGAGAGGGAGAGTTAAAAACATCAATAATGGAGAGAATCATTGATCTGCTGCCTCCTGCAGGGCCCCTACTAGGGATTGAGCCTGCAAGCCAGGCATGCGCCCTTGACTGGAATCGAACCCGGGACCCTTCAGTCCGCAGGCCAGCACTCTATCCACTGAGCCATACAGCTAGGGCTGCCCCGTTATGGTTTTTGTGTGTTTGTTGCTGTTGTTATAAGTATTGCTTTATTTATTGACTATGTGCTTAGGTTAGATGGAGTTCATTTCATCTGCTTGCACCCAAAAGAACCAAGAGAAAATCAGAGAAAATATCTCCCAAGCCTCAGTGGGGAGGTATGTGGGATGTGAGAAAACGAGAGGCCCAAATTAGAAATGGCTGCAGGGGAAGCGTGTGCTATTCCGGGAAGCAGGGGCTATCCAGTCATGGCAGGTAGCCAACCCGAGGGATTTACAGTGCCCAAGGAAAATGGCACTTGTTCTACAAACATTAAAGCAGAAGTAAACATATATACGAGAGGCCCGGTGCATGACATTGGTGCACTGGGGGCATGGGTTCCATCAGCTCAGCCTGCACCCTTTCGCAGTCTGGGAGCCCTCGGGGGATGTCCGACTGAGGACTTAGGCTTGCTCTCTAAGCCCTCAGTTGGACACCCTTAGCACTGCCACGGAGGCAGGCCGCTGCTCTTGCTAGCTGTCAGCCCAGCTTGTGGCTGAGCGGCACTCCCCCTCTGGGAGCACACTGACCACTAGGGGCCAGCTCCTGCGTTGAGTGTCTGCCCCCTGGTGGCCAGTGCACATCATAGCGATTGGTCATTCTGCCGTTTGGTCGATTTGCATATCACCCTTTTATGGATGCACCAGACATCTATGATCTGGATTAGCATTAAACTTCCCCCGGAGGGAGATGGGAGCATGGGAGGCTTTAGCAAGAAAGGTTGCATGAACTCCTCTGCTCCCTCAGGGGGGAAAGAACAGGAAACTCTCTGGTTTACAAATTAAACTTCCCCCGGAGGGAGATGGGAGCATGGAAGGCTTTAGAAAGTTTGCATGAACTCCTCTGCCCCCTCGGGGGGAAAGAACAGAAAACTCTCTGGTTTACAGAGTCGGACATCCTTAGCACTGCCACGGAGGCAGGCCGTTGCTCTTGCTAGCTGTCAGCCCAGCTTGTGGCTGAGCGGCACTCCCCCTCTGGGAGCACACTGACCACTAGGGGCCAGCTCCTGCATTGAGTGTCTGCCCCCTGGTGGTCAGTGCACATCATAGCGACTGGTCATTCTGCCGTTTGGTCGATTTGCATATTACCCTTTTATGGATGCACCAGACATCTATGATCTGGATTAGCATTAAACTTCCCCCGGAGGGAGATGGGAGCATGGAAGGCTTTAGAAAGTTTGCATGAACTCCTCTGCCCCCTCGGGGGGAAAGAACAGAAAACTCTCTGGTTTACAGAACAAACCCGCCCAATGAGAAGCTTTATCTTGCTCAGGAACCTGCACCCTGGGCAGGGCTCAGTGGTGACAGCTCCTCTCCGCTCTGCTTGGCACCATCTGGAGCAGCTTAAAGGCTGTGAGCTGGGATTGCCTGGCGCTTCCTCACTCACCTGCCTGCGGGGTGATGCTGCCTGTCAGCTGGGACCTCACCTGGAGGCTGGGGCTGGGACATCTGTAGTGGCCTTTCCACGTGGCTGCTTAGGCTTCCTCACATCATGGTGGCTGGGTCCCAAGGAACAAGGAGAGGGAGCAGGGGACAGGCAGAAGCCATGTCTCCTTTGTGACCTGGCCTTGGAAATCATGCAGCGTCACTTTCATTCTTTAATATAGATAATCGATTTCAGAAAGGAAGGGAGCAGGAGAGATAGAAACATCAATGGTGAGAGAGAATCATTGATCGGCTGCCTCCTGCACACCCCCTACCAGGGATCGAGCCCACAACCAGGCATGTGCCCTTGACCGGGAATCGAACTGTGACCTCCTGGTTCAAAGGTCAACGCTCAACCTTTGAGCCACACCAGCTGGGCTCATTGTTTTTTTCTTTTCTGGTTTTTGTTGTTGTTGTTGTTGTTAATCCTCTCCTGAGGCTATTTTTTCCATTGCTTTTTCAGAGAGAGTGGAAGGGAGGGTGGGAGGGAGGGGAGAGAAAGAGAGAGAGAGAGAGAGATACATGTGAGAGACGCATCAACTGGTTGCCTCCCACAGGCGGCCCACCGGGGGCATTGAGCAAACCCACAACCCAGGTACATGCTCCTGACCTTTGGTGTGCTCTAACCACCGAGCAACCCTGGCCAGGGCTCATTTCATTCTTGCCATTAAAAGCAATCATGATGTCCTGCCCAGCTTCTAGGGGGGAGGAAAACAGTCTCAACTTCTTCTTCTTTTTTTTAAAATATATTTTTGTTGATTTCTTTTTACAGAGAGGAAGAGAGAGGGACCGAGAATTAGAAACATCAATGAGAGAGAAACATCGATCAGCTGTCTCCTGCACGCCCCCTACTGGGGATGTGCCCACAACCAAGGTACATGCCCTTGACTGGAATCGAGCCTGGGACCCTTCAGTTCACAGGCCGACGCTCTATCCACTGAGCCAAACCCGTTAGGGCCAGTCTCAACTTCTTGATGGGGAGAGGCAAGCTTCCACAGGAAGAATAGGAGAGACCAGATATATTCATGTGGCCATTTGGATAAATATCTGCCACAGTCTTTTTTAAAAAATTGATTTTAAAGAGAGAGGAAGGGAGAGGGAGAGAGAGAGAAACATCTATGAGAGAAAGCCATCAATGGGCTGCCTCCCCTCCACCCTGCCCCCCCCTCCCCTCCAGGGATCAAGGCTGAAACCCAGGCATGTGACCTGATGGGGAATCCTACCAGCGGTCTCTCACTGCCTGGGGTGATGCTCAACCAATTGAGCCACACCGGCCAGGGCTCTGCCACACTCATAATAGGAATGTCTTGGAGCTCTGCCATGAGCAGCACCGTGAAGGTGGGTCTTTGGCCCCAGGATACCGGAGAAGGTACACTTGTCTTATCAACAGGGAGAGAGAGTTCAGCGACAGAAACCCATCACCACACACACACTAGTTCTGGTAGTTCAGTGTCTCTGGTTACGCTCTCCTAGGTATCTGCTCAGACGTTTCACTTGCTGATGTTCACCTCTGTATGACTCCCCTGCCCTCTTGTCCAAGGCTGGAGGTAATTGCTCCAAACCTCTCTACAACTACCTTTAAAAAATATATATATTTCAGAGAGGAAGGGAGAGGGAGAGAGAGAGACAGAACCTTAATGATGAGAGAGAATCATTGATTGACTGACTGCCTCCTGCACACCCCACACTGGGGATTGAACCTGTAAGCCAGGCATGGGACTGGGAATCGAACCATGACCTCCTGGTTAATAGGTTGACGCTCAACCACTGAGCCACGATGGCCAGGCTACAACTACCTTTCCTGATCTAATTTTATCTCTACTCTCCCTTCCCCTGACTCCGGCTGCTCATAATACGGGCTTATAATGGCCAGCTGGCATTACTGTAACACAGCCAGGGGCATAAGGTCCCTCCAAACTCAAGCCACGGCCAACTGGAATTAGGTGATGGAAATAAACAGCTTGAGTCCTGAGCAGCACGCATGGTCCTGTGCCAAGTGCTGGCCTAAGCCCTTTGCGTTCCTGATCTTACTGGGACAGCATGACAGCCCCGTTGGGTGAGCTCCATTATTTCCCTGGAGTGTAGCGGTTTCCATCCAGGGCTCTGGAGGCAGCCTGATGGGGCCCAAATCATGATTCCGTCAGTTGTCAGTTGTATGACTTTGGGCAAGTTACTTAACTTCACTTCTGAAAAATGCATTTGATAAAAGATACTGTTCTTTGTAGTATGTTGAATTATTGTTTCCAAATTTCTATTCCCTCCATGTTATAGAACTACTAGAGGCCCGGTGCAGGAAATTCATGCACGGGGGGTAGGGGGGTCCCCCTCAGCCTGGCCTGCGCCCTCTCCAATCTGGGACCCTTTGGGGGATGTCCAACTGCCGGTTTAGGCCCTATCCCTTGGGTCTAAACCGGCAGTTGGACATCCCTCTCACAATCCAGGACCGCTGGCTCTTAACCATTTGCCTGCCTACC
>NW_006296617.1:7984-10806 GCF_000327345.1 Myotis davidii | reverse complement strand
AGCCAACTGCCTGCCAGCCTGATCACCCCCTAACCACTCCCCTGCCAGCCTGATCGATGCCAACAGCTCCCCTGCTGGCCTGGTCGCCCCTAACTGCCTCTGCCTTGGCCCTCACCACCGTGGCTTTGTCCAGAAGGAAGTTGGATGGTAGGAAGATGTCTGGTCTCCCGGTCTAGTTAGCATATCACCCTTTTATTAGTATAGATGGCCTATCGCTAGGGAGAGGAAGCTGGGTGTTGCTACGTCATTACCCAACGCCCATAGCCACCGTTCCGGGCTGTGCTGGGCTGAGCTGTGGCCCACATTTCGTGACATGGGGGTCTCGGCAGCATTGGCTGCGTGGGCTGTCACTCCAGGGTGGTGGCGGCGCCTGTGTCCCACTTTGGCGAAGCCAAGTGTTGCATTGTGAGTGCCAGGTCTGCAGTGCCGTTTCTCCTGTGTGTGTCATGGCAGCTCCAGCATTGAGCGTCTGTCCCCTTGTGGTCAGTGCACATCATAGCGACTGATCGGACGGTTGAACACTTAGCATATGAGCCTTTATCACATGACTTTAGAGGCCCTCTGAGTCAAACACCTTCTCTGGCCCATTGATGTTGGGCTTGGCCATGTGACTTCCTTTGACCAATGAGATGAGAAAGGTGCTGTCATCTCTCTCTCTCACACACACAAAGACACAACCAAACTGGATGTGCCCCCTGGGAGAAGGACACAACACCTATGAAATATTTTTACCAAAATAATTGCACCTGAATCTGATTAAGCTTCCAGATGTAACTACTAGTTTACAGAAAAGACAATGAACAGAGAAACAGGTTAAACAACTCCATGAAAAAACAATCAGCCAGGTGTAGACTGTAGGAAAGTCTAGACTAGTGTGGTCCAATAGAACATTCTATGATGATTAGGATGCTCTATGTCTGTTCTGTCCCATGTCGTAGCCTCTGGCCAGGTGTGGCTACTGAACACTTGACATGTGCTGAGTGTGATTGAGGATCTGAATTTTTGGGGATAGCTCACTATTTTCCTTTTTTATGGAGGTGAAATTCATAACATAAAATTAAGCTTTTACAATGTATAATTCAGTGACATCTAGTGCATTCATGATGGTGGGCACCCACCACCCATATTTAGTCACAAAACATTTTCATCATCCCAGAGGGGAAACCCCAATCACTCCTCATCCCCGACGACTCCAGCCTCTGGCAACCACCAACCCACTTTTTATCTCTATGGACTTACCCATTTTGGATAGCCTATAAAATAAAGAGCTAATATGCAAATGGTCATCATGCCATCATTCTGCCACACCGTCATGCTGTCACGCTGGGGCTGGGGGACCTGAGGCTGCACCCCGGGCCCTGCGGGGCTTGATGGGAGTAGGGCCAGCCAAGCCTGGGTCTGGCCCATTTTTAAGGCGCATGCAGGTGGGCAGGGGACTTGACTCTGGGTCCTGCGGTGTGCCTAAAAATATGCATTGAACATCTGCCTGAAGATAATTAAGATGGTAAATATATTATACCATGTAACTTGCTTGTTTTTGCTCTACTAGCACTTGTGTGTGTGTGTGTGTGTGTGTGTGTGAGTGTGTTTCTCTACTTAATGAAGTATAGTGTTAATGTGGCTCTGTATATCTGATTGACTTCAAACCATGCTTGCTTGATTTTTCTCTATTTGAACTAAGTGTAGGTATGGGGAGAAGATGTTAACTTTATGATACAGTAAGGAAAAAGGAGATGTAGAAATTATACATGGAGTCCTCTTCGTTGGAGATGAAAATCATCAGTATCTTATTTCATCCGCGTCCCCTGTGACTGCCTCATAAATCCCCTCTTGGAAGTAATGAAGAAAGAATATTCCTTGACCCCTAGCTCAGTTTCCATTCCTTAGACTTCCGTTGTCTCTTCAGGAAGAATTAGGAAAATCTGACTCCAAATAGATACTTCTTCCCTCAAGAGTTTGAAAAACTCTCTGAGGTCAGTTTACTCTGAACGCCTTTGACTTCCATCGTGAGATAAAATTTAGAAGCTATTTCTGGAGGGTTAGAAATATCGATGAGAGAGAAACATTGATCAGCTGGCTCCTGCACACCCACTACTGGGGATGTGCTTGCAACCAAGGCACATGGCCTTGATCGGAATCGAACCTGGGACTCTTCAGTCTGCAGGCCGACGCTCTATCCACTGAGCCAAGCCGGTTAGGGCATATGCCACATCTTTTTGATCCAATTGTCTATGAATTAGGTGGATTCTGACAATACACAGAGTGTCAAGATCTATGTCTTAGCCTGAGGCACGCCTTGTTGATAGTAGCATGCTGTTGATGTTGCATGTTGGTGCACGCACTGAGAGTGGTGACACAGGTGCATATCTGGGTTCTGCCAACAAGGGCACTTGTCATCAATAAAACATGCAAAAGCTCACAGCCATGTCTGTGGTCACACACATGTAATAATCTCACACGTGTCATGGTTACCTGTGCGGGTGCTGAGGTATATGTTGGTGTTGGTGCAGATACCTGCCCTGGACAGCGGTTTGATGGGAACTGTGGCCCAAGTCCCCTGCTCAGGCCCTCAGTGCTCTGGCGCCCCCTACAGGAGAATCTCTCATTCACAGCAGGGCGGCCAGGGGTCCTTTCTAGAGCCCTGAACCCCAGCTCTCCTGCATACACCTCTCTCAGAGCTCAGTGAGCGAGTCTCAGGGGCCATGGCAGGTCTCCGAGGTGTATGCACAGCCCTCGCTGTCTAGCTGGCCCCTCTGCTTTTGCTTCTCTCATAATCTACACAGTCACATGAACACTCTCATTTAGCCCTTACTCCAAAACGT
>NW_006296617.1:6349-7816 GCF_000327345.1 Myotis davidii | reverse complement strand
TGACTGAAGATTGTCTTGTTCATCTTAAACCTGAACTTCTCCTTCATCAGAAGCAGGGGCACCTGGCTCTGTTGTGTCTGTGAGCATCGACCTCACGGAGCACCTCTGGTGTCTTATAACCTCCAGGCTCGCCGTCCACACACCACAACCCAAGGTCCCAGTGGCTGCACAGGAGACACTGCTGCCTAACATGCTGGGTGGCAAAGCCTGGCCTGAACAGGCTCGTGTGGTGTCTGCATTCTTCCCGCTTCGGCGTGAAGGGCTCCTGTTTCACTGCGGAAGCATGAATGTGCTTGATCCCAGGAGCCGCCCTGAGCCCAGCGGGGCTTTCTATCATCTGTGCCACACCCACTGGTCACCTTCCCATGTCCCCACTCCTCCCCGGTGCTCACACACTCATATCTGGTCAAGGGCTGTGGGCTGTATTTTCTCTTGTTTCTTCTCTACCTTACAGAGAATGTATTGCAATGACTTTGAGATTAGCGGTTATATACCGGGATGGATAAGTTATGCTGCGTATGAATTTCATTTCATAATAATAAAGGAAATATTGTAAAAAATTATTTTTTAAAGGAGGATAATGGATTGAAGAGAATTAAGGACAGAAAGTCTAAGCCAGTGGTTCTCAAAGTCTGGTCCCCAACCCCTGGGGGTGACTGATGTCCTTTCATGAGGTCCACAAGGTCACAACTAGTCTCATAAAAACAGTGAGAGGTTCTGTTCCTCACTCTTCCCTCAAGTGTGAGGTGAATGTTCCAGAGGCCACGTGATATGTGATGGTGCCATTGCTCTGATATTAACATGGAATGAGTTTATTGTTGCTATTTTTACCGTAAACAAATACATAAATCTCTAAAAAATGTCTCGGTTTGAATTTGTTTAAGTTAAAGATGAATAGTTATCCCATGGTGCACTGGTGCCGGCCCCTACTGGACACAGAGAGCCAAATGTTAAACTCTTAGGCATGTGAGCCAGTTGTTAAATCTTTGGTAGCTTGCGATGGGCCCTGGTGGGGGTATTTACTGCACAGAAATACTATAGCACGGGGTTACCTTCTCCTCAGAGAGCTGGTTTAGCAGGACACCTTACTGTAAATAACACACATAACTCAGAACATGTCGCGGGTCCTCAATAATTTTTAAGAGCATAAGGAGTTTGATACCAAAACATTTGAGAACCACTGGTCTGTTTAAATTACAACCAGTCAAATCCTAACCTAAGGCTTCTGCGCCCTCTGCTGGTATAAATGAGAAAAAATGCGATATTATACACACAAACTTTCACAACTGAAAACGGGTGTGCTTCTTATGAAGAAACAGCTACATACAAAGATCACATTGGTCACATGGTTTTTAAAAATATTTTCATTGATTTTTTACAGAGGGGAAGGAAGAGGATTGAGAGTTAGAAACATCGATGAGAGAGAAACATCGATCAGCTGCTTCCTGCACACTCCCCACTGAGGAT
>NW_006296617.1:1372-2609 GCF_000327345.1 Myotis davidii | reverse complement strand
CAACCGTTATGAAAGATTGACTCCAAAAAAAAGATTGATTCAGTAATTCCATTGTAGCGTTGGAACTAGATAATGAATCACAGTTTCTAATTTTAATATCTTGTTTCCCCTCCCCCCCCTTTAATCCTCACCAGAGGATATTTGTTCTATTGATTTTTCTCGAGATAGTGGAAGGGCGGGGGACAAAGGGAAAGAAACACCCACTGGTTGCCTCCCACAGGCGCCCTCCTGGGGTCTAGCAACGGAGCCTGCAAGGGAGGACCAGGTGCCCTTGACCCAGAATCCAACCTGCGACCCTTCAGTCCCAGGGCCGGCACTCTAACCACGGAGACAAACCGGCCAGGGCCTCTGTCAATGTCTAAAACCAAATATCTGTGTTCTCGCCTTACAGTGATTGACATTTTACAATATACTGTCAAGTCAAGGGAGCAATTTTCTATTGGGCGGAGTCAGGCTGACATAGCGGGAATAACCTGGGGGGTGGGGTAGGGAGGTGTGAAGCCCCGCCCCTTGTCTCCCATGATCCACCGAGGCTATTTTTTGGCTCCTCCTCCTTGTTCGGGCAGCATCACTCCACTTTCCCAGCTCATCTACTGGCGTGAGCGGATCTGGGGGAAACATTCAAGGTCGCTGACAGCCTGTGTTCTTGGGTGTCACTGTCACGTCCCAGTTGTGTTTCCCTGAGTCCCTCAGGGAGTGGGTCTCTCTTTAAACAGACCTGGGGCTGGGTTCAGGTTGTGGTGAGAGTGGGCATCAGCTGACCCTGTGCATAATGTGGCCACTTCCAAGACACTTGCCCAAGGCCAGGAAACCCATTCACCCCAGTGCCCCACCTGGGGCCTCCCCACCACACCTGGTAGGCAATTGTGGCAGGTGAATCAGAGAAGGAAACCAGGGGTTTCCACCTGTCACAGGCTTCCCCAGCCTGCATTCCTGACCTGCTTGGAGCAGAGATGACATTCCTCACATTCTTGTCTAGCCCCAGGGAGGGGCCCCCTGAAGCCAGGTGGAAAGAACACCCCAGTCCTGCCAGGAGGGAGGCTCAGCCTGTGTAGCTGCTGGGCCCCAGGCGGCAGTGGAATGACTCATTTCCTTCTGTACTTCTCTATGGTTTTGCTGAATATGGCCCAGGGTTTTTAATATACGTTTTTTATTGATTTCAAAGAGGAAGGGAGAGAGAGAGAGAGAGAGAGAGAGAAACATCAATGATGACAGAAAATCATTGATGGGCTGCCCC
>NW_006296617.1:0-1006 GCF_000327345.1 Myotis davidii | reverse complement strand
GTCCCCCACCTGGCCCCCCCCTTCCCCACACACACCTGGTAGGTAATTGTGGCAGGTGAATCAGAGAAGGAAACCAGGGGTTTCCACCTGTCACAGGCTTCCCCAGCCTGCATTCCTGACCTGCTTGGAGCAGAGATGACATTCCTCACATTCTTGTCTAGCCCCAGGGAGGGGCCCCCTGAAGCCAGGTGGAAAGAACACCCCAGTCCTGCCAGGAGGGAGGCTCAGCCTGTATAGCTGCTGGGCCACACGTGGCAGGTGGAATGACTCATTTCCTTCTGAACTTCTCTATGGTTTTGCTGAATATGGCCCAGTTTTTTTTAATATACATTTTTTATTGATTTCAAAGAGGAAGGGAGAGGAAGAGAGATAGAAACATCAGTGATGACAGAGAATCATTGATTGCCTGCCCCCTGCGCGCTGGACGGAGCCCACAACCGGAAATGTGCCCTGACCGGGAATCACACCATGACCCCCTGGTTCAGAGGTGGACACTCAACCACTGACCCACACCGGCCGGGCCAGTCCAAAGGTTTTTAAATAAAACATGTCAATCTTTTCAGTTGACAGTGTTGTCTCGGGCATGTCTGGAGTCAGCACGGAGCACATTCCTCCTGCCAGAGAACCGATCAGCTGCCAGGCCCTGTACTAGAACCCCTTGTGCTTACATGGGGGTGTTTCTGTTTGCTGGCAGGCGCCCGTTAAGCAGGACAGGATGTGGGGAGGCCCTCCAGGCGGTGATCAGGAAAGCCCTGCTGCAGGGACTGCCCTCAGCCTGAAGCCTGAAGAACGCAGGGGGGCCCAGGAGCACCTCCCTGCAGCAGCAAGCACAGGGCAGGCCTGTGCCCTGGGAGTCCCCCTGCATTCCTGACATGCTTGGAGCAGAGATGACATTCCTCACATTCTTCCCTGTCCCCAGGGAGGGGCCCCCTGAAGCCAGGTGGGAAGAACACTCCAATGCTGCCAGGAAGTTGGCTCAGCCTGTGTAGCTGCTGGGCCCCAGGGA
>NW_006296616.1:600484-615369 GCF_000327345.1 Myotis davidii | reverse complement strand
GCAGCAAAGGCCGCCCGCCCGGCCAGCAGCCTTCTTCCAGGGCCACCAACTCCTCACCCCGCGGCTCCTGGGGAAGCAGTGAAAACGGAATGGAATCCTATTTCTGCTACTCATCTGCGTTCTGATTTTTTATTTCTCCTTAAAAAAGAAATCAAAGGAAACAACAAATAAAGCTATTTTACTCTTGACTTTTAGTTCTGTGATGATACTAACCACCCAAACATGCTGGGTCTGTATAGCTTATTCATAAAATATAAATTCCTTTTTTTAAAAAAATTAACCCAACAGACAAAAAGGCGGATGATAAAGGGTGTTGTTTCTCTTTTTTTCTTTTTGGTTGGTTGGCTGTTTTTTATGTCTGACCCAAACCAACCTTTCCAACATAAAAAGTTTGTGTTACACACAGAAGCCACACTTGTCAAGGCCCCGTTGGCGCAGGAGTTACCCAGGAGGGCAAACAATTTAAGAAACACGAGGTCCTGAGGATGAGAGGGGCAGTACCATATCTCCTTGTCATTCAACAGCGTCCCCCTCCAGGAGTTTGCTGATTGCAACCTTTTTACTGTAACGGAGCCAAGAAGAGGCAGTTACTTAGACTAAATACGATTTTTTTTTTTTTAACCAGGAGATTGCAGCCATCTCTATGGAAAAAAACACAAGTTGAATGTGAATTATTATTACTAAAGCCAGGTTTTAAAATGCCCCGTATATAAAGGTGATGGCTTTATCGCTGACAATGAAGAAAGGTAGATGAGGGCCAAAGGAGAACGCCTGGAACACGCTGATAGGAAAGCCGCCTCCTTTGGGAACCCCTGGTATACACAGCAACTCGAAACCCACTCGCCCCTGATGAGAAAGAAAGGAGAAGCGCTCACCAAGCCTTAGTACTCCTGACAGACTGCCTGGGTTCAAATCCTGTTTCTGCTGTCGCTACCTGCGGCAGCCCCAGGCAATGCATTAAAACTTCCCTGAGAAATGAGGATGACTGCGGTCCCGTTCACGTGGAGAAAACAGACTTAGCAGAGTTGCTCCAAAAATGGGAGCCACGATCGCCATGGGAAGGTGGCCCCAAGCAGAGGGCTGGCCTCTTGAGCAGCAGGCAGCCTTTCCCCTGCCAGCCTGGTTCACCCAGGGCCTGAGGCCGCTCTCACTTCTACTGGGGGATCAGGGCTAGGTAGGCCTGGACCAAATCAGTGTGTTGTCGCTACACGCTGCTCCCTCATGTCTATGCAAAATGTGTCCAGCCTCTGGGCAAAGTTTGCATGCCCTCTGCTCCCTCATTTTCACAAGTGAAAACACGACGAGCGACACATGCATACATGTGCTCCTTCCCATCATTAAAGGGCACCTCGCAGCTTCAGGAGACAGGAAGCTAGCCCCGTGCACATGCTGTCCAGCTGGGGCAGAGGCGTCTTCCACAGCGCCCGCTCCTCCTACAGTCTGATAAGGAACGTGTTCATGGAGCCCAAACATACATTTCCTTCCTCTATTTCTGCACTGAGCAGACAGGAGAGCTGGAGAGTCATGTCGGGGATTATGAAACTGCAATGAAGAGATTGTTAAGCCACCCAGACGACCAGAACAGCAGGACTAAATTTCACTTACTCACTTTCAACCAGAAGTATGCACCCCTTCCTTCAGCTGTGGAAAAGTACAGAGGATTTAAAAAAAAAAAAAAAAACACAACAAAACCCCGCTGATTAACTAGACTGTTCTCGTCCATGAAACTGTCTACTGTCAATTAAATAGTTTGTAAAATTCAGGCAGATATTACTTTTAAACATCCAACGGTCTCCTTGAAAGGATTTTTGAAGTTGGTGACAGACATTAGGTGAATCAGGAAAGTATGTTTATCAATGCAATTAGCTAAGGCTTCTAGAAAGCTTAGGAATATTTTATTATTAAGGGAGAAATAGAAAAATGTGAGCCTTAGAAGGAATGAACTGTCCTAGAAGTAAAGAAATTCATTAAATAAATCTTCTTTATTCTTCATAGTTCTGTGTCCATACTGATTTGGAAATGCATAATAATCCTTCAGAGCTGTTTAAAATAATATTTAAGTGCTTACCTGATTCATATATTAAATAAAGGGACTTCCCAACTACAGAGAGAAGACCAAGGATATGGTCTTTAAAAACAAAAACAAACGTCAAAATTGGTCCTTCACTTTGCAGATGAAATTAAAAGTGCTTGTTAAAACGGTCAAAAAAGTCTCAGGCATTCTTGTTCCAACGTGAGAAATGTCTCAGCAGCTATTATTCAGTTACCACTTTACTGACCATCTTGCCAGGAGCCCTGGGTATTAAATAGAGTGAAGGGGATGCCATAAGCCTGGGCATCCCAAAGCCACATTACTTACAGTTCTGCGCTCAGCTCCTCACAAACCCTATTCATCAATATCCTTGTTCGAACTTCTGAAGGTCTAAATCAACCTTGTTCCCTCAGCGTCCAAGCACTGGATCGCTTATAGGTAACTTTCATCGGGAAGCCAATACATAAGCCACTGTCTCAAACATCACAACACATTTGGGCCGACAAATACCCAACACAAAGAAGTTAAAATTACGCATTTCCGACTCATGACCTCGGAGTCTAACATCGTCACCCTTCGTGTTTTCAGGCTGTGTCACTTATCACCTGGCATCTTTGATTACTTTGTAGAACCTCAGATGCAATATCGGTAAAGCACACCAAGACACTATGGGTTTTCACTTTTCTATAGTTTGCGAATGTATTCGGGCCTCCCTCTGCCTCAGTTTCACTGACACTGTTACACTTGGTTCAGTGATATTAATCAATAAAAGACAGAATTTGAAAGCACATTTCAAAATACACTGTGTTAAGTCACAGCCAGCAGTATTATACCTCAGGAAAAATACATCAGGGAAAATAGTCAACATCAGATAACCCTTCTCATCTCCGAAACCTGATGATACGATTTCACAATTTTCTCAGCACCTAAAAGTCATAGAGGCTTCTGGACAAAGCCTTCTCCCCCCATGTGCCAATTTAATGCAATGCTTTTGAGAAACCATCATATCCAAGGCACTGTAAAGAGAACAAAATTGAGTTGAGTATATTCTTCCTCTCCTCAAACTGACAAGGGGAGACCAAGGCAGGGGGGTGTTTAAAATGAAAGGAAATGGAAAGGCTTTCAAAAGAAGAAATACATGGCCTGCCCAGGTGGCTCAGTTGGTTGAAGCATCATCCCATGCACCAAAAGGTTGAGTGTTCAATTTCTGGTCAGGGCACATACCTAGGTTGTGGGTGCTGGTTGGGGCGTATAGGAGAGGCAACCAACTGATAAATGTTTTCTTCTCTCCCCCACTCCCCTTCTTTCTCTCTAAAATCAATAAACATATCCTCAGGTGAGGATAAAAAAGAAGAAATATGAAAGCCAACATCTGAGGAATAGATAGAATTGCTATAGGTAAGGTTAGATAAAAGGTATTTCTTAAAGGGTGGTTTGGGAATACTCTGGGACTAAGTAACACTTTGAGGATAGAACACATGGTGTGGTACAGACAGAACTGATAAATTGGGAGCAGAGCTAATGATGATAAACAAACATAAAAAAAACTAGAGGCCCGGTGCATGAAACTCGTGCACTGGACGAGGGGAGGGGATGTCCCTCAGCCCAGCCTGCACCCTCTCGCAGTCCAGGAACCCTCGGGGGATGTCCAACTGCGGACTTAGGCCCGCTCCCCATCCACCAGGCTTCTGGCTGAGCAGTGCCCACCCTGTGGGAGCACACTGACCACCAGGGGGCAGCTCCTGCATAGAGCATCTGCCCCCTGGTGGTCAGTACGCATCATAGCGATCGGTCATTCCACTGTTCGGTTGATTTGCATATTAACCCTTTATTATATAGGATACCTATGGCATTTGAAGACCACTGACATTGGAACTCAGAATCCAAGTTAGGTTTAGAGGTGAATGTGCTGGGGTTCTTTCATTCAGATCCCAAACTGAAAGCATATAATCCTCAATGAAAAGTGTGGAGATGAAGAGGAAAGTCAAGGGCAGATCAGACTACGTATGGCAGGAACCCAGTGCTCCAGAAGCCCAGCCAGGAGAGATACCCAAGAAAATGGCTGGCAGCATCCAATACATTTAAGAAATGCAGTCAGATGGAAAGACAATTGGGCTTGGCTACCATGAGGCCTCTGGTATCCTCAGTACAGCAGTGTCAATAAATGGAGGAGCCTTGGCAAGCATCCACATCGCTGAAAAATGAAGATGTACATGAAAAGAAACCCAGATTCCAGCTTTCAATATTTTCCCCTCTCTGGGTTTATTTTTATATCTGAGTAGGTTTATCTTTTATCTGAAGAAAAAAATAGACCACATTCCATATCTGGCTTAGGAACATTCTAATTAATAAATCTCAAAGAGCAACATTTTGACTTTGTGCCATGCCAAGTACAAGATGAAATCCATCTGGAAATAAATAAAAAGTAGCCTTTTGTTTTGTTTTACCTTGTATTTTTCTACACTGTCAAAGGAGATATATTCAATATTTGTCAATCATTACCTAAAATCACCCCAGTGCTCAAACCCGAACCTATCAATCAGCGTCAGTAGCCATCTATTAGCGACAGAATCACAACTGTATTTTTCCTAGATTCCAAGAATGCTCCGTAAGCAACTACAATTGGATGATAATCCAAATGGGCAGAAGATGAATGCCATTTAACTACCCTCTATAAAACATACAGGATAGTCTTTGCTCACAAACATTTGCCATGGGAACAAGCATAAAACGAGATATAAAATATAAAAAAGAATATATGTGAGAAGAGGTTTACCAAAAGTAAGGGAATATATTAGCAGAGTTGTGATTAAGGGGGAGCAAAAGAAAATTAAATGCACACTAATCTATCACGAAAGCAAGTCCCTTAATAAATGGCAGGAAAAAATAAAATACAAAAAAAATCTTAATTCAAACTTTTCTGGATTTGACCTGCAAGTCAACAACAACAACAACAAAAAGTATATTCTGATCCACCAAGCCCAGAGTGAGAGCCACTTTAAACCTATTTTGGTCTTCAATGCCAAAAGTACGTGGTTAGGTTCCAATCTCCTAAAGTAAAAGAAGAAAAAGAAAATGTCTGTATATTGGGGGAGACACCAATAATTTATTTAGGAAAATAAATTCTAAATAAATTAAGAAAAATGAGGGCAAATTAGACATTCATAGCATCTCCTATGGTTCTATCAGGTATACATTGGGCATTAAATTATAATCACAGTCAGGGTTTAAAAAAATCAACTATATAAAGAGATAAAAGCCAGAGGAAGAGCTGGAAATAATTCCTAGATAGTTATGTAATAAGAATAATGGGAGGTTTTAGCCTTTCTCTGTACAATATGCTTACTACACACAGAAAGAGATTTTATGTGAGATGACCAGCATAATAGTTAAAATGGTCCCTTAGCCTATGTTAGAAGAATTGCTTTTAAATGTTAATAATCACCCCATTAGTCTCTGATTTCATTGATTATTTCTAACTGACTGAATATGATTATTTTCCCCAAGCAAACTGTTTCATTTTGAAGGAATAACTACTCACATAGGTTTTCACCTAAAGCAACATTAATAAAACAACACAACCGAATTAAAAACCAGCCTGTCCTCCAGATAACATACAAACAGTGGAAAACCCTGACACATAAAAGGTCACCTTGCAACTCAACATCGAGTGGGTTCGTATCAAACCCTGGACCAAACCAGCCCATTTCTAAGGTCTGACACACCTCCTCCAAAGCTCCTTCTGGAGCTGACTCGCAAGAGTGTGGAAAGTGTCTTGGTCCAACATCTTTCTGCGTGGAATCTACCACGATTCTTTAAAGCAAAAAGGAAATGACAGTAGCATCCAGGGTTGTAAACTGTAAATTTCACTGACTGGGGGAGCTGCCTTGACCCTTTACATTATACAATATAACCATCAGCACTGGAAAAATGAAGAGAAAAAAACAAACACAAGAAACAAGTAAAATACCTCAGATATCTAAGAAGAAAATTTTTTCCTGTTTTTCCAATACAACAAAGTAAATGATTTAAATGAGCTTAACTATAACCAATAAAGAAAGGTTAACTGCATCCATCATGTATAGCAAGGTCACAGATAAAATATGGAACGTTACAGAAATTCTAAAAAAAAAAAAGGCGTTAAATTTATATTTTAAAATTTTTCACTACATTTAGGCTGAAATGTATCACTCAAAAGACAGGATTACGAAAAAAGGTATTTAAAATAAATGAGGTTCCTTTTTTATTCTCTGTTAATTTGTTTTTATAAAGGCTGAGTTTATGTAAAATGCCACAAATAATTTTTCAACCACATTTTAATAATTAATTGCACATTCAGGCCTAATCTCACAGATGCTGTCTATAGTTTTCAACCAACCAAGGGACTTGCGGCTGTTATAAATTTAAAAAAGTTCAGTTTCTTGGAAGATAAAAAATCCTTAATTCAAATGGACCACTTTTTTAATTGGTCTCAAAATAGATAAAATGTTGGAGGTAGTTTAAGCTAAGGGGAGAAGAACAATGCAAACTAACTTCTTATTAATAACAATTTTATAAACAATTCTTCAGTACCAACTGGATATTCCAAAGAAGGTTTTATCACTCAAGTGTTTGAAAGAAACAGTAAGCCTAGATTTTCTGCAGTAACTTTTAACCTTCCAGGATAATGTCTAAACATTTGACTCCCCTTTCTTCATAAGGTAATGACAGAGAAATATTACGAATATACCAACTGCTTTACTATACGATCAACTCCCTGCTCATACTATATTCTAATTCTATTCTCATATCTATCTACAAAAAGAAAATTAATGAATTGCAAACGTTAGGCAGATTTCCTCAACAAACATCAAAGCTGTCTAGTGTTTTATGTACAAATGAGGATGGTGACCAGACACAGGTTCAAGTTCAGTCCTTGATCTAAGTAGCTATATGATCACGGGAAATTCCCTTAATCTTCAGTTTTCTCCTTTGTAAAACAAGATGATTCCGCTAGAATGGATAGGAGTTCATGTCTCTCCTATCATTCAAAAGAAAGCATGATCCTTATGGTCGCCCTGAATAACACCCGAATTAAAGAGGCACAAAACCTAAACTTGAACAGCAGATTTTCAACAGACCATTCAAGGCAAGTTCGGCCACCGAGAAAAGAAGTGTTTTATTGGCCAGGGTCTATGTTTCCACAACAACCAAAACATATATATATATATACATATATATATATTTAAAAGATTCAAAAGTCTAGATCCATTATTCCCTCATGTATGTGGGAAGCAGGGCATTACACGTTCACACACATATGATGAACTATGTGCCCATCAGCAAAGCAGATGGGGGCCAGGTTTCAGAGCACAGGCACAGAACTAAGAACATGCTCTCACACTCTCCATCTGAGCTCAAATAGGTGATTAAATTTTTATCCATCTGTTTATTTCCTTTGTCCACGGTTTTATTGACGTAACTTAATGAAATAAAGAGCACATATTATTGGGCTCAGAAAGTTTGCTCATATTTTCACATGATCGTCTTTTGTCAAATTATTTCTACAATGCTGTTTATACAAATAAACCCTACATTATGAAAAGAAGGAACAATCTGGGGAATTTTTTTATTCGTTATCTGTATCTAGAAGCTTTGAATTAAATCTAAAAACACTGTCCCAGCTCTTCCATTAGATTCCAAATAGGTAAATTTTCTAAAATTATCCTTTCAAAATAGCACATTTAACGTGATTTGAAATCATCACATTAGCCTAATTGTGCAACGTGGTTTTGATTACACTGGACCCAACTTTTGGCAAAATGGTATCCTGACATCATAAGGACCAAAAGAGGGCGTGTTTGGTTGAAATGTCCACATTTCTACCAGTGGAGACACCAAAATACTGTAAAACACACTCCACCAGGAGTGCAAACGAGGCGCTCTCTCGAGTCAATTCCACCTTCAGTGAATAGCGTGGGTGATGTGTTAGGGATACTAAGCTTGCAATTTTGTATCTATTTCTCTAGGGCCTGATGCATTTATTCCGAACAAAAATATTTGTAAACAGGCGTTAAGACGACTGTGCAGAGCTGCTGCTTCTTCACAGTTGCAGCCTTACTTGTTTTACACATACTATAATTTAAGGATGCCAATCATTTTAAACAGTCGTTTGCACAAAATAAAATACAGGCAAAAGCAGAGAACATCTTTAGACTAAAAACACCTTTACACTAAGACATGTCAGATTAAAGTCTTCAGTGTATATACAGATTTACTTTTAACCCTATGCATTCACGGTGTTTAATATTTTTCCTATTACTTTTGGAAAATTCCACAGGAATACCCTAATTGATGTCAAAGGTGGTTATAACATTTTTTTTCTTTTTCCTTCAATTGCATTTTTAGATATAAATTGCCTAAGACGCAAATGAGAAATAACTAGATGTCATGTTATTTTACACCATTCAGAATTTTTGCAATTACCTAAAAGAATAAATATATGATTTTCAAACACCAATTTTTGAAGTAAAAATAAAAGTATGCAATTAACATAAAAAAGGATTTCTCCATGGTGAATCCTTAGAAATGACCAAAATATCTTATCATAGGAAGCTATGGAAAGAGAAATGAAATCACTGACCTCTCAATTTGATAGTTCAAATGAGTTTCTAAAAAGATAACGCAAAAGAAAAAATACAAAATTAATGCAAAATTAATTTGCATCCTATGGAAAATAACAAGGATTCTGTAATAAGAAAACCCTAAAAAAGATGAAGCTTTTCCTCTCCTTTCTGAAAAGCTTAAAAAAACACAAAACTAAATTATTTCAAAATCAATGGACTTCAAGCAATCCAAGAGAATTTGGAAAACATTTCTCTAAAAACCAATCCAGAATGCAGGATGTCAATTTGGAAATAATGGAAGCATATTTCGTTTTCAAATTTGAAAACTTTTAAAGACAAAAATTCAAGTTAACATCCCAGTGATTAACCCAGGGGCTGTTTAGCCAAGAACAACCTTCGGCACTTAAAACATAAAACTGTCAGTTTCCTCTGCTTGGAGACAAAACATACAAAACGCAAACATTCGCTGCTAGATTTTCCTAGATGTGAAAGACAGAGCTAACTTTTATAAAAGGTGATTGCTCTGAATATTTCTACCAGTTATTACATTTATGCCGTGGCTCCCCCAAATCAGCTACAAATTCCAAACCTCAGAATCATCCTTAGCAGATGGCTACTACTCTAACACATTACTCCCTAAATCGTGGTGGGAATATATACAAAAGCACTTATTGAACTTTGCTAGGGCTCAACGTACAAATATGTTAAGCTGCCAGTGGCTGATGTTATTGGATATAAGCTACCATAAACAATAAAACTCTTTACTAAAGACCCCTAAGGGCTGATAACAGGATAGTTGGCATTCTATTTCTTGCAAATCTGAATAAAGCATACTGACGGTGAGGCTAATGTCAGTACTCTCTTCCCTGAACCAAGACACATGCATTTCAAGCATCATCCGTGATCAACTTGTCAGATACATACTTATCAACTTGGACTACAGAGTTTGGTAGCAGCACCGAGTAACTAAAATTGTCTTATTCTTTTTGCCAGAAATCTGTCAGTTGGTGTTCACAATTGTTTCAAAATTATACCACAACTTTCTTTAATTTCCTTCAATGCATTTCCTCAGACAAATAGGACGGTAAAGGCCTGCTCGCAACAAATCAAGAAGTGAAATTATTTTACAGTGTATGCCTTTCCTCTTCTTATACTGCCCCCAAAATAAATATTATAAAGAAATGTGGGCCAAAAAACCCCACAGCTAGCACTTTTTTCCACTAAAAGAAGAAATACTTATTTCTCTAAAAACTGAAATATTAGATTCCCAAAGAGAAAAAAAAAGAAGGAAAGAAAAAAAATGGTATTAAAGTATGGCAAGATAATCCAAAGGAAGCATGCGTGGGCTCGGCATTATTTCCCTCAGCATCCTGAAAGGAAGGACATCACGCTGCCCGTGATCTCTGCTGACTCTGAAAACCAGCCAGAGGCTTTTCAAAAAGGGAGAACTCGAGTTGTGCTTTCAAATGCCAAATTAACTTATGGGACTTCCACTCCTGAAGGGAAACAGCGAAGGAGCGCACCAGAAGCGAGAATGCTTTTTGTCACACAAAGCCGGAACTGATGAGTGTGACCCCAATGGGGTTTATCTAAAATCCCCACGTACCTCAGGCAAGGAGGTCAAAAGTTTTCTATGTCAAAATATACAAATAAATGAAGCTAGATATAGCAACAGTTCCTTAGGTTATCATGGAGTGTACAGTATGCAAGTCCCCCTTTCCTTCAGCTCTCTCTCTTTTTATATAGGAACCCAAAATGGGGAAAACGAAGAGGATGAAAACCTGTTTACACTCATATCTAACCTCCTAGTCTCTACTTGTAATCTTTATTGGTCTCATTTTTAAATTTTTGTTATTATCACTGATACATCGAAGTATTCAAGAAGTGTCCATAGCATGTAGACATCATTAAACGTGGACAATGATATGCTGAACTATTCTTGGAGGAAAAAGTTACAGGACAGGTGTGTACAAAAGTGTAACACCAAAGAGTTAAATGTTTGACAAAGTGAACGTGCAAGATCATGAACACATATTTGCACGTAAAATGTGTACATTAGGATTCTTAGTATTGGCCTAAAATTGTATGGGTGGCAGCTTTCTTACTGAAAGCTTATCAAGTACAAAGAAAAAGTAAAAAGTAAGTCACTAGGGCACTCTTCCAAAACATAAATTGTCTTCAGAACGGGACAGTTAAAGGTAAAATAAACAGTGATGAGATAGAGAGTAAAATAAACTGTTCATTGTAATTTAGGTTTAGATGATAGTGACTTTTTTTTACAGTAATTGGCCACATTTTATATCCAATGAATGTAATGCAAATTCACTCTAAAAATAAAGGAGACACATCTTTTACTCTCTGCCTAAACAGTTACAGAAAATACTGTTTTATGCTACTTATTACTTGGGTATGTAATTGCGCTGGCCACTTGTACCTAAGTTATTTTCTAAAACTTATCTAAGTTTGCATAATTGAGGAGCAACACTTGCAATCATTTTTAAAAAAGAGTAACTTAAAGACAGTATTAAACATTATCATTTCTGTTTTTTCAATTTATAATTTAAATTGATTTATTAACACAAAAATTCAGCCACCAAATACAGAAACACATGATTTTAAAAGATCTCAAAGGTATACCTAAAAATAATAATTATTCATCATTTAACAATTACACTAATATTTGAGGAAATTTAATAACATGGGCCTTGATTCCAATTAATATATATGGTCATTCTTAACTTCCATCAGTTGAATGGCATTTTTAAAATTTAAAGTGAGCTAGATTCTCTTTCAAAAATATTTAATGGCATCAAACAATAAAGCAGAACCAAATATCAAACTCTCTTTTAGGAACTTGCATATAGTTGGGATTACTTCATAGTACTGAGAGTAAAACAGGCTGTTGTATTTATTTCTACATCTGTCAGAGCTAAGGATGCTATGTGGATAATGACATCACAGAGAAGTCACAAGTAGAAGTTGGTTTTTAATGTGTTTTGCCAAGCTTGCTGTCATTTCAGAACCAAAATTATAATTAAATTAACCTCTAAATCAGTGTTGGGATGCATTAAGTAATTAAAGACTAAAGTCATTTCAAAAAATAGGTAATATGTTAAAATTCCATTCAGTGCCTGTAATGCAGAAACATTCTATATGAATGAGACTTCAGATACGTGCATGTTCATGTACACACTAAATTAATATGAAGCCACAAATTCATATGCTGCACTTGTGCATAGCTCAGAGAAAAATAAAGCTAAAACTAGATTAGTAATGCTTGATGCCTTTGCACATGAAGTGTATCATGTAATAGAGAAATTTAGATTCCACAAACAAATTTCTACCGCATATATTCACACTATTGGTATTTATAGATGTATCTGACCTCAAGCATAATAGATACTTCTATAAGAAGAAATCAAAATAGTGATTCACAAGAATTCACTGAAAGCTATATTGTAGAATCTAATCAAGAAGCACATTATAATATAAATGTTTTGATTTGTAAGTTTCATAAATTCTGTTCAGACATAACAAATAAAAAAGCTCTAAAGCAAAATCTCTTTTATCTCTTCTTTTTCAACAGCTAAAATATATTTATTGTCTAAATAGCAATTTTAATACTCAATTTAATAAAATAATGTTAATGCTTTTTTAAGACTTGAGACATATACATTCGGTAATATGAATATGCTTATTATTCTTTTCAATACTATGCTACTCACTACCATGAATGCAAAGTAATTAACAGATGAAACAATTATAAATTCAAATAAATGAACCATGCTCCCTTCACATAAAGGAAAAAAGAGACAAAATAAACTATGGACACTTGAATATTTTCTTTTAATACTACTATAGAAGGCTTAAAGAGCTGACAATGAGTCATTTGTTTATTCAAGTCTTAAATAAATTGAATATATAAGTTAACTTCTGACTTACTTAAAAGTATTTGGAACATTTTCCAGAGCCTATTTTGACTGTGTCAATTACCTAGATACCAAAGTTGTTGTATTGTGTTGCTTGATGAAATAGGACATACAGCAACCCTCAAAACCAGTATTACAAGCCTAGCAAACAGCATCACAATCGGGTGACGCACAGAATCCATCACCCTAGGGGAAAATGGTATGGTCATAGTATGGAGTCTTTACATGTTCTATATTATTTCTACATAACGTTTTGAGATGACAGAATTGTAAACTGTAAAGTACTGTTCCATAAAAGGATATATTCAGAAACAGCACCATCACTTATCTGCTACTCTCGACAAAAATGGGACTTTGGAAACATTATCTTAAAATATACTGCATGGTAGCATTTTGATTTATAGTTATCTGTCATTTCTCAAATTTCTTAGTAAATTCGGAGGTGATATTAGTATTGTGATAGCAATGGCTTCATTACTGTTAAACTCCATACTCATTTCAAACTTCTAGAATTTATAAAGTAGGTCATGTATCTCCTTAAAAGATTCATGTTTAAAGAGCAGAGTGAATGGCTCAGCATATTAAGACTCCACCATCAAGGTGTTCCTTCATATTATCAGTCCATATACATTACATGCATAACACACACATACAATAGCATGCACACAGAGCAGCAATAATTTAAACACAGAACAGCTATTGTGAATACTTCAAGCACTTGCAGGCATTCACACTGCTAGATTTCCTCTCATATTGTAGATATCCTACCGCCCCAAAATTGCACAAATCAAAATGTTACCTTTGTTCAAACAATACTGCAGTTCATTCTATAACAGAAAGTGTCATCCTCAATGGCTCAGGATCCAACAGAGTGGTGGATTCTTGGAGCAGAGGTGGTGCCGAGTGGTTTGAGGCAAAACTGAAACATATTGTTTAAGTAAACCTTAAGGGGAGGGGATCATATGCGCAATTGATGGATTTTTTTATATCATCTTCCACAAAGCCTCTCCAACCCCTCCCCGCCTCTGAACAGTAAACAAACTGCTGATATTAAAGGATAGCAGCTCTGAAGACCTCCTCCTCCCCTTTTTTTCCTTCTTGCTAAACTGTATTACTGTCCCCTCAGTTTTGAATAAGCCAACATTCATTGAATAAAAATGTATTAACAGAGAACCCCATAACTTCAAATTTAGGATTGAAACCTTGGGGAAAAAATAAAATAAAGCAAGGCTTACTTAAAGACACTCTGATGCAAACAACTTATAGCTTAAGTTTCTAAAGATTTTCCTGACAACTCCTTAAGGGAAGAAGTAATTAGCAAAGAAAGAATGCCTTTGATTTGAACTCAAGTCTACAGTCCTCACAAGAAAAACTGAGAAACACATAAAGGTAAATCAAAACTGTCAAATTTCTACGAGAGAACACCTCAACTTCCCTAAATATGTGCAGTGGTTTTTATGACTATTATAAATGTCTTAAAAGGCATTTTAAGGTATCAATGTGATGCCTAATTTTCAGTATGTGTTATTTCTAAAATATGCTGTTTGAAAAAAAAAAAATCTCAGAACAAATTTGGGCTTAAAAGCCAAGTCCCAGACAAGTAACCATAAGATTTCAACCTCAGGAACAATTCACATCAGTAATATTGCTCAGTCCTGGCCCATCAAGTGGGGCGAGGGCCCCATCTCTGGGTGGAGTGTCTTTCCCCCAGGAAGGAAACACTGGCACAAATCTCTCTGCCCTCCTGCAAGACTGTCCGACTTGCCAGCTTCTGAAGTTGCCCTGATGTCAATCAACATCACCAAGATGTCTCCTAACTGGAGAAAGTTCTGTTCGCCTGCGCAAGATCAGGAAGAGGGAAGATGACTGTGGGGAAAAATGGAAACTTAAAAATACTGTGTAATTAATAGGGTTAAAGAATGATCAACTAAAATTGGGAGAGAGGAAAAAAAAAAAACCGCCAGCAGAAACAAACTGACGCTTAAAAATGAACGCTTTCCCTCTCAAAATATATTTTGGTAAAGTTTCATCTATTTTCCTTCCTCTGCACATAAAAATGATGAATGCCACAATTAAACTTCCACAGTTCAGGCTCTTGCTAACAGGTGTAGCGTTCTTTATATAAACATATTCATTGACCTGTCGCCATTGATAATCTTAATTAATTCATCTCGGCTGAAACAAAAACAAATGTCCTTTTCAAATAAAAAAGAAATAACGCAACACAAATACCCACTTCTCCCCAAAACCCCAAAACTGTTTAAGTTACGGTAACCTGAAATGCACCAGCCATCACAGAGAGCGATTGGAGAGGTCCGG
>NW_006296616.1:598318-600466 GCF_000327345.1 Myotis davidii | reverse complement strand
GGAAAGATGGAAAGATTTTTAATAACAGATTGAAAAACAAGAATAAAAATAACTACATCAACAGAGCCTTTCTTCCTCAGGCCACAAGCCCGTTCTTACTTGAACTTCTTTTTTTTAAATGGCATTTTGGCCACTAAAACCAATCCAGAACATTATTAAAAGTTAAAAGCTACCAATTACTTCTGTCTGTTCTTTTAAAGCAAAGTTTGGCATTACGTCAGTTGGTTTAAAGAAAACAAGAAAGAGAGAAAGAGTAGGAGAGAAAGTTTCCTGCTTGTATAAACTAAACCACCAGGGAAGGTGTCTAGCCACTTGTAAAGTATTTACTGCAGGTTTTTAAAGAGCTAGAAAATATTTAAAAATTAAAAGTTTTCTCTTATTTTTAATGAAACATACTTAGGAATGAAAAAGCGTAGCCTTCATGTCTTCTTTGAGGCGTCTGGATGTTATGGGTATTTCAATCATAGCTCTCAATCATAAAATGATTTCCAATGATGCTTCAAATTGGAAATACATAGATAATTTCATCTTTGTTTTGCTACTTGTATTTGTGCTCTTGAGAAAAAAAAAAAAAGTGGGATGACAAAAAGTAGGCATTGCTAAGTGACCAGTCAGATTTCTTCATCTAACTCTTAACATTTTAAATTATTTTTATCACAGATTCTTCTTCAAATTCAGTGAGGTTTCCTTAACTCTAAAAGTTCTCTTTCTAACTTAAATCAAGTTCTACATTATTACAGCCATCAGAGAACCAAAGACCAGCAAACTCCATTCCCAGGGACCAGAGAACCTCGGGGTGATGGGACAAGCCTAAAGATGACCGACCATAAGATCAACACTGAAGACACTGCAAGGGCCCTATATAATTAATCAAATATCCCACACAAATAAACAAACGGCTTAAGACCCACTTCTACTCCAGGACAAGTTTTTTAAACTGGCTATTCCCTCAGCAGCCCTGGTTGCTACTGAACAGTAGTATAAAACAACACTTGGCATTTTAGCATATTTACTTTAACCCACTGGTGAAAGTTTTTTAGGAGATACATAATTTTGATAACTACCAAAACTCTGCTCAGTTGTTTCAACGTAAACGATTACAAAGTGCATTAGACCCCTCTATACGTAAGAATTACAAGTACCCTTCGAAAAGCAGATTAAATTTCTACTTGGCAAAGGCTAGAAGAGTTCCTTCATATTTCATCTAAGGGGGACCCTACAATTCCATAAATCACTACGATTCTAGAAACAAAAAACTCCACTTCTTTCCGTAGGGTATTAAAAGAGGAATGTAGTTATCCGAAGGTTAAACCGAGTCTCGATAGGCTGCCATTAATTTCCCCAAATTTCAATAAGAAATAAATACAAGAAAGGAGTAAACAAGACTCAGAATTAGTTATTGATGGTATTAGTAGTTATAACCAGCAAAAGGGAGAGAGAAAGGAACCTCAGTTACCTGAACGCTTCACCGAGGATGAACAACAGAAAGCAAATCCATAAAACTTGGCTGTTTTGATCAAATTGATTGTAACTTGTGAGCTGCACTATTTGGGACAGAACCGTCTGAGTTTATAGTTTTCTTTGCCTGCCAAAAACAGATGCAGACTACCACACTCGCTGTCCTGCGGAAACTAAATTAAGCAAAGGCAAATACCAAGTGGAAAGTTGTCAGTCTGTTGAATGAATGGCTTCATTTTACACACCAGAGAATATCTTAATCAGAATATGTCTTAATGTGCACGTCATTTTATTTTAAGCACTTAAAATAAAGTGCTTATTTCAAAAATAATGATTTTCCCTTGAAATTGATGATAAACACCTGTGCATAACTTTTTTAAAAGTCTATTTTGTTTTACACACAATAGCACAGTATTGTTATAGTATTGTTGGCTATTAGAGGGATAGTGAAGTAACAAAAAATAAATTTTATATATTTGCTTCGTGGAAAACATTTAAAGGCCAGTTGCCAATATTTGTGCTCATTTTAAATTCAAAATAAAGCTCTAGCTCAGAAACAATTTGCTACAAGTTCTTTTAAAACTTTCAGTAATGTTTATTTACTTCAACAAAGAAGGTAAGACAGCAGTTTATTAAAGCTTAACACCTTTTGGCATTCTTCATAGAAATATGCAGATCAATAAATACAAA
>NW_006296616.1:596350-596588 GCF_000327345.1 Myotis davidii | reverse complement strand
AGCTTCCCCAGCCACAAAAACAGCTTTGCACTTCAAACAACTCCCACCTCCGCCTCACCCTCAAATTATTCACGGGGTCCTGCAATCCTGGAGTTTTGGGGGGAGGAGGGCAGCGGTGTTTGCCTTGGCCTTTGCACGGTGCGTGCCTCTAGAACCCAAACAGGAACTAGGCAGGAGGCGCAGCGCCCGTCCGCCGGGCTGTCCCACCGCTGTCAGGCGTGTAATCGCCGGCCAGTGT
>NW_006296616.1:594196-596289 GCF_000327345.1 Myotis davidii | reverse complement strand
GATGCCTGGCGAGGGCACATGGCCGAGTTGCAGGCTCGTTACCCAGTGAGGGCATGTAGGAGGCAGCCGATCAATGTTTGACCTCTCACACTTCTCTCTCCCTCTCTCTCTCTCTCTTTCTCTCTCTCTCTCTCTCTCTCTCTCTCTCTCTCCCACACACACACACACACACACACACACACACACAATAAAAATAAAAATAATGATAATATAATAGAAACATCATTGAGATACTAGGATCTTAAAAGCAGCTTTCCCACAGCTGCATTCATTTCCCTGTTTTGAAGGTTTTCCTGATGAATGAAGATTTCCTTATGTGTATGTGAGAGACCTACACTGCGGAAATCAGAGTCAACTCAGAAGCAATATGACTTAAAAGAAAAGTAAAAATAATACTGAAAATATGGTAGGGGCATATGGACCACACTTAAGATTAGCACACTGATAGAGAGTCTAGCCTGTTTTTAAGCAACATTTTTATAAAATCACTTAAAATATTATCGCCAAAATGCTGAGGTCTAAAATCAACTCAGACTTCTCAGCTCCTAGGACGCTTTTCTCCTTACATTTAACGTTACCTTGAAGACACAAAGGACATCATCAAAACAGCAGCAGAGACCCTCACAGCGTCTAGAATCCAAAGGGGTGACAAACTTTTTTGTAAAGAACTTGTTATGTTCCACTATTTACTTGGAGAGTGTTAGATTTAGTGATTATTATGTGCGGGAAAGTATTCTACACACATATATCCTAACATACAACAGATATATCGGTGAGCCGCACACATCAGCTCACGGGTGGGAAAGAATACTTTGCCAACAGAGTACTACTGAAGCTTCGAGAAGCCTCACCTTTAGAGAAATCAAATCAGAATGTTGGCAATTCAATTATATTTCCCCTCAGAAGCTTCCTTTTCACATTATTAATACCCAGAAATAATCGTCCAACGTCAGCCCGCTAGTGGCCCTGTATATTACATTGAACCTAGACACGTTTCATCCCAGGGCATAACCTTAAAGGAAAGTTTAACCATCTGAGGAGGGGGAAGCTCTAAGAACGACAGTTTTGACTTGTTAAGATTAAGCACGCCATTAATAAACTTTCACTTAAAGGTAAAAAAAAAATCCTCAAAATGTTGGTATCGTTTCCAGACTGTCCTGTCAGCATCACAACTTACAGGAAATGCTTCATCTTCCCATACAAACCCTGTATTTATTCACAACCCTGGCATACTTGGGGGAAGAAAAAAAAAAAAAAGCCCACACCATTTCAGAGCTGGTTGGCTTTTTTACACTAACTGGTGGAATATCTGAGAAAGTGTTCTCAGCAAATGAGCAGCCTGTAAGAAACTTGACAACAGGGAGTGCAGAAACTTTCATTCTCATTTTGTCCACGTCAAGAACTGGCTGCGGCGCATTACTCTCCTTCGCTGCCCCTTGCATTTTTAACTCTGGCAGCCTTTTCGAAATGATCAACTTTTCCTAAAACCAGCAGCAAAGTAGTAACATGATGCCAGCAAGATCCATAGGTTTGCACTGAAAGAGCTGAAGGACTTTGAAGACTGGCTGGAAGGTTCCTATTTTATTTTATTTTTTTTTTTGCTGTGAGCAATCCCATGTTAGCCAACAACCAGGCCTAGAGTGATCACTTCTGTGTAATTTTTGTCTCGGGCCCTATCTGGGTTTTCCCTTTGCACTGAGCCTCCCTCCCAGACCCTTTCCTGTTCACCTGGTGCGTTTACAAAAGTTCAATGACTCCACAGAAGTGCAATGAGTCAGGAATCGGCCTAACTTCTCTGCGATTTCACTTCTCCCGCTAAAGCTTCTCACTTCACTTACCTCCCTGAAAAGTCTCGCCGTGATTGTCCAAAATAGGGCAAGGATGAATATCCTATCATACTTGGGGTTCATCCTTAAAGATCCATCGCTCTGACTCAAAAACTTGCCTAGTTATCAATTATGAGGCCTAAAAAGACAGGAGGAAGTAAAGCAAGACCTGAAATGTAATAAGCCCAAGATTCCCCCCACCCCTGAAACCCACCAGTCCTTCTCGCCCTCTAACTTAAATCGCTTTAGAGTCTTCGGGCCATAAAA
>NW_006296616.1:593226-593862 GCF_000327345.1 Myotis davidii | reverse complement strand
CAGGGGATGCGACCAGCCTCCTCCTCCAGCCCAGCAGCTGGGCCTGGAAGGGAAAAAAGTTTGGAGCCTGGCTTTGCAAACTCTTCCCAAGCCAACGCCAGTCCGGTGCTGTTTTCCTACTCTGGGGACCGCACGAAGGCCCCTCCCGACCCTCCCAAGTTCGCCCAACTTACTACTCTGCATGCTGGTGCCTAGTGTGCTCCCCGCTTGTCAGGAGCCCCCAGAAAACTTGCAGAGGCGGCGGCGGCGGCGGCAGCGGCCCCTCGGGTCCAGCCACCTCCAGCTCCTCCGCTGCGCCCGGTAGGAGAGAATTAAAATCAGCCCGAGAGAGACAGCGAGGGGGAGTGGGGCTGCGAGGGGGAGGGGGCACCGGCCTGAAACTTCTTTTTTTGGCAAATGGGGATTTGTTTTTCCTCCTCCCCGGCGGCTGAACTTGACCCTCCTGACTCCAGGGGCTACTGCAGTTGGAAGTCGCTCGTTTCTAAGGCTCAGATGCCTCCGACCCACCAAAAGGAGGAGAGGAAGGGAGGGGAAAGAGAGCAGAAGAGAAGAAAGAAAGAAATCACACGCGCAAAAAAAGGAAGAAAGAAAATGCATGTGAAACCCGAGAAGCCTGCGCTTGGCTTTCTGCACACT
>NW_006296616.1:592547-593050 GCF_000327345.1 Myotis davidii | reverse complement strand
CCCCGCGGCCGCCCCGGCCTCCCCTCCTTACCTGTTGATTAATCGTCAAGAACACCCTCCGCAGCCCGAAAGATGGTGGCGCGGCGGCCAGAGCCATGAACCGTCTTCTGTTGTTTGCAGAGTTGATCTTGGATTATTTGGGGGGGTGGTGGGGGGGAGAGAAAGGTCTTTCCTGCCTCCCCCCCTTTTCCTTCCCTCCCCCCTTTTATAAAAAAAGAGAGAGAGAGCAAGAGAAAGAGAAAGGAAATAGAGCAAGGATGTGCCCGGTGCCGGGTGGGAGAGGGGAGGGGGTGTTGTTTTTTGTTTAAAAAAAATAATAATGGGAAGGCGAGAGCGCGATCGAGAGGACGCGGGGTCTGGAGGAACGAGCAGCACCAAACAAGAGGACGCTTGAGATTGCAGTGAGATCGGGTCTTTATCAGAAATGTTATCGCTTGTCAGGACCTCAGTCTCCGCGCATTACGTCAGTTTCAAGACACCAACACTATTAATATCAAAGGAGC
>NW_006296616.1:561841-592472 GCF_000327345.1 Myotis davidii | reverse complement strand
TCTCCCCCCTCCTCCTCCCCCCTCCCCCCCGGGTGAACGTGCGGGCTGGAAACCCAGGGGGAAAAAAAATCCGAAAGCTTTAGGGAATAAGGTGGTAAAAGATAAAGACTTACCTTGGGAGGGGGTGGGGGGCAGGTGGGGGCCGGTGCGTGGCGGCCAGATCGTGGGTCCCCAAAACACTCGGAGATGCTCTAGGGAACCGTCCAAAGAACTCCAAAAGTGCTTTTACCTTTTTGGGTGTTACTTTGCCTTCTCCCTCCTGAGAAAGCGACGCAGGATTTGTGTGTGTGTGACTGCGTGTGTGTGTGTGTGTGTGTGTGTGTGTGTGTGCGTGTGCGCGCGCGCGCCGCCCCTCCCCCGCCCTGTTTCTGGGGCATGAAGAAGTCCTAGGGCACCTAGTCGGTGGTCTGCGTTTCCCATGCATTTGATGGCCAGTGAGGCTGAGAACTTGAACTCTGTCCTGAGTTGGAGAAGTGCTGAGGGAGGTTGCTATGGTTTTGTGGGCTGGGGGGACTCTAGCAAGCTCTGTGGGTGCTTAAATGGGGTACCACAAAATAGAGAAAATGGGAACATTACTCAAGTGCTGCAAGATGAGTACCTGCAGCTCTTTGGAGTTATAGTAGCAGACCAGGAACACTGAATTACGCATGCCATTCTTTTTACTACTTCACATCTCCAAATACTCTCATTGTTAAGTGAAATTCTCTCAAAATAAGTTACTGAATTGAACCAGGTGGGTTTTTTCCCTCTTTCTTTCTTTCTCTCTCTCTCTTTCCTTCCTTCCTTCCTTCCTTCCTTCCTTCCTACCTTCCTTCCTTCCTTCCTTCCTTCCTTTCTTTCTTTTTTTAAATTTCTAAAAACCAACAATGCATAAGAGTACCACGACAGGATCCAAAGTATAGTAGGTGTTAAAAACTAAGTAAGTATCTCTTGGGAGTTTGGACTTCATTTTCTTCAGTTGGGTGACTTTAAGTGGCATGTTTTTCCTCTAGTGAAAATCAGTTTAAACTAATTTTGTGCTAAAAGAAGAAACATCCTTCCTTCTCCAAACTGCAAAATGATTAAAATTAGAATTTTAGAGAGGTACGTACAATCATGAATCCGTCAGCCAAAGATGAAGTAATTTCCTCCAAAATATTTTTTTCCCTAAATGATTCTTGCATCTTTTAAGAGAAAAAAGCTAAGTGTATATTTTGAAACATACTATTATCAGAAGGGAAAAAGCCAACCTTACTGCTTTTTTTTTTTTAAAGATCTTTATTCCTAGTCAGGCAGATCTGTGATTCCTTTTTGTAGCCCTTTTGCTCCAGAATTTTGGTATCGTGTCCCAGACACTATGAGTAGAAAAGCATTAATTCTTTTGCAGTAGGGAAACTAGTCAGGTAAAACAGTAGTCAAAATACAGTTTCACAATGAGGCAAACAATATATTCCCTAAAGGAGAAGACAATGAAGCTTATATGCATGGAGTTATTCATATGTGACCATCAATTTAAATTAATTTGGGAACAGAGTAAGATTTATATGTAGTCCTGCTTGCAGGGAAAATTAATATCAAAATCTTCAGTAAATCTCATAGTCAACTACTAATGACCACCTGCATATTTTCACACTAGAGTCATTTAATACTGTCCACTGCCAATTTCCACTGTAAAAAGTATTCATATATTAAATATAGAGCTTTATTTTCTTTTTTAAGCCATAAATTAGCTTACCGACATTTATGGAAATATGCACGGCGCAGTGAGAAGCATTTTTATTCAGGAGAAAAAAAGGATCTGAGGGAAACATTCTTGAGTCATGACTAACTAAAAATATTAGATCAAATAAATTTTGAAATATGAATCTGAATAGTAAAACGGTTTGTTTTTAAAGGGTTAATACCACCTTAAACTGCTGAAGCTGGTATCTAACTGATAAAAATCTCAGGCAATAGCATCTTAGCAGCAAAGTTTAAATAGTACCATATATCACAAGGATTAGTCCCCTAATCTATTTCTGCTCCCCAAGACTTAAATGACATTTTAAAAGGGGAAGTGATCGTCCTCTTCGTCACTCTCACATGTAAGCCAATCATCAAGAGTGTAAATTTACTCACGTGAGACAAGCATTGATTAAATTGGTTCAAAAAAAATGAAATTACATGCTCTTGCAAGCACAAAACCCTTGAGATGGCTGGTGTTTTTCCACCTGTAATAATACAAAATTTGACCATTAAGTGTACCCAAAATTATACATTATATAAAATGTTAAAGCCAAAGGTCTGAGAGTGAATTATGTCCTTCAATTGAAAGGATAAAGTTACACGTCAGGTACTGAAGCCAACAAATTCATGTTCACTTAAAAATTTAATGAATGAAGTTTCATGGACCCAATTTTGCTGAAGTTTGCCTGAGAGATGAAGACTCTCTTCATGTTCCTTTTTGTATTTTGAGTTCAGCTGAGCAAAATGCTGTCTGTATCAATTCATTTACATGAACCACAAAAGATCTGTAGAGCAGTTAATAAAAGCACAAATATTTTTGTAAACTTTTTCAAGCAAATTATTTATTTATGAAATAATTTATGAAGAAAATTTTTACCTCATGCTTTAGATATATTACATATGCTCTTGATTGACACAATATGTATAAGCTCAAAGGCCCTCAGAGCATTTTTTAATTCTAGTAGGAATATTTCAAAACAGCCAACTAATACATGAGGTCATAATTGTTTGACAGTTGTTTTTAATATATAAAATAAGTTATGTATATTGTTTTCTTTCAAATGTTTGTTGATTTGTGTTTATAGTCCTGACATGTGCATGGCACAAACTGAATTAAGGGAAATAGTAAAGATTTATTTACATTTATTGTCTTCTGCTGTCAAACATATGCAAAGCTCTTAAAGCCATTCTCTTCTTTTTGCTTTTATTTGCAAAGTGTTTCTGAACAATAGCGTATCCATGTCAAAGTGACAACCTGTGTTTTTATCAGCTATATCAGAAAGTAAAGGGCAAGTGAAGAGAAATTTTTAAAAAGCAAACAAAAGAAATAACTTCCAACTAAAAGAACTTCTTTGTAATCTTTTGTAATTCTTTGAATTCTGGAATATTCTTTCACGGCTGGACCACTGATGAAAGAGTTCCTTGAGCTGTATAATGCTTATTATTTACTAAAATTACGTAGTGCATTTTTTTCTGTTTTATTATTTAAACATTCTGCCCCCCCCACTTTTTCTTGTAGTTTATTCAGCAGAGATACAAAGAGGGATTAGTAGTTAAGCAAAGCATACTTGTTTTACATTTTCCACCTTTTACCACATAACTTACTTACAGTCCCAGTGCCTGTAATCACAATGATTTTACCTGATGGAACACGTATTTCAGAGATGTAATCCAACTGTTTACCCTAACACGTCATAAATTGCAATTCCTTTCAGAAACCTCAAAGATTGACAACCCTTGGTCCTAAATGCCAACTGCTTTAACACATACTAGCAAGAAAACATTTATGTATTATATTTGCTCTCAAGTTAGTACTATATCATATGAAATGGAAGAACATTTTGCCTTCCAGCATATTAAAAGCAATTATTGAAGGAGTTTGCCTCCTGCATGGTGAGACCCATAGAAACAGAGCATTATCAAACATGAACTTCCCTGACTCTAGTTCTTTTCTCGATCATGTGCCACTCAACCGAAAAAAAAAAAAGACTGCACACAAATTATGACCATTTTCCAACCTACCTATTGCCGAACACCTCTGGGTGAATTTATTAAAGATAAATTCAGCTTTAAATAGCCTGTATCTGGTATTCAAATTCACATTTACACTTGCCAATCCTCCCCCCTGCAATATCAGGCAACTGCCTACTTAAACAGATGGGCCTTGCAGCCCACCCCAAAAAGCCAGCAAACATGGGCTTCATTTAATTAAAAGAGGAAACAAATTTCTGAGGTGTAGGCACACACAGGCGCGCGCGCGCACACACACACACCCCTGCCTAGGGAGACCCAGAATAATAACGATTATTGCATTTTCAATAGACTTTATAAATGTCCAACCATATAGTATCATTGGGTTGAAAGCAGAGTTAAGTACTATTGCTCAGTGCCATGTATTCAACCCAAACTACTATGGGAAATAACTGGATTCACTTCCCTTCTCTTACTAAGAAAGGACATTTACATCTGAATTAACCCAGACCCACTATCTGCCCCTGAAAAGTAGGTGTTTTCCAAAGTTCTCCTTATTTCTACCCTTATTTCATCCCATCCACTTCCCACGCTATATTCAATTAACTCTCAGTTGTATATAACCAAGCCCCACATCTGATTTTGCCAACATTTCAGACTGAAATATTACACTAGAAATCGAACTTGTGAATTTGAACGACATATGTCTGATATCATAATTTAAGAAGAGGAGGTTATAAAGAGACAACATGGAGGAGGAAGGAAACAGACCAACCCTATCTGTCTTGAAGGTATGAGTCATCCAGACCAGAAACCTCAGACATTTGACATCTTTGGCAATACCTTCTCCCACACGCCCCGCATTCAATCAGTTACCTAGTCTTCCCCTTGTTTTCTTTTCTGAAGGATTGTGTACATTTTACTGCCTTTCTTTCCATCCACACAGAACCTTCCCAAATTAAAAAGTTATTACCCCTCCCAAGACATCCCACTGAGCATTATCGCTCTACTCTCTCGCCCTCTGTTCATTATTATACTGAGCTATCTGATCAGATCATTTCCATTTTGCATATTCTACTTCGGATGGCAAAAATCCATGACTTCCAACTACCAAAAGAATAACACCAAAGTGCTTAGGGCATTCAAGTTCTCCCATAACGTAGTCCAAAACACTTTTCTGGCCTAATTCTTCACTCCAGGCTTCCACACAGGCCACTCTCCTGACCCACCGGTGGAGTCGTTCGCCAGACCATCTGACACTTTAGAATGTCTTGTTTCATATTTACTGCTACCTTCTCCTTGAAAGTCAGCTCTCCATGCTAAGTAACATCTCTTCTTCTAAAGTCAAACTCAGATTCTGCCTTTTGCATGAAACCTTCGCCAACAAGGCAGGAAGTAAGCTTCTAAGGGCATTGCTTCTTCCTCTAGGTAGCAATGTATCACAGTGACTTGTATAGTGTTAAGTTGTTGACTTACCCCCCTCCCCCGTGCTAGACTGAAAGATTCTTGAGGGCAGAAGATGAGCAAATCATAGGTACTCAGTAACATCTGTTAAATTGAATTTGGAGATTGGAACTACCTCTCTACGTTTTACTCAGAAACACACTATTGAGCCCAGTTTCAAATGCTGCATGTGGCCTTTTCTTCCTTCCGTTCTGTTCTCTTTTTCTTTAATACATATGGGCCGATACATCATGTGCCAGTTGAAGCTTGTGGGTGGTCTTCATCTCAGCAGCATATTTTTGGCAATATATCAGAGGAGACGTTTGTCCTTCTCTGAAATATTGTCCTCATTATCTTAAGTTTGGGTTCATAATTCCATGTTGCTCTAAAAATACCAAATTAAATGACTGTTAACTAAATAGTAGGCATTATGGAGTTATATTAAAAAAAAATGAAGCAGAAAGCTGAGAATTTTCAGATGGAAAGGGATTATTTGTAGTTTTAGAAGCCAGAAGTGTGAGTTAGGAAAGTCGTGAAGTGAAATAGAGATAAATAATTATCTCTTTAAACATTAATGGTAGTTTTTTTTCTCTATATTCTTTAACATTAAAATAGTGAAACATGGTAATGTAGGTCAATCTGCCAATAGCCATTAATTTTTTGAGCCATTAAGTGATCAAACATTTATTTGATATTTAACTGATGGGACAGATCAAATTATCCAGGTTCTCACAGTGGTCACACTTCAAAATATCACATGAACCCCATTGAAATGAGTGTGTGAGGGTGTGTGTGTGTGTGTGTGTGTACATGTGCATGTGTTTATGATTGTGTGATCATCTGGGAAATGAAAGTTTCCATTTAATTAACATTTCATCTTGGTGTTCACACAATTGATTCATCCTTCATGCAGCTAGACCATTGGAGTGGTGTACAGACATGGCCAAATAGTCCAGTGATAAGTATTAGTTACTATCTTGACTCTCAACTTTGTTCCTCAGTAACTGTACACAGATTAGAAGATGGCAGGCTTCCAGCTTTTGGAAAGAAGCTATTCTCTGCATTCTCTCTCTGCTCAGTGCCATGAGAGAGGGTTCACTACCTCACCTGGGCTCTCCTGCCATCTGGTTTCTGAAGGGTTTGACTAATGACACCACCAGCTCAGAAAATGGGAAGAGAGACAGTCAGGGTATTTATTCCCCGCTCTCTGCTATGGGTGCACTCTCACAAGGTTCTAGTAATAAGGCCCCCCATCCCAACACTCCCCCCTTGAGAATTTAGCCCTAGGGGCAGCTGCCTCTGGCTGTTGCTAGGCCCTGGATGTTTTACCAGTCTTGTTGTCTCCCTAAACCCTGCCTGTGACTTGTCAATGATCCTTTGTTAAACTCTCTTTAAATTCTTCTTTGAGCACTCCTTGAGTTATCTACCTGGACTCTGATGAACACAAAATGGCTTGTGATAAAATCATCCTTGTACTCTAGGGTCCAACATAGTCCTTATAATATAATTCAATAGTTAAACAAATATATGTTAAGTAACTATTGTGTACCAGACACTGTGTTAAGTGTTGGGGAACCAAGTGGTACATGAGTGGCATGCCCCCCACCTTGAGGATTTTATGATCTAGTTAAGAATTCAGTGCTTCTGAAACTAACGTGGGTGCTTTTTAAAAGTATAAATGTATGGGTCTCATGTAATGAATGTGCATCTCTGGCGGTGGGGCCTGAGAATGCAAGCTGATCACACCATGCGATTCTTATATTCATTAATGTATGAGAGACAGCAACCCTTTGACCATGACAAATACTAAATAATCTACTACAAATATGAAGATACAAAGACGGACCTTGATAAATGTGAGTTGGGTGAAAGCATGAAAGCATGGACTAATGTTGAGAATAAGGTAATTCAGATATAGAGGGCAAGGTCATGTACAATGGTTCGCAGTGCCAGCAGCACTGGGGTCGCTGCCTTTTCATGGGGTAGGCAAAAGTTGGTGGTAGAGGATCCTCTACAAACTGTGCTAGTTGTGTTTGATCATTGTGCTCTATTGTATTACTCTCAACCCCTCCTCCATCCTCCCTAGCCAGCATCACACATCCACTGTAGCAGCCCCAGCTGGCTGGGTTTCCCCAGCAGAGCAGAGCCCTGAGCAATTGTTCCAATTTGCTCCAGTCTAGAATCTAGAGATAGCTCTGTCTGGAAAGAAAGGCCCGGACACTCTAGTTCAAAGCTAATTAAGTCAGTAAGACAAACAAGGTAAGATTCCTGGGGATAAGGGGAATTTCTTGGGCCCCAAGAAATCCACAAGTTAGAGGTTGAAAATATTGGCACTATCTGGGACTGCTAGCCATATTATTCACTCTTCCCAAGGACATCTGAGGTTTTTAGATTAGGGACATGCCTGTGACTACAGATGACCACTATATGATCACTACAATTACTTCTTATTAAATGAGAATTTAATTACCCTTCCCCCTATTATTTGCAGACTTAAAGTAAGTTTAGACAGGCTACCTAACCTGTTCTCAACATTTTAAAAAAATATACATTTTATTGATTTTTTTTATAGAGAGGAAGGGGGAAGGATAGAGAGTTAGAAACATCGATGAGAGAGAAACATTGATCAGCTGCCTCTTGCACACCCCCTACTAGGGATGTGCCCTCAACCAAGGTACATGTCCTTGACTGGAATCAAACCTGGGACCTTTCAGTCTGCAGGCCGACGCTTTATCCACTGAGCCAAACCAGTTAGGGCAGTTCTCAACGTTTTTAACTTCTTTTTTTAAAAAAATCCCAGGCAGGCAAGATCCTTAAATTAATATCCAACTATGTATATATCATAATACAATACGTATACATAAACCATACACAGATATTCACATATATATCGAGGCCCTTTAAACAAGGAAACATAATTAAAACATAGCCCCTATTATCTCTCCCAAACACAAAGACACTTGAAGAATGCAACTACTGCTTTAATTATGCCAGAAGTTTCCAATTGCTATAGGTTAAAATCTAACAGAGTCCCAGCACAATTCTTATTTTATTTAAAGAGATGCTACGTCATACATTGATCTCATATTAGGTGAGCAAAGCCAATTCTATCTTTAGGCGACAAAAGTGAAAATCAACATAAAGTGGCCTTCTAGAAATAACCCATTCTGTGGGGGAACATCTGAACAATTTGTACAGATTAATATATGAAATACATTCTAAAAATGGTCCAACTATTAGTCATACTTGATAACTCTATGATCTATCCTACTATGCAGTATGCACTGCTCAGTGTGAAACTATGCTGTGACTTATAATGTCATTAGAAAAAATTTGAATTTTTGTTGAATCATTCATCACATATCCAGCATGAGTTTCTGTTGACAAAGCAGAGGTAAGAGTGAAGGATCATTCTGCTTTATTGAGACTTTGTATAACAATGAGGTATTCTAACAAGTACATATTTCTTAACTATATTTCTATTAGTTTTCTCATTCAGAATATCATCATAGATAGAAAAGCTATATAATTTCTATTAAGGTCATGGTAAAAATATCAATTTTTTATTGATTGATTTGAGAGAGTGGGGAAGAAAGAGAGAGAGAGAGAGAGAGATTTGTTGTTCCACTTATTTATGCATTCATTGGTTGATTCTTGTAGGAGCCCTGACTAGGGATTGAACTGCAACCTTGGTTTATCGGGACAACATTCTAACCAATTGAGCTACCTAGCCAGGGTAAGGTCATGGTTAAATTCAATCTCTGCGATGCATTTCAGGTCTCCTGCTTCAAAGACTCCTTAGGAAAGACTATTAGAGGATAAGAACCAACCACATGCTTATGAAAGCATAGAATTATGGTAAATTGACTTTCTATTACAATGTAGACCCCTTCTCTAATTTTACAAATGAAAAAATTGAAGCAGTGCTCAAGGCCATGCCTAAGTAATAATAATGACTAACACTTTACAAGGCTTCCTATGTGCTAGGCTCTGTTCTAACTACTTCACATATATGTGAATTCATTTAACCTGAACAAACACTCTGTGAGGTAGGTGTCACTGTTCTCCCCATTTCATAGATAAGGAAACTGAGGCATATACAATGCCATAACCAAAGTCAAACAGGTAGTCATTGGACCCTGCTGCACCAAGGGTCCAATGTCCCACTATACTGCAATTTCATTTTGGTGGCAGAATTGGGACTCGATCCTATGGTTTTGACTTGACACTAAGCCTGGCAGTTACGGTGTGTGTGAATGTGTGTTTGCATGTGTGTGTCTAGTTGTGGTGAACACTTGCTATTATTTAGCTATACCAACATCCACTCTCTCTTCCCTAGCAATAGCCCATCGATTTTCCTCTGTAGGAAGAGAAAGTACTGTTCTTAGTCTAGAAAAATGACTCACTGCAAGAAGAGCAAGCATTTGACTCCAGCCTTGCTTATCAGAGCATCATATTCAGGAACCTGACAGAGTCAGAGCCAAGAAAACCTTGGGGGACAACTGGGAAGATAATCTGGACTTTTTATTCTATGGCATTTGTTCCAGAAATGATGGGAGGCTGGAGCTCCTACAGCTGTCTCACCACCACAGAGCTTAGACATGGGGAGAGAGAGGTCCTAGGTTCTACATCAGTGCTGGGACCCCTGAATAACACTACACCCCAAGTCAGCTGTAACCCCTGCATTCTTCAGTTTACTTTCTGGCTCAAACCAGTGCCAATTGGTGTCAAAGCATTATACTATTATGTAACTTCAAAAAGTTATAACTGCATTTCTAGCCAAATAGATTTTCATGCTTTTCACCCAAAATGGTATTGCACAGATTGGTGATGCATCTTACTTGCCAGACTTGGGTCTGTGTAATTTTTGACAATATTTGACATTGAATTCATCCTCAGATGGCAAAGACATGAAGATATTAGAAATTATTTGGAAATTCAGTGAATGCATCCAAAAGACAAATTCCAATAATTTGGGGGATACGTTGTGCCTTCTCAAGCTCTAGAATATTTGTTTACTTGCTTAAATTAGTAGTTTTATTTGATAACCTTAAATTACATATGTCCTTGACCTAATAAGTACTATTATTGTATTAATAGAAGGCTGAAGATATTTTTTACAACACCCTTCAAAACTTACTGAAAGAAGTAGAAGACCAACTAGGCAAAATATTTATCACATGTCAGTAATCCTTTGATATTTGAAAGCCCTCATATAAAGATGACCAAGGAATTCAAATCCACACAGAGGAATGGGGATTCCATAGAACGTCACTGGTGGCCATAAAATGATGAGGGACAAGATTAAACCTGACCAGTGCAAAAGGTTTACATTTAGTGTACAAGTGACATTCCAAGCCATGAAAATAGACCACACTATTTCTGGGAAAAGTATGGGAAAGACAAGCACCGGGACTGAGACTAGAGAGGTCAATTAACCCCTTCCCCAACAATTTTTTTGTTAAAAACGTTTCATTTTCAGACTAATTTTTTTTATTTTGGTTCTATATAGTATTTTTGATGCTGGTTATGAAAACAGTTTGTAACTCGTCTTCCCATAAACCATATTTTTTTACCATATTTTCTTAGTATACTCATCGACGACTGAAAAAGAACATTTTGTGAAAACGAGTATACACATTTCTGCCGGGGAAGGGGTTAAAAGCAAACTAACAAAGGAGAGTAGGAAGAAACAGCCTCTCTGAAAGAGAGAAAACCAAGGCAGGGTGTAAACAATCCAAGAGGAAGGAAACCATTTCAAGAAAGAGGGAAGACTAGGAGGTTGAGTTACATAAGTTAGATTGCATGGCATTCGGTTGCTGGAGACCGTGGCACAATGTGTGCCAGTAAAAGGATGAGAACTGAAACCGTAAGGGAAAGATCTGGAGAATGACTCAGAGGTGAGGATGTGGAAGCAATGTGCACAGACAACCCTTTTAGGATGTCTGTTAATTAACGCACCAGAGACTTAGTTACTTGCAAGTACAGGTGAGGGCAAGACATCTTTAAAGATGGAAGATGCATGGCCTTGTCTGCATGTGGAAGGGAAAGACCCAGTGAAAAGTATGAGATTGATAAAGCAGATAGAAGAGGGAATAATTCGAGAAGCTAAGTCTTTAAGATGGTGGCCGGTGGTATCTATAGCACTTTCTTCTCCTTGAAGAGAGGAGGCCACCCATCCTCCAGGGTGACTGAGAAAAGGCCAAGATGCAGGCGTGAGTGTACACTTGGTGATGGGAAGTAGAGAAACAGGAGTGTTTTGGGAAGAGTACTCAGTTACAAGCTGACTGGATAACTCAGAAGAAAATAAATTATGAGTATTCCCAGTAGCTCAAACAATCACTGGGGGATCTGGAAAGCCAACTCAAAGCTTAACTTCCAGAAATAAGACTCCAAAGGGTCCTTAGAACTGGACTGATAAAGAAATGACTTACTGCTGCCACCACTGAGCTCAAGATGCAACATCTGCACAATGGGCACTTTAGCTCCCTAAAACATGCCCATGTAGCCATCACCATGTTCCTGCCCAGTTGTTAAAGTCTGATGCAGGAGTTTCTGATGGTGGAGGCTGTGCCTTAGCTCAGAGGATGCTGGGAAAGCAAGTATCTCACATGACTAGCTTTTACAAGGCAAGTTTTTTTTTTTCTTATTTCCTACAGAGATTTATAAAGTGAAGAGTAAGTTCAAATGTTGAACAGGCAAAAAAAAAAGTATTCCACAGGGATATTCAAGAAAAGACAAAATATATTAGCTTTAAAAATCGTAACAACAAAATCTGTTCAAAGCTAACAGTATTAACATATAGTATATTAACATCCTATATAATAAAAGGCTAATATGCAAATCAACCCAATGGCAGAATGAACGGTCGCTATGACGTGCACTGACCGCTGCGGTAGACACAATGCAGGAAGTGCCCCCTGATAGTCAGTGTGCTCCCACAGGGGGAGAGCCGCTCAGCCAGAAGCCAGGCTCACGGCTGGCAAGCACAGCAGTGGTGGTGGGAGCCTCTCCTGCCTCCATAGGAGTCAGACATCCCCTGAGGGCAGACCGGGCTGAGGGATTCCCCACCCCAAGTACACGAATTTCATGCACCGAGCCTCTAGTATTGTATAATACATGATAGTTATTTAAATTCAGGATTTTAAGCCAGAAATAAAGGGAAATCCTTCAGTTATGATAATGTAGCAAACACTTAAACTCAGTTTTAGACATTGTAATCCCTGATACCAAAGATATTTCTTAAAAAAGAGTCACTCCAAATTTTAATATTTCACAACTTAGCCATGATCTGACATGGCGGTTATCCAGGTGGTATTCTATATTCACTTGCAGATGATCAGGAGCCAAAATTATTCTTTATTCATTTTACTGTTTTTGAAATAGTGATATATATTGATTCTAAAAAATTCTAGTGGTACATAAAAGACCCAATAAAGAATTAAAAACCACCTACCAATGCATTTACATGCATATGTGCACACACACACACAATTTCACAAATTTTTATGTGTTATATTAGGCATACTGGTCTTTAATTTCCTCCTTACAATTAATAAGATGCTGCCCACATTTTTCCATTGCCCTTACATCATCATTTTTAATGGCCACTTAGAGTATTCATTTCATATAGATTGTTCCCTATTCTTCACATTGTGAAACTCACTGTCATGAACAGTCTTCTGTGGAGCTCTTCATATCTGTGTGGTTATCATCTTAGGTCAAATTTCTTACAGCAGAGGTTGCTGGGATAGAGTATTTTGATTTGTATACATTCTGATATGTATTGACCAAATCATCTTCAAAAATAAAGCAAGCACTGATTATATCTCTACCAGCATGGCATGGAAGTGCCCATGGGAACCAATGCTTTTTGAAGACACTTGGAGGAAATGGGCACGGCTCTATAATTTCATACCTTCAGCGAACCTTGATCCTCCAGAGTTTCCAGGGCTCTATAATCAAGGTGCCATTTACTATTCCTCTCAGACGTTTTCCCTATGTATTAGTCAGTGGAAGGATGTAATGTAGCAGCACAAAGAAAGTAGTCAGCCAGTAGTTCCAGACTTTCTTGTGTTGATATTTTCAAAATCAATATTCATGTCAGCCTACTTGGTCACCTACACAGATTCCACATGAAGAAACCTCATAAAATGTAGTTCTCTGAGAGAGCATCTCTAGTCTAATCTCTTCATTTCACAGCTAAGGAAATGAAAACCCAGAGAAATTTAGTGACTTTCTTGCATTCACACAGCTTCTTGGTTTATATAAAGTAAAATAAAAGTAAAAGAACCAAATTTACTTTCTGTGCTATGCTCTCCATCCATTTTTAGGTTACATTATGTCATTTGAGTTCAAGCCATTCTTAGATATGTTAAGCATTTGGAGAAGTAGGTTATCTCTTTTAGGATTTGACTTTTAAGCTAGATATCAGGTAACATAGCTCTACCCCCACCATTCAGCAGATATCTTTAAAGTTATCAAATTAAAACAAAAATGTGAATTAACAAAAGTAGATTTCCTCAAAACTGCTCCTAAAACAAATTCTTGCAAATGAAATAAATTTTAATATACCATGGGAACATATGACTAAGCCTTTGATAAATATTCTAAGGGAAAACAATATTGTATGACTAGTAATTTTGACTTTTAGTACACTAAAGGTTCTTGAGATAGTGCTGCATATAAGGTATAGCCAATAATCAATTCTGAGGAAGGGGGGTTAGTTTTACTATTCTTCTTGGTCAATGTGTTTTGGGCCTATTCTTCACTGATAGTCTCCCCAAGTGTTATATTTTGTTGTCTAACTTAGCTTAAGTACTACCAAAAGTGTCACACCCTAGTAAGAAAACTTACTGATTTAAAAGACTATATTTTTAAGAACTAGGTCATCTGATAATGAAAGATCTTCATTTTCACATAGCACATCAGACAACTTCAGGACAAAAATCAAATGAATACTTTCCTTTTCAGTGAAAACATTAAATTTGAGATCTGTACAGAGCTTTCACTTGCATATTATTTGTTATCAAAAGTATATATATTATCTCTGCCTCTAGCGACTTACATACTCAACTTTTTGTAACATATTTGATCCAGAAAGTATAATGCTTTTGCTCTTCACTTATGTACTACTAGAAGCCCGTCGCACGAAGATTCGCACAATAGGCCTTCCTCCCCTGGCTGCCAGCACTGGTTTTCCTCCAGCACCCAGGACCCAGGCCTTTGGTCCGGCCGCAGCGGAGAAGCCAAGCCTCTTCAGTCTTCCGTCTTCAGTCTTCAGTCTTCACTCTAGCTGGAGCCTTCAGTCTTCGCTTGGCACCTGCATATGCAAATTAACCACCATCTTTGTTGGGTTAATTTGCATACTCATCCTGATTTGCTGGTGGGCGTAGCGAAGTGACACCAATTTGTATGTTTCTCTTTTATTAGTGTAGATAAGTTACTGAAAATACATTTTTGATTTTTTAAAAATCACCAGTCAAATATTGTCAACAATGACAATGAATCACTTAATGATATCTTGGATATGGTTTGCTTTTCTTCAAGTCTGCAAACTCCAAATGTTCTTCATAATCTTTATACTCCATTTTGAAGTATTACTCATTCAGGATGGACTATCATTTGCTCAATAACCCAGATTCCACAGATCCAGATTTTATGAGAAAGATAAATGTATTCAATGAAGAAGTATATTTTTAAGTCATGAGACAAAATCTCTCCATCACTCAAGCTCAAAACCGTGTTTTCATCTTTGATTCATTCTCTTCTATATTCCATATGCACAACCAGCCTTCAAATATTACTGATTTTTCTCCTTTGTCATGTCATTTATTTCTATCATTTATTCCTTCCTTACAGCCACTTCCCCTTTGAAGATTTCTGTTTCATGCTTGATTGTTTTGGTCTATTGTCTTCCTTCTCAAATCACCATATATGCATTTAGTAAGTATTTCACACCCCTTAGTCCAGTTATTCTTCTGTATCAAGATCATTAGTTACTCCATATTGATTAACTCACAGATAGTAAATATCTATAGCATGGGTTCTGCATCCGTATTACCAATACATTCACGTCCACAATCATAGCTCTCTTTCCAGCTGAACCTTAAAAATCCTTCCCAGAGCTAGTTTCTAATCTTTGTTAACACAAATTTTAGGACATTGTCTATAAATCAATCTATCTGCAAATCAATCAATAAATCAGATGTGCCGAAACCGGTTTGGCTCAGTGGATAGAGCGTCGGCCTGCGGAATGAAAGGTCCCAGGTTCGATTCCGGTCAAGGGCATGTACCTGGGTTGTGGGCACATCCCCAGTGGGAGGTGTGCAGGAGGCAGCTGGTCGATGTTTCTCTCTCATCGATGTTTCCAACTCTCTGTCTCTCTCCTTTCCTCTCTGTAAAGAATCAATAAAATATATTTTTTTAAAAAAATAAAATAAATCAGATGTGACACATGATATTTACTATCCTAGGCTTTCAAAATGAAGTTTCATCTACTTAATGTAGATTCCACAGCTGCCTAAATCTTTCCCCAGCAACATTCCCAAACCCTCTCTTAGAAATTCCCCATTGGGTCTCTATTCCCACCATACCATTCCAGAAAAAAAACATATTTTCCTTTCCACCACTGCGACATTTCTCACAGCATTCCTCCGGTCTGAAATATCATCCCTGCTCCTTTCTGCCTATCAATATGACTTTGGAAAAGTCCCATTTCCTTGTTACAACCTTAATAGTCCAGTTAACCCATTGTGACAGATTCCATGCCTAAGTCTGCAATCATTTGGTAACTAACTACATGATACCCTTGATAGTTCTTGTTAATTAGTCTTATATAATTATTTAACTTTTCATTTCTTTGCATCTTGAAACATTCAATCACTTATAGGTTTATGATTCATATTTTACAGTAGCATGGGAATTCATAAATACAAGTCAATATTCTAATTTTTTCTTCATTTCCATGGGAGGAGAAAAATGGTAAATAAAATATAATAACACAAGGAAGATAAAGTAGAGTGAAATACAAAGAAAATAAGAAAGCTATAAATACAGATAACCAACATTAAAAAATAATAGTAACATGTAAGCTTACATGTTGTGAACAGAGAGTGAGGTCACCAGGCTAAAGATAATCTGACCTTTTAGAAACAGAAATCCTATCTGGAGTTTATAACCAAGAACAAGACATATACTACAGCAAAGAGATGAATTACACAAACTCTTCTTTTCCTTGGAGATATATTATCCAATTAACTGCCTGTGCTCTGTTTAGTTTTATAAACCCAAATGAGATCATCCATATTCAGGCTTGTTCAACTCTACTCTCTCAAGTAGCAATCAAACAGCTGTCTTCAGTCGCAACTTTGTGACTCACAATACATTCATCCCAAAATGTCCTTGTACATCTTGTAGACCATATCATCATCATCATAATAATAGTAACACTTAAGCATTGTGTACAGTGTTTTTCATCTTCAAAGCTTGTTTAAATTCTATAATGCAGTGAAAACGTGACAAGCTGAAAAGGTATGGAGGGTTTTTATTGTTCTAGAAAAAGGGTGTTGAGCAGTGCAGTCCTGATTACAGTGTGCAGAGCCCTGAGAGGGTCTGTAAGTTGGCAGTGAGCACATAAAGTGAAACTTCAGAGCTGAAAATTATCAGGTTGAAATTACCTCCCCCGTTCGTGTAAATAAAACAGAAATCTCAGCTATGAGAGAAATATCAACTGATTATGTGTTATTGTGGGGTTTTTTGTGTGTGTGTTTTTTTTTTACTGAAAGTCTAGTACTAGGTTACTGTCCAAGCTCATTAAACTTTGAAGGAATGAATGCCTTGGCCATCATTAAAAACAAAAACCTGTATGCAAGATCGGATAAACATGCTCACCTTTTGGAAATAGCTCTCTACATATTCAGGCTAATTTTTTAGTTTCAGTTACAATGTTATTCTTACCAGTCACCTGAATTGCCTGCCACACTTATGTGTCTGCAGCTTAAATGACACATTTTTTTCTCCTCCAATGCATCCTTGGAGCTTCTTCGTTATTTTAGTTGTTCTTGGCACACGTTCAGAAAAAACAAAATTGTCCCAAATTTCCTTTTTTGGTTCCCCGGGGTGTGGGGCTGCTTCCTTTTTGGATCTCAGTGTTTTTCATTGTGAACCAACTATTTAACCATCAACTTCTATCATTGATTTGCCTGCTTCTCAGTTTTCTCTCAAGGAAGCTATAAACTGGTCATTATTATGGTTTTACTGGCCAGACTAAAAAAGTTACTAAAAGAGTTCCATCCGTTTGCTTTAGCGAAATGAATATATAACAAGGACTGTTGCAATAAAACATTTCATGGGTCCCTGGCTCACCTGAACCCGAGGTAGCCAGTGTGGATTGTAGGTGACAGCCAGCTCTATATAGGAAGGGATTTATGCCACATTGATGTGTAAATGCCAGTTACCAGCTCCATTGCTGCGGCCCAGAGAAAGACTCCTCAGCACCCTCTATTTCCTCTGGACTATTCCCTTTGTGCTACGGCAGGGGTGGGCCAAAATATGCCACTTTCCCCTGTGCCATTCTGTGTTTATCTAGAAAGGCAGGGAACACATTTCCCCCCTGAGAATCTTTCCTGATTCGTCTGTAGACCCTCAGCAACCTTAATCTAGGTCGTGGCCCAAGGAAGGGAAGCAATGCTCTATGACAATTCTTAAGTATCTTTCAGGTTCACCACAGAATAGTATATTTTCAGTTATTTTCCATAGCTACTTTGCTTCATACTTCTTTAATTTATATCATTTCTGTAACCATTTCCAGTTCTTTAGCAGTACTCAAATTTTAACATATTTTTTAGTGTTGACAATTTAATATAATGTTGGCACCCATCAGCAAACTCCATTAATATAGGTGCCCTGCTCCAAACTTTAAGAAGCTAAGAGAAAATACACTTGTAATCTCCTCTATATAACAAAATATACAGTCACTGAAAATGGTCTTTGTATTTTGGCCTATTTTTCTTCCATATAATTTTTCTTGATGTTTAACTAATTCAGCGAGTGTTATTTGGGAAGGAAAATTAATGCTTTACTAAAGTATGAATGTATTGCTTTATGTTTTATATCATTTAGCATTCTTTTGAGTGATACTATGTTTTCTAAAACTAATTCACTTTTATGTTATTACACTGTTTCCTGTCTTTAGACCTTAAGATTTTTTGTTCATCTGTTTAATTATAGCATTGTATCTTCAGTAACTCTTCTCATTTTTTAAATACATGAAATCCTTTTTACTGTCGGATATAGGATTCAGGAATAATATTTAAAACAAGAGCTAAAGGGAAATACCTAGTTCTTACAGACTGAGGGGTGAGAGAAGGGGGTAGGGGGATAAGGGGTTGGAATGGGTGAGTAAGTCATGATTTGCCCTTTGGTATACCTGAATCCTAGTTATAATGAGATGTATTGCATACAAGGTACACTGTACTACCTTATTTTTTTTTTAAATTTGACTACATATAACAACTTTTGCCTATAGTGAAACCTCCTGTAAGCATGCCATTATGATAATTAAATTTCATCTCCACAACTTTCGCAAGCATTAAAATTTATCTAATGAATATGCAAAGTCATGTTAGCTAATTCACTTATACTTTGCATATGTTCAAAAATATTCCTTGATGTTATCAACAAAAAGTCAAGTTTATTAAATACTTATGGTAAATCTCACATGGAAGCGGGGAGGGGGTGAGGAATAGATTAACCAAAGAACTTGTATGCATATATTCATTGCCCAAGAACACACACAATAGGGTGGTAAAGGCCTGGGGGGCAGGGTTGGGAGGGGAGTCAGATGGTGGTGAGCAAGGGGGAAAAATGGGGGCCATCTATAATACTCTCACAATAAAGATTAAAAAAATACTTATGGTGGAGTCAGCAAGATCTGTAATACACAATAGAATTGTCTTCTCTTTAATTTTGAAGGAAAATCTTCACATCATTCTTTGAATTAATTTTTCTCCATATCTTAAAAGTCCCCATTTCCATGCACTGAGGTACTGGCACTTTTCAAGAAGTGTTTTATTTTAGAGGTTGTTTTTATTATTTTGCACATGGTTCATTGATTTTAATATATATCGCAAAGATTTCTTCTTAACTGACATGCAAATTTCCAGAGATAGGAGTCCAAAAATTTTATAGGTATGTCAACTGTGAAGACATACTTTTCTGTATAGGCTGAATTTGAGTAGCTCATGGAAATGGAGAGTAAATTGTTTTTGTTTTTTTCACATTATCAAATTATTTCCATTCTGCCGGGAGCAGTGGATAAGTTAATCTCCTTTGGTTGGAAATCTTTACTTTCTTGACAAATGACTCTGAGAATCATCAATGAATTGCTCACTTCTGAATCTTGCAATCTATATTTCACTAAATCAGTAAAGAGAAAATGATGCTAAGCTTGAGTAAGTATACAATTTAAACATGTTTCTTTTATAAAAACAAATCAGATAAAGTGGCAAAATATATATATTCATCATTAAGATGACATAAATGTTGTACCTATGCCAAAGAAGAAGCTCAAATAAAGCATTTGTTTCTGGAATATATTGTATGATGACATCTGAATGCATTTCTTCACAGCAATGAAAACTACTATATTCAATAACTTTTTCCAAATACTTAAAAACTGTTCAAGATATTTTATCTTTCTTTACCCTAGTTTTTGTATCCAAAAAAAAAAAAATACTAAGTGGTAGATAGAAATACTTAGAATTAAATAATCATTAGACTTGAAAAGAATCTAAAAGCCAGACCAATTGCCCAAAGCAATGTAGAAATCCCTTCGACTCAGTCTCTCCCTAAATACTTGGAGAGACAGGAAAATGATTGCTTCACAGGATAGGTGGATTCCTTTTTTTGGTATTTCTAATTGAAAGAAACCTCTTCCCTGGTTTTCTGCAACATCCACCAATTGTTCCTGGCTGCAGACTCTGGATCTGCTCAAAACAATGTATTCTCTACTGTGTACTTCTCCTTATGTCATTGAAGGGACTCCGTTAATCCTTTTAAGTATCTCAATGGCTCCCCACCGATTGAAACGCCCTTCATCAACCTGGTCACTCTTGTTTGTTCAGGCTTTAATTTCATAATATCCTCCAAATGTTTGGTGCCCCAACATTGGAAACAAGAATTGTGAAGATGAGCTCTGATTAGTTGTAAGTGCCATGGTAAGACTCTTTTTCCTCAAGTGAAATTAATAGACCTCACAATGTTGTCACCATTTAGTGTGGATGTCACACAGGTGGCTAACGAATGAGGTTAGTGTGTCCACATTATTTTTGGGTTAACCATGAAGACTTCTACTAATTACTGCATCCCACACCCCATTTACATATAAGCCATTTATAGGATAACATAATCTTGAATTTGACTGGGGGCTGAAAAGTTTGCTAGCATAGAGTTGATGCAATCCGCTTTTATGTCTATTAGAGAATTGGTGTAAATTCACATCTCCAGTCTGTTGGCACCTCTCCTGTGGTCCATGATTTTTTAAAGATTACTAAAACTGGTTTTGTCACCACATCTGCAAGTTCTTTCAGCATCATGGGATGCTGTTCATACAAAGACTTGAACGTATTTGAAGTGCTAGTTACTTTCTATTATCTTCTCATCTATTCTGGAATTCAGTGCTCTCTTAATGATATATATTCTAACTTTTCCAATTTGAAGATCATGCCCCTTGAGAGAAAAGTGGGGAAAAGTTGAATACTTCTGCTTATTTTTTGTTGCCTACCAACATTACAACATCTTTCCTGAGGAATGAATATAATGTTTCCTTGTTCAAGGTTTAAAACCATAAAATATTAATGTTAACAAGAACAATAAAATCCCATTTTTTATTTTTAGCCCTCTAATCATTAATAGTTGAAAGCCTTAATAACATTAATTAGTGTATAGAGAATTTTTCATGCTGTGGCAATCGTGAACTCTCTAAAGTAGGAATCATTGGGAACACTAGCAGATGGGCTATATTCATGACGAAATCTGAATTCTACCTTGTTCCTTCTAATTGACAAGAGGATATCTAAAGATGGTTTTCTTCTGTTTTACTTCTAAAGTTGAATACACTGTTGTAAAATCAGAAGACACATTTGTTTTCAAATCGAAGGTAAAACTTAATTGAAAAATTTCAAACTTTATTAACAAATACGTTCATTTTTTGTCATTTACACTATACATATATGTTTTGAAAATTTAATTAGAACTACCAGAAAATCCTTTCAAAAATTTCTGCAAGCCAGGAAAAATTGTATTTCTAAATATTTTATAGATTGTATAATGGCTTAGTGGAGGTTCTATGAAAACATTATGGATACATGGTCTTGAAATAGATGGAAATCTATCTGACCCTCAAGTTTAAGGATCCCAGAATAAAGAATCAGTATTTTAATGTCCTCAACCTACGTTGTAAGCAAGTTACAGGGCAGTATGGTTTTCCTGTTAGGAGACATACTGTCTCCTGAATACTTTTCCTTTCGGTACGTAGGAGACGATATGTATTGATTGCTTAACATATGGTTAAATAGATTTATTTACATAGGTTTGCCTATAGCAAATACATGTCAATATGTACAATTTATGTATTACTCTCAGTCTAAGAAAACATTAATTAGCAGCTGTGTATACAAATAGGTACTTTCACTCCATCACTTTTTAACCATACCTATAAAAACATTTTGCGTTACACTATAAAAGTGCTAATGTTTTACAGAAATGTGACTTTATTTTTGCATATAAACATCTGTCATAACAGTGTATTTTTATACTAAATAATTGAAAAACTTATTAAAACATAAATAAAAAATACATACATGTTAGTATATCAAAAGTGAGAAGGTATCATTACTAATCTCTCAGATTAAAGACTTTCTGTTAATATATTTTACGGAAAATTCTATACAAGTTAAATAAAATATACTTAATAATTATTATTCCCAAAATGGAAAATATATAGAAATGGGGAAATTAAATAAAGTTTTAAAGAAGACTTTTAAATATCATCACAGTGTGACAAAAATAAATAGTAACTCAACCAGTAGGAATTAGTTTTGATGTGATATTTCTAAACATATAATGAAATATTGTCTATAAAACAAAGGGCGTTGCTGATAAATTATGGAAAGACATATACATCGTGATGAATATCTTCCTGGGATGCATGTGAGGGCTTATCACTAGACACTGGGAAATACAACTAAACATTCACCAACAGCCCTTGGGATTTAAAGCCGATGCTTGCGAAGACATTCTTCTGCATCAGGCTCAGCCCAAGCAGGCTGTCAAAGTGACTTATGTCACCCCTGCTCTTTCATCGCCCTTACGATTCTACCTCTGTGTGGTTTTATTCACTTCTCTTTTTCCTACTCTGCAGCCGGCATACTTTCTCCCTACTTGGTCAGGTCGCTGATGCTACAATGGCAGACCTTAATCTACTTTGTTTATCTCAGACATCTGCAGTGGTTAAGAAGATATTCTAGCATTATTTTCGCCTTTTCAACCCCCTGTCTTTGAGGAACATTCAGTGGAATGGGACCAACTCTAGCGTAGATAAGTTTAATTCATTCTCTAGCATGGTGGCAAGCTGCAGGCTAACTCCCTGCCAGCCGCCTCACATTTAATAGCACTCGGTACAGGGAAACAGAAGAGGTGAACTATATTTCCTGTGAGGGCAAAGCCTATGTCAACTTTGTTCACCATGTCTCAGTGCTTAGCACCTAGTAGGTGCACAAAATATTTGTTGAATGTTCAGTGGGTAATTTATCAGTAAAAATTTATCACTATGCGGACTATTAATGGCTGTCCCACCAACCTAATAAAAATTACAGAACTACGTGGACAATTTAATTTTGTCCTACTCTAATTTATATACACAGTTTTCTCTTTCTTTTATTCTGTCCATGACTATAAAATTACAGAATCTTAGAGCAGAAAAGGACCCTAGATGCCATTATATAGATGAAAAAATTGAGACCTACAATGATTTGGATTTATAACTAAAACATAATACTCTTCATGGCCCAGGTAAATATATATATATATATCTGAGTGTTCTTACTACATGCTAAAGTATAGCAATAAATTAAACCAGCAAAATTCCTTTCTCCATGTAATTTACATTTTGTCTTTCCTACCAAAGACCTTGATCTACAATGAGTGTGCTACACATATGTGAGACAAATGACTACTGTTCAACAAATTAGTTATGAAACTGATTTCCATCCAGGTTTCTGAATTCCTAACGCTTGTTATTTTTCTGAAGTACTATGTGGCCTCCTGATAATCACCCAAACTAGAATTTCTAAATAATCTCAAGGTAAGTAACTTTTTAATTATATATACTTTTCCGTAATAGATAGTAACAATTGTGACCCTACAGAAGTGGGAAGGTGTGGATTATTGACTCTGCCATATGGTGGAATGTATCTGCCCCCCACTCATATGTGTGTATGTGTGTGTATATGTGTGAGTGTGTATGATCTCATTTAAATAATTCAATGACTCCACTGTCATGTTTAGTCCCATTTTACAGATGAGCAGAATGAGAGTGAGAAAAAATAACAACACAGCTAGTAGTTGACATTAATGGGTTTTGACAACAGAATTGCCTGACTATAAATCCCATACTTGGGATCACACTACCTACAACAAATGCTGCAGTGCCAGCAGATCTGCCAGGAAATTAACCTTTAGAGTGTGACTTACTCCCCAAGAGATTTTAGAGCTCCTGTGCTACATCACATGTGGATTCTTCAGGGGCTCATCTCAGGGCCTCTCACTGAACCCCGATATGATTTTCAATGCCAGAGGGAAAATTAAATAATAAATGAAACCACCAATAGAGACTGCATTTTTGACTCAGACTCAGCCGTGATTTCTATTTCACTTAGAAAAGTAACATGAGCTAGCTAGAAGAAGACTGAATTTGAGTCTCCTTGAGAAATTAATATTCCAGCTTTCGAACCAAAACAGTTGCCAAATCCAGTGGACATAAATCTTCTGGAACCCTGCTGCATTGGAATTTGTTGAACACGCCCTCCTGAAACACTCCCTCCCCTCGGCTCCTGGATGTCCTCCGGTACCTTTAACTGCTCTTTCTTGGTTTCTTTCTCTCAGTCAATGTTGTTCTCAGGAATTCTGCATCCGTTTGCTCTTCCAAGTTAACCTATTCTCCCCGTGTGCTCATGTCCTCCTCTTGTGATTTTAACAACCAAAAGTAGATGGATTACTTCTACATCTTTATCTCTACCCTGACCTTTTTCAGCTCTGCAGATCTATAAATCCAAACTCCTAATGGACATCTCTCTTCCAATTTCCCAGTTACCTAACATTTTTGCTTTGCATAAAATTAAAAATATAATCTCCTACATTTTTCTTCGACACATGTTTTACTCTGTTTTTGCTTTATAGTAATGTGTTGGAGCAGTCTTTTAAAACAAGTAATATCATTTCGATGAATGTTTATGGTTCATTAGTGTGTTAGCCTTTAATGGAAGATCTGCAAGACCCCCGCAATGCCCCTCACCTCTTCAGGCATAGGATCCCCTTCTCAATAACTCTCAAAATCTAACCCATTGCCTAGTCCCACTCAGTCTAGATCGGTGCTTCTTAAACTTTAATGGGCATATGAATAACTGGGGATCTTGATAAAAACAGATTCTGAATAGGCAGACTTCAGGTGGAGCCTGAGATTCTGCCCAAGGTCTTGTCCACAGACCATACTTTGGAATCATCTTCTCGCTCATCTTGCTGCCTCCATATTTGTCCTCTAGACTAGAGAGTCAACTCTAGAATGAACTGAGAAACAAGCCATGTCTGCTGCTTAGAGTCTTTCTCTCAAGCACTGGAGAAACCCCATGCTTCTTTATATGGTATAGTAGGTTCTCTAAAGACCTAGAGCCCATCAACTTCTCCAGACCATCTCACAGATTTAAATAAATGCACCAATAATACAAGACTAACCTTAGGTGCCCTCCTTCCAGGAAGCCTTCTCAGATCTGCAGCATCTTCACTCTTTACTCTGATATTCCCCAGATGTTTCTGGATATTTCTTTCCATGTATTGATTTCCTGTTCCTATATCATAAGCTCTTTTTTCAGTGAAGGCCCATTGGGGTCTTGGTCACCTTTGGGATCCACTGTGTCGAGGACAGTACCTGCGTATAATATATGCTCAGTAATTGTTTCCTCATTTAAACTAAACACATTTAAAATTTCCACTTTCCATATTTAAAAGTACATCAGTCTCTTACAGGCAAAATATAAATATGTCATCAGATTTTTAGTGGAAAACTACAGCATGAGCTTGAAGCATTGGACCACTTTCAGAAACAGTGGCAGAGAGTGATTCAAGAAATTAATTAGAAACTGGTTGCTTTTAAGTCTTGTTTTCTTTGTAGCACATTTTGCGCATGTGCACCTTAAATAAATATCCTAATTTTTTATCATCTGAAAATATGGAAATGCATATCACATTATCTGCCAGCGATACTGCTTTGATGAACTAATTTATGATTATGAATGACAAATAGTGTGAAACGAGAAGACAGAAACACATGGAAAGTACGCTAGTTAAAGCCATAGAATTATTTCAATGGAACTGAGGAGTAAAAAAAGGAAGAATGAAAAATACAACTTAGAGCCATTTCCAGAACATAAATTAATTTTGTTAATTTATTAATATATTAATGCTATTAATTTTAAACTAAGTCATCTCACTTTTAATATGTAGGAGTCCTATTTGAAATACATAATCCATTCAGCCAAAACCCTCTGATGTCAGCTACAATCACAGATGAGGTAAACACACACAGTTTGCATTTCCTTCTAGCTGTGTTTAGATGACTTATTAAAATGTGCAGGTACAGAAACCATCCTATCGGCAGATCCACAGCTGCACATTTCACTCCCTGCTTCGGCAAAATACCAGGGAAAATCCATGATTGATGACCTGTGGAAAGCTTAGAAGAAGGAAAGAAATACGCGACACTTGTTTCTCTACGAGCACACCGAATCTCCCTGTTCAAAAAAAGAACTAGTTGATTCTCGAAGCTGTTTGCATGTAGGCAAATTCAGTTGGTTTCAAAATTTTCTCTCTGTGAGAAAACATACAGGTAAACAACTTAGTTGGTGGAAAAGGACCTGTATTAAGTCACTATGAAGTCCAATTTTCCCTCTAAGTCAATGCATTTCTGGGGCTTTTTGGAGTTGTTTGAACAAATAGGTAATCCTCCTAGCAGAATTATTACGTGTGGCACCAAATGAACCAGCTTCTATTGAGCAGCAGTATACATTTCTTTCTGGCTTCCATGTGCTATCTTTTTGATAGAAAAATACATTATATAATTCGCTCCTACAATTTAAGAGCTCAGTTCCTCTAATTTTCCAGGTGAAACTGCCTTTCATTCTCCACACCCACATTCTTTTGAGGGGGTAAGCACTGCTCCCCAAAGAGCTGCTCTATCTTAAAGCAACAGCTTTTCTTTTCCTTCTCCTTTTCTGCTGTGGATGGCTTGTTTCCTTTGAAAGGTTCCCACTGCTTCGTAGAATTCAAATAAGCACGATCGACCCACTTTTCACTTTTACAAAAGAAAAACATATTGTTGACAGACTCTGCAGGCTGTTCAAGGTGGAGTTCAGATTCTGACACAGGACAGGATTAGAATGTTGCTGAAGGACACTTAGCTGAGTATTTACAGTCACACCCCCGTTCTTTGGAAGCTGTAAACAATACTACTTTCTCTGCAAAGGACGCTAAACTCAAGTTTTATACTGCAAGGCCCCTGGCAGAGCTGGACTTTTTGGAAAGCATTTTCTGTGGCGTGTTGACATGGAAAATGCATGAGAGAGACCAGAGTGTTTGTATGCACTCAGACCACAAACAACTTCTAGAAATGATCCTCTTCCGTGACACGTGAAATAATTCTTGTTCACCCACCTCACTTTGTTTGTGGTGAGCTTCATTAAAGCATATTTGCATCTGCATGGCACTTTTCCCCCAAGAACATGTATGAAGGATCAGGATTAGACAAAACAGTCAATAAGAATGAAACAGGGAAGAAGGAAAAGGGATTCTTAGAAAATTATTTGTACTGAGATTGATATCAGGACATTTTCATAACAGAAAATCTATCCACAGTAACCAAATTTTATCTGTAAGTTACCACTTTTTAATGACCTGTCTCAGAAATATTAAATCAACATTTTTAAAAAGTTCAGTTGGAGGGATTACACAGTTCTATTTTTAGCAGAAGGATTAAATTAGACTCACTCAACTAAAAATTATTTCATCTGTGGAACAACATTAAAAAAACGAATTCCTAGAAGTATGGAATAGTATCAAATGACATGACAGATAAAATGAAATTTGAATGTTTTTCAGGTGCTGTCTTTCTCTTAAAGTTACACAACAGGATCAAATGGAAAGGCACACAGTTTAAAGAAAAGATTGCTGCTATAGGCTTACGTACCTTCTAAAGAAAAAACTTGTAGTTGGGAAGAAAATGCATGGCAATTCTAAAACAGCCTTCTGGACACTGACTTTTGTGTATATTTAAATTAATGCAAGTAGTACAATTGTTGAATATTCCTTTAAAATAACAGAGTAAATTTCATTCTAGTACATGGAAGAAGGAAGTTACAATGAAAATAAACACCAAACTTGAAAATAATGCTATTCCCTCCATTCTAAATAGAGACCATTCTCCCACTTTTTCCAAATGCAGTTATCTTCACTCTTTTGCTTCCTCCTCCCCTCCCCCATCCACTATTTCTTTTTCTACTGGACAATAGAAAGAAGAAGGAATGTATATGAAGGTATTTTCTCCACTGATTCAAATAGCAACATGAAACTTGTTGACCACTGTTGTTAGGCGAAATCCTCCCATCAAGAACCACTTTCACGTTAAGACATTTCTGATCAGGTGCTGATCCTATGACATTTTTTGGGGAATAAGGGCTAGATAGAGAAATGAAATCATGCCCATAAAGCACTTAACACAGGGCATCACATGAAACAAGTCCTTGGAAAATGTTAGTTATGATGGTGGTGGTCATGACAATATGACGATAGTAATGAGAACAAACACACATGGAACATGTAGTAACTATTGTAAGGGTAGCTTAATTGCAAGAAATATTTACTTACATTTTAATGCATGGAAAATATTACAGATTTACTCTTCCAGATCTAATGTCAGGGACTAATAAGAAGATGTAGTAGTAAGTATTTTTGATATCATTAGCTAAGTTATACTTTGAAATTAAATATACAGAAATCAGTTTTCTTTTCTCAAGTGGCTGGTTAAGTAGTTTTGAAGTTTAAGGAACGTGAACAACATAAATCCAGTAATAGTGAACAGAAATGCCCAGACAATTTATTGGAGCAAAAACTTTAAAATCGTGTCAAGGAAAAGTATGATGAACACTGGAGGGGGATTTGAGCGATTTGGTTACTAGAAAGTTTATCTCCGAAATGTGGATCTGATATATTGCTAGTTATACACAATACATTTTAAAAGCCTCAAACACAACCTGGCAGCTTAAAACCACTGTTGCCATCCACAGGAAATCACAACTGTGAAAGCATTTGTGTGCTGGAGGGATGGCTGTTTGCAGTGACATTTTTCTTCTGAAGTTCTCTTGGAATCAAGTTTCCAAATCTTTCCTGAGCGTGTTGTTTATGAGGAAAAAAAACCTGTCAGAGGGTAAGAAGTAAATGTTTGGAAATGGCTCAGAAATAAAACCTCGCAGAACACACTTAGCTCAATAATTTTTCAATACTTGTGATTTCCGAGGCCCGGCAGAGCACACTGCTCTTGCTTCCTATGATGCTTCTCAGACGCAGAAAGGAGACAGCCCTGATTCTGCAACATGTGTAATCTTTGTTGTATTTATTTTGTTGACCTAAAGTTTAATAAGCAAATAATACCCTTTACTAGCTCTGTGAACAAGTAGGATGGTAGTCAACTGGCTCATAGAAAAATCTGTGTATACCTGCCGACACTTCAATGACGCTGAAATCAGGTCAAAATAATTCTGCAGTCACAATTTTTTTTCAGTTTTATTGACCACTCACTATTATTTCTAAAAAATCAGAAGCAGAACAATATAAATAAACGAGGAGACATGGAGCCTATTTGTCTTCTTTAGAGGACTGAAAGATAATTTGGCAGTACTAACTATTAGTTGACTTTTATATTTCAGAGTAAGAAAATATGCTTATTACATAAGCATTGAAGCGAACACATTTAGAAGTCAAACATTTGATATTTTCTCCCTCTAACAAGCATGCCTTCTTGCTAGATACTTTCCCACATTAAAATTCTGCTAATGCCACTGTAATAAAAGAAAATCTTTTTTTTTTTTATCAGAGAAAACTCCTTTTGCTTAAAGGTATCTAGTGTTTGTTTTCTTTGCCAATACTTTACACACGTCCATAAATAAATAATCTTTTTTTCATCTTTAATAAAATCCACACACCTGGTCTCAAATTACTAAATCAGACTGGTCAGTATGTTTTGGATAAAGTTACTAAGCCAACTCAGAGAACTGCTTCTTGAGAAACACCAGGCCGACATGGTCTTTTGGTAGAAAATAACTCAAGGTCCTCTAACAACACAGTATTCTAGAAAAAGTTGGTCGCAGCATTGATCTTTGATTAATTTTTAAATTTGGTTAGGTTTCTTGCTGAAATGACAATCCACAAAATCATTTCCTTCACTCTTCCAAAAGCGCCCATCTCTTTAAAGATTTGCCACTGCAATGCGACTGCTTTTTAAATGTTGTCAGCTACTTAGAATGATGGGGCACTCTTTGTTTGTCAGTTCATTAATTTATTTAAGATGTGTGTATGGTCAGATTCATGAAGGTAATAAATCTCTTTTGTAGAGACAGATAATTACTTTAACATGGCAAGACACAATAACACAGAACTTAATACAAAGCAAGCTTAGCATATGCATGATAGGAAACAATAGAATGTAAGTATTAATAGAAAATATAAAACAGTTTTCAATTACATAAGTATTGAAGAGAACACATTTAGAAGTTGAACATTTGATATTTTCTCCCTCTAACAAGCTTGCCTTATTGCTAGATAACTTTCCCACATTAAAATTCCGCTAATGCCACTGTATTTCAATGCCCAGGGAGCCCTTTATCTTCTTGAAAATATTTTGGGGTTTCACAAAAATCGTTTGCCTGTCTCATTGGATTGAACCTCAAAGACTTCTTTGACGCAAGTGTTATTTTGACCACGTGAACATGGTTTCCATTTTTTAACTAGATTAAAACATGCATGAACAAACTGCTCATTGAACTTTAATGTTGCTTTGTTGCTTTGATGGCTTACAGATTTCTGTTTCATCGATGGTTGTCCCCCATACATTCTAAAAGTGAAATGATACATTGTAATTTGAATGATAATTTTGTTTTGATGATTTAATTGATAGCAGACAGAGGCAGAG
>NW_006296616.1:540918-561579 GCF_000327345.1 Myotis davidii | reverse complement strand
CAACGAGGGGTTTCATAAACATCTGTAAATAATTAAGGGATGTTACACTAAACTGTATTTCCTTTACCTTCACCCTCGCTTCTCTGGAGGAACTACATGGTAATTCCTCACTAGGTAGATCTCCGTTTTTCTACAACTGTCTCCTCCTTAAGCTCTTTGCCTTCCCTCTGTTTTTCTCTTTGTGTTCAGAGCAGGAAAAAAAAAAAAAAAAAAAAATGGAGTGCCTTCTTCTTGTCACTCAGAAATCCTTGCCCTTTCTTTTTGCCAGTTTAGGTGATGATTAAAGGCAATCTGCCCACATTAATTTTCATGACGCCAGGGAAAGCCTTCCCACACCCTTCATTGTTATCATTTCCACCGTCTTCGCGTCCACGAACTCTACCTTGAGTATCCGAGGGCTGTCTGTGTTTATTTTAGCTAGGCTCTCCGATCCTGTCCCTGTGTTTTCACAAACCCATCTTCCAAAAACATCGTGTGCAAACACTAGGGAAAAAAAGTCAGAACGTGGTTTCTGATCTGCTTGCTCGATTCTCAGGCAATAGCGTATTTCAGAAGAGCTGGTTGTCTTTGCAGGAACATGTAAAAGGAGGCGAGCGCCAGCTGTCCAGACCTGCTCCACCTCTGTGGCATCCAAGGAGCTATTCATTTCCGTTTATCAGCTATTAAAAAGATTAGATTACATCCCCAATGGACTCTGACTCTCAGTGAGAAGCATCCTTTGTGGATGAAAAAAAAAATTAATTCAGCTACCAAAATGTCTCTGTTGGCTTCAGTTCTAACAGGACTTTAGAGCCTCATAAGAAGAAAAATCCTATTGGCAAACTGAAAAACAAATCAACATACTTTCATTGAGTGCTGTTTGGTTATCCTAACACATATAAGGTCAAAGTTTGAGCAGCGACTATATATTTATTTTGACCTGCTGCCTTGAGTTGTTCAGTGTTGTTTCTTATTTATAGAAAGCCGTAGCCCCTGGAAGGCTTATGGCATTCCCTAGATAAACTGTTTTTCTCTAAATCCACCTTCCAAGTTCTCCCTCCACTCCTATCCCCCCGACAGGAGCAAAGTTTGTGCTATGGTAGCTGGTGAGATTTTTTCCACTGGAAAGTTCGGGAAACTTGGAAGGATATGTTTCTTCTTAATTACTAAGATTTATTGGAGGTAGAAACAGAGTTGGGGTGGAACCTGAATAAATGTTTTAAAGTCTTTTGAGAAATCCGATTTTGAATTTTTACACTTTGATGGGAATGTAGTTCCCATACAAACTAGTGCATATAAGTAGTCAGCTGGAAGGAGTTTCAGTCGCTGAACCAAGTCATGTATCCAGGACTCTGAGCAGGAAACGGTACAATTCCAACATCTGAGAAGTACCTCTCCGGCTAGCGCCTTCTCCCCACCAAGGGCAGCCATGATCCTGAATTTCACTTCACTTTTTAACATCACGTCGTGAATTACTGTAAAGTGAACACCTACTTTATGCCCACCACCCAGGCCAAGACACCAAACTTTGCCGGCCACCCAAAAGCCTCAGCATGTGCCCATCCTAACTGTGGAGATTGGCGCCTTTCAGATGGGACCACCTTCCTGATTTTTATAGTAATCATTTCCTTGCTTTTTTTTTATGGTTTCATCACCCAAGCACGAATCCCTAGACATAATCCTTTAAACTGAATTTAGGTTTGATAGCCCTGAAAACTTTCAGAGCATTTGCAAAAAATATAGACAATATTGATTTGCATTGATTAGCTATCGCCACTCCAGAACGTGTACACTGCCTGCTGAAAGCCGTGGTATGAGGATTCTTGCCGGAGGGGCACGTGAAACAGTGTTAGTCAGTGGTCTGGGGAAAGAAACAAATCAGTAACTAGCATTCTAGCTCCCCCTCTGAGGAGGCCCAGGAATGAAGCAGCAGGGAGGAAACATTAACTACCTTCACTTAACCGGGTTCTCCCCCAGGTCAAATCCGTGATTACTGACAGACAGATTTGCATTTCGCCTGTTTGGACGTTACCTAGTGTATGAATGAACAGAGGGCTCCAGTCTCTAACCCTGACAGTCCCCTTTTCCTTGTAAATCACATTTATTCATCACCTCGTTAAAAGGAAGAAAATGAACAAAATATAAACAAGCTAGATGGGAGGACAGCAGGGGTGGTCTTCTATTAAATTCTGAGCTAGAAGAAAAGATGGTGCCAGGAGCAGAGAGAGGCTAAGTCTTCGTGCCTAGCGCAAGCCTTTCTTTACTTTATCATTAGTAAGTCGTTCAGAAGTGGATCCGAGACACAGGGGCCGGGTGTGTAAGTGGAAACGGAGGAGAAACAGAAAGTCTCTCTCTCTCTCCTACTCTCTTTCTGTGTTCCTCCCTCCTCCCCCCACCCTCACACACAGGCACACGCACACGCACACGCACACACAAACACGCCTGGAGAAAAAACAACCCTCCCTTCCACAAGTGCTTGTGCACACAGTATTTCTCTTGGCAAAGTTTAGACATGTCTTTCTAGTTAACAAATGTATTCTGCTGTCAGCTCCTTTTAAGAATTATGCTCCATGCTTCATGCCAAATAACCTCTTTAAATATTAATAAATAACTCAAGGTATCTTAGAGAGTCTGTGCTTGAGGAATTATGTTAATGCTTTGAATGGAAATGACAGAGGGAATCCCCTCTTAGATATCTGCTCCCAGGAGCAGGATTCCCCAAATTCCCCCTCCAAACGGGTGTGCTCCCACAAAAGGAGAAAATATGAAAGAAGTCAATTTATGTTATTCCTATGAGCTAGATTGTGCACAAACCACGGGGAAGGTTCCTCTTAAAATGTGTGGTTTCACTGTCAAGACTCCCTGTTGTGAATCAAAAACAGGCCACCCCGATCCTTGCTGTATACCCACCATCCCAATGTTTGCAGCAGATAAACAAGAGTGAGAGTCCTAACTAGATAGTGAGAAGGACTTACTGAAATCCCCTTCTGTTTCTTGTGCCCATGTGCTGGGACCTTGAAGGAATCCTTTGAGTAATCTTGCTACCATGGGGCGTGTCTCGGGTTTTATGTGTGTATGTGTGTGTTTTCTCGACTTTATGCCAGTCATCTGATTTAACTTTTTAGTATATCTCTCTGAGGCCTTCATTATGCATGCGCTGAGACAAACATGATTTTTCTCTTGGTTATCTTAAAATATTCCAAATTATCCCTCCCATAAATCACCCTTCCACCATGGACTTTGGCCAAGAGATACAAACAATTAGGTAGTTGAGATAGTCATCGACTCAGCGTTGTGACGTCAGTAAAGGCTGAGATAATTCGTAGCAGAGTGTGAGGATGAAAAGAATGATCTTATGAGGTGGCCTGTGTCTCAGCTTCCTTCACAGAGGGAGGTAATGAGAGTGTTGACTCCAGCCCTAGGCTTCCTCCAAACACACTATCAAGCACAACATCTAGTTCTCCTTATCCCGCTCAACTGAAGTAAATTAAAATCTAAATTAACTGCTATTTAGTTGATTTTACTTCATTATGATATTAATATGTCATTGAAACAAAGAAGATCCCATATTTGTGTTTCCAATCTCGTTCTGTTCTGAATTTCGGGTATATAGCATATATCTATAATAATAAAAGTGTAATATGTTTATTAGACCAGACAGCGGAACAACCTTCCGGACAACCTTCTGGACAAAGCCGGGGCTGCGAGGGTCAAACCCCTTGCACGAATTTCCTGCATCAGGCCTCTAGTAATATTATAAAAAGATGATTAAGATATTACTATCTTGTAATGCAATATATATATAATTAATATTTGGGTAACGTGTGCCTTTGTATATACATGTGCATACACACATATCTGAATGTATGTGTTTATATTCATACATTATTTGAGCCACTTATGTTCTATACAATTGCTGTTGATACTGAATTAGCAAATACTGAAGTCTTGTTCCTAGGGGAAATACAGGGTTAGATTCCTATGGGCCTCTGGTCACATTTTCATCAACCTATCCATATGCCACCTTATTTTATGTGTGTTTCTGCTTAAAGACTCCTTGTTTAATATATATTGTTGAATCATTAATATTGAACTCACAGTCAATTCATGCCTGAACAAATCTTATCTAGCACATGTATTTTCTCTGCTCTTGGGGGCCATTTTAAACAGCAAAAATCACCAACAAACAGCACAGAAATGTGAAAAATGTGGTTCTAAGTATAAAGGATACTTGCTTACTGTCTGAGAGCTGAAATGAGAAGGCAGAACACCACCTTGCTTAACCTCTGAAAATGAGTGTCTCTTGGTGACTCAAAATGTTTGCTGCTCTCTGCATGTCTGGGATGACTGTGAAGTGCATAGGTCCTGGTTTTGGGTTACAGATAATTGTTAGTGAGTAGGCCAATTTGAAAACATGGAATCCATGAATAATTAGGATTGACACTATAATGTAGCAATTATATATCACAGTCTATCTATATCTATCTATCTATCTATCTATCTATCTATCTATCTACCATCTATCTATACCTCACAATCATATTGAAACACCATAGTTGGCTGAATTGTTCCTCTGATGTTGAGCATTCAGTTTATTTATAAAATTGGGTATTACAAATAAAACTTCAATGAATAACCTTGTGCATAAGTCTATGCCTACACTTCAAAGTATTTCCTTTAATGGAATTTCACAAAAGTGTCACAGATATGAAATCAAAGGTATAAAAATTTGAAAACATTTGTATTATATTGTTTGAAGGCTTGGCTAAATTTACACTCCCATGGTATGTGTAGGTGCCATTTTTCCCAAAAGGTGAGAAGCTCTTCCTAATCTGCCCCTCTTTCTCTAGAACTCACCTCTCACACCACCACGAGGATAAGCCTATGAGGAAGGTGTATCAAACTACTCATGGGCCTGACAGTATCCCACAAGCTCTTGGCCTCCCCATCTACCTCATTAGTGCTTTTCCCTAGCACCTCCTTATCTTTCCCATTCCACACTGGAAGCTGCTCCTTCATCATGCTTTCCTTGATCCTCCCCAAGACTGACAATGGGCTCCCCTATTTATTCTTATAGACCCTCTCCTTCTCAGCCACCATAGCATTAACCTCAAGGGCATGCACTGGCTTGTTTATTTGAATGCCTCTTCATCTAAATTTTAAGCTCTTTGAAAGCAAAGATTCTGTATTATTCATCTTGTATCTAAACTCCTAGCCCTGTGCTTGACATAATCAAGATTTGTTCAAGGAGTGAAACAATGAATAATGTATGAATGAACTGCAGTTTCACACCGAATCCCCCCTGTGAAAATAAATGAACAGGATGGAATGACACTGGTCAGTGCTGAGAGTCGAGGATGACAATTTGCTTCTCTCTGCTCACTTCTTTCTCCGTGGGTGTCAGTATAGGGCAGAGTTCAAGGTCACTGACTTTGGAGTCAGAACCAGAGTGGAAGTCCTGGCCCTGCCCGTGATTGACTCTGTAGCTTTGTATAAGTCATTTTCCTTTTCTGAGCTTCAGTTTTCTCATATTTAAAATGGGAATTATAACACCTACCTCTAAGTAGTTGTGAGGATTAAAGGAAAGAATATACAATAAAATGTTTTACATTCCTATAATGTCCTCAGTATATACCTGGGCATTTATAATCACCTCAGTTCATTCTGTCACGTTGAACTTTCAACACCTGTTCCTGGATATTTCATCCCTATGTTCAAAATGCCTTTTCATCTTCAACTGGTCATTCTGCATCCTCTTCAACATGTCATTATTTTTAGGACAGCCGAGCACATCTTCTCTCTCATGCAACTCCCATCAAACTGAATGAGTGCCTTGTATTAGTCTCTCTCTGATCTTAATCCCTACTGATAACTCATGTATGATTTGTTCACCAACATACTCTCAGCTCCTTGCACAATACCTGACAGTATGGCTCACAATGAATTTCAAATAAGTGCATGAATGAATTCTTCCTTTATTTATCCTTATCACAACCCTCTGAGGACCATGACAAGTGCCACCATGATAACCCTATCCAGCAGCCAAACCAAATATTCACATCAATATCTCACATCCTCTCTGCTTTCCTATAAAGTTTTTGGATTTTGACTAAATCAAATTTGATTCCTCCCTCTTTGAATCCTATGGCATTTTAATTGTATTCCCATTATGCACTTACCTTTTTTTTGACATTTTATTTATATATCTATATCATCTACTTTTCAGAATGTATGTTTTTCCAGGAATTACATCTTATTTGTTCAGTGGTTTCTGTAGCTGCCAAGTTCAATGTCTTGTACATAGTTACTGATCTTTGTGGGGTTGAATCTATTGAAATAGTAATAAGACTAAGTCCTTTAATAACACAGGCAGTACCCACACGGCATCCTGTAGTTAGATAATAACTCTGTTTTATAAATTAAGACACAGAGAAAGAAATAACGTAACATGAAACTTTGGTGATAAACTAAAGAAAACTTGTCTCTGCAATTTCCACAGCAAACAGGGAATATACATGGATTTGTTTAGTGTGCAATTCAATGTCTCATACCAACACGCACATATTGCTCATATTTACATATTTCATATTGCTCTCCAACCTTCCTGTTACTTTGATGTCCAGACAAGTGTGACTGTCTATCGTTCCTTAAAAAAAAAATCTTAATTTCCAAAAATTCTCAATGCTTTCTCTTCTATGGTCTGAGATAAAGACAGCCAAAGGGTAACACATGGTCCTTGTTAACAGCCTCCCTGAACCTACTAAAACTGATATTAATGGTCATAGTAATACCTTTTCCATGAACACTATTCTATAGTGTACTTTTATCCTATAATCTGATCCTCACAATCATACAGTGAGGCATTAAAGGCAAGTACTATTCTTTCTGCTTTGCGAATGAGGAAGCTGAGACAATTACATGACAGGCTAATTGATACTCAAGGTCATTCGCTTGGTAAGTGGTAGAGACATGACTCAAGCCCAAGCTGTCTAACCTGAATTTCTTTCCATTCCATCCAAGTGTTTCCCTACGAATGCTCAACAACAACAGTAAGAAGAGAAAGGTAACAAGGATGGGGAAACATAGGGAGAGTATTATAAGATAATGGGAATTAATTAGGAATACTGTAACTTAAAAAATGTTCTAAGATATTGTGTGTGGAAAGGGAAGTTCAGTTTTGAAGATGGTGTTCTGCACAATGAATGTTGCAAACACTTCATTCAACTTTTTGGAGGAGAGAATGCGTTCTCAAGTTGGAAATCTGCAAACTAAAATCTGCCAAATCAATATGCAGTCTTATTTAAAGACTCAGACATGCAATAGAACTCAGGTTGACATCAGTCATTTTTAAAGATTCAAAACATAAGAACAAAAGAGTACATGTTGCTTCTTGCTCATATTTGTCTTTTACAACAAAATCTTCAAGTTTGATAGAACGGAATTCCCCTCTCCTCCCCAAACAGCTGAGGACATCATTTCCCCCCAAAATGAAAATAAAATTGTTAACTGATTATATTTTTGTGAAAATAATTCAAGCACTATGTAAAATATAGAGAGGGTTGAAAAAAATTACCAACAATCTCACATGCATGTTTAAACACATAAAATATATATTTATAAGAAATGGATCATTTTGTTGTGTGTGTGTTGCCTCCCCCTCCCCCTGACTCTCTCTAACATCCTTTAGAAAATGAAGTTTAAGTCTGGCACCTGTGTTCCTTCAGCTCTTTACATTTATTGAGTCAAAAACAGTGGCGCCAAAAGGAAACCACATGTGTAGAATCTCTGACATGTGAATTTAACCCAACGTGGGTTGTTATGAATATGGCCATTTTCTGATGACAAAATTGCTTGGGATTAAATTTAAAAGCACCAAGCAAGCTGATAAATATAAACTCTCAAGACATATACTCTGAAATGTCAATTAAAAATTTCCCAGAGAAACAAAAAGGATAATCTCCTAGAATATATTAGGAAGAAAATAAATTGTAATTCCTGGTTTGTTCATGTCAAAGAGTCTTAATTAAATGTCACCCAACATGTGAACTTCCATTGAAATATACAAAACTACAACTTGATTTAGTACATCATCTATAAATATAAAGGCTTCAATTTGTTTGAAATTGTACAGTTTATGTGAAGTAATTCACTAGGACCAAAAAGACCAGTATTTTTTATTTTTCTTATAATATTTTAACATTTTATAATAATAATAATTCTTGAGTTGAACATACTTAAGAAGGTAAAAAGTGAGACTATAGACTTGGAGAGAATCTTATTATAGCAGGGTTGCCAAAAGGTGCTTTGCCTACCATCCCATTGTAAGATAAAATTAAACTGTGTCTCAAAGTCTCTCAAGGTATTAAAATTAATTTGAGACTTTTAATTGTGTCTGTAAAGCTTCATCAATATATCATAAAACTAAAAAGAAATTCTGGTTAATTAGTGACTATTCTAAATTAAATCATTTTAATGAAATGTAATTATTGCTTTTAAGTATGTGACATTTTCTAGTATATTGAAAGGTACTAAAAAGAAAATTATAAAAAATCTCATTCACTTAGCAAAGGTATTTCTAAAACAACATAAAAAACAAGTAAACAAACAGAACGTGCTTAATTATCAGAAATTTTGCTAAAACAAATGTGAAAACAGAAAAAGTTGCACCTATGAAATTATTATTTAGAGAAAATCACTACTATGATACTTTACTAGAAAAAACTTTTTGATTTCTTTCTCTTGAAAATGTAAATGTTGAACTGTAAAATTATATTGATTTAAGAAATACACATATAAAATGTGTAAATATTTGGAAACAACTTTAAATTAATGAATTGTAATTGAAGTAATAGCTGATTTATGGTGTGTCTCAATTATCTTTAGTTTTGAAATACTAAGTGTCTATGACATTTGTCCCAGCTATTACTGAGCATTTCAACAGATGGGCCATTTTGTCACCCTGGGGAGGAAAGAACAACATCTTCCTTTGCCTTAAGGTCCAATCTTCTTTAAGGCCAAATTCCTGTATCTCTATGAAGTGGCCAGCAATGAGGCAAAGCCAACTCCAGAAGAAGCAGATCCTGAAACTCTTCCCTGAATAAGCTAATATTCAGCTGAGTTATTGGGCCTGGGTAAAAACTCTCAGGTCCTGAACAGAAAAATACTTCTTTTTCTTCCTAGTCATACATGGTTGCTCTGTACCAGCCAAACAATGCATAAATAAAGGAGAACATTATTTTTCTTTATGCCATTCTTAAAATGAATGCCTTAAAAATGCACTCAAACATGAATTTTGTCTAAAACTTTTAGAGCCAGTTTTACAAAATCATTTAGACAATCACATATAATTTTCCTTATTCTCCAATGTCTGCAGTTAACCTATCTAAGGGCTTATTTATTCTACTCTCTTTGGGAGTTAATTAGGTGTCCATTTCCTCTACTGGTTTATTAGCTCTTTGAGGGCAAGGCCCCTTCTTGTCATCTCTGTGATCCTCAGAGTACTCAGCACAATTTTTTTTATACAGCACATCCCTGAATCGACCTCTCAGCAGAATTCAAAACTTTGGATCAATTTTCTCCTCCAAGCTCTTTTCTGTGGGGTCCTCTCTTGGTTTTCATTACATGACTCAGCCTACTCTTTCTCAATCTCTTCTTGCGCCTCTCCATCCTTAGGTAGTAGAGTATCTCAGAGCTCTGTCCTATAACCTCCTTTCTGCTCACTCTCTACACCTTCTCCTCAGGCAATCTCATATACTCACATGGCTTCAATTACCATCCTTGAGAGCAAATCTGAAATTTATATCTCCAGCGCAGACCTCTTTTCTGAGCCCCAGATCATGTTTTCAAATGCTTACTTGTCATCAACAATTGGGTGTCTCACAGGCACCTTAAAAGCAACACGCTCAACGTGAGTTCATCTGGCTTTCCCCGAATTTGTCTTCCTAGTCCAGCTTCCTCAAAAATCTACCATCTACCAGTTGTCTAAGCCAGAAATCTAGGAGCTTTTTTCTATCTCCAGGTCTATGCTAACAGCCAGGTCCTACTATGCCTCTATTCTAGTTATCTAGAATCTTTCCACATCTTTCAATCTTCACAGCCTTCTCCCTAGTCCAAGCAATTGCTTAGATGACTGACTACAATAACCTCATAACAGTCTGTGTTTACTCTTGCTTCCCTTTAAATTGTTCTCCACACTCCATCCTGAGATTGATTTTCTCAGAAACTCCTACTTAACACCTTTCTTTGGCTTCACATTGTACTTGGAATAAAATACAGTGTTAATAATCTTATATAATAAAAGGAAAATATGCAAATAGACCAAATAGAACAACCAGAACAACTGAACAACTAGTTGCTATGATGTGCACTGACCACCAGGGGGCGTGTGCAGAACATGGTGGGCATTGGCCGCAGCAGGATGGTGGAGCAGGTGAGTGGGGGCACCAGACCAAGGCGGGGCACCGGTTGCTGTCACCTCGGGGAGCCTCTGGTGGTTACTGAAAATTATTTGCTCCTGCGTGCCACAGTCCCACCTGGCGCTCACACCTGCTGCTGGCGCTGGCCCTGCTCGCACCCGCTTGCACTCACTGCCAGTGCCCGGCACCGGTTCCGATCAATCGGCGCCACCAGCAGGTGTGAACATCGGCTGCTAGCCTGATCGCCCCTGAGGGCTTCTCCCTCCCCCTGCTCCTGAGGAGCAATTGGGGCAGCAACCGCCACTAACACCTGCTGACAGCGCCGGCCCTGCTCGCACCCACTGCTGGCACTGGCCCCAATCGCACTGCAATGTCGTGGGTGAGAGTGGGCCGGTGCCATCAGCTCGTGGGAGCAGCGGTAGCAAGAGCAGGGCTGCTGGCAGACAGGGGACAGGGGGTCGCGGCAGGAGGGGTTGGACGGGGGCACAGAGGATGGGCTGAGACCTACCCCTATGTCTACTGCAGCCTCATGGCCCACAGTTCCTTTCAAGGTGCACAAATGTGTGCACTGGGCCCCTAGTATGGCCCATAAAAACCTGCACTGAGAACCTCCTGACTAGCTCTCAGAGACCCCATCTTATGCCACCCCTCACTCTGCTCTTCCCATTCCTCAAATGATCCAATATCGCTCAGAATTCAGGACCCTCAACACATTATTGGTTCTTGTCTAAAAGGCTCTATTGTGTCTTGGCTAGGTGGCTCAGCTGATTGGTGCATTGTTCTGTACACCAAAAGATTCTAGGTTTGATTGCCAGTCAGGGCATGTGCCTAGGTTGCAGTTTAATCCCCGGTCGGGAGGCAACGGATCTGTTTCTCTCTCACATCAATTTTTTTTCTCTCTCTCTCCCTTCATCTCTCTTTAAAAAAGCAATTAAGAAAAACAAATACCCTCAGGTGAGGATTTAAAAAATAAAAATCGTAAGTAAATAATTCTATCTCTTCCCTCTTTATCTCTTCTAACCTAACATTAACTCTCATTCATGCTTTACTTTTTAGCTTGCATGTCACTTCCTCATGAGAATCTTTTGTCTTTGCCTTCCAGATCAGGTAGACCTGTTATAAACTCTTGTTTGAATTTTCCCTTCTCTTTTATTACCTTCCTCGTATTCCCTCAGCGTTTATAACATTCATCACATGCACATTTGTCTAATAGAAGTGACTCCTCCTGTTAGACCATAAGCTTGCTGCAGGCCAAGGCCATCCAGGACTTCCTTACCATCACATTCTGCGTGTGTCCAACACAATGACAGATCCCTATATAGTAGGTACTCAAAATATATTGGCAGGACAAATGAAGGAACACAGGCACGAACAGGCGCTGCTCAAGAAGTGATTTAATGTGACTACAGGAATATTACTTGCAGATTTAATAACACAACTGATATGCTTAAGAGAAAGTGGAGTTTTTAAATAAATGCTAAGATACTCTTACTTCTTTATTACTGGTGGACAGATAGAAAGAAGAGATTTATTGTTGCAAAAATGACTTAATTATCTTCAACTGTTCAGATGGAAAAACTCATCTGTTCAGAGCTAAAAAGGCACATTAGAAACATACATTTAGTTCTAATTTAAATGTATTAAGAGAAATTGTTTTATGTAACTAAAAAAATAATCTGGTTTGCTTCCTTGCTTTTGCTGAAACACTAAGTATTTGAGTTCCAGAAAATAGTATATTTTCTATAGTATATATCCATATATGCACAAATATAATCTATTATATTTATCAGACAGAAATTTAGTCTGGCAGAGAAAAATGATTATTACATGAATTGACTATGTATTTTCTTCATCTTTTTTTTAAATGGTTAGAATTTAGCTATTTTCCTCAGATAATAAACATACATGTAATTCCCAAGTAACAAAATTCTTATTCAGAAGGAAAAGCAGGCTAGCTCATTTATTTTTCCTATAACAAGAGAAAAGAGGTAATGTGATTTTTTAGGAAATAGCATTTCTCATCTATCACACAGAACTTTCACACTTTCTGAAATCATGGAAACTTTTTACTTAAAAATTGTTGAATCTGACTCATTTAAGGTCTAAATATATATATAAGGTAAATAAAAATCAAGCTAAATTTATCTCTTTGGTAGCTCAATTCTATATAGGGAAGTGTGCTCTGTAACAGGTAAACATCAGAAGAGGAAGGTTGGAGTTTAAAGAGTTTTATTGAAAAAAAAATCTCACTTTTAATATTTATATTTTCCACAGAAGTTTGAAGCACTTAGAATTTGGGGGCATGGCCCTTGATTATATTTAGAAACAGCTGTGCTTTTTTGTTTGTTTGTTTTTCTGAGATGAAGATTAAGGTATACTTTGAAAGAAACTGAAGTAATACATCAGTCATAAATCATATCCACACATAAACTTTTAATACAGAAGCAGTATATCCATCGCACTCACACACTGTAAAGCCAATTTTGCTTGTGAAAATTGGGCCACTAGCACATATTGAACAAAAGATCGATTCTAAAGCTTTGGCACGTGACACTGACAGTTGGTAGAACTATAAAGTGCCAGTAAGTGCAAGGCAGCAGAATGCATGTTTAAAACCATGCAAATTTCTATGAGGACTTCATATTTAAGTCACGAACTTGAGTAAAGTGCCAATACTATTGTACCTTGGATGGTTTTGAGTTTTATTTTTATACTGTATATTCAAACAGATACTCATATATCTTGAACTTACTTCCTCTTCCTTGCAACCCTAGGTAGTAAATCAAAAGAAGTATTTCAGTTTACTTATTGGAAACCATTTTGACTCCTACTCACCCACAGACTAGAACAGGTCAAACAGGTATGTATTTTATAGAAGTATTAAAGTGAAAAAGCCAAATATCAATCAGTCTAACTGCCAAAACCATAATGTACCTTCACATAAGGATTGGGGGGAGGTGTATTTATTAGTCAGGAGACGTGGCAGCGCTGTGGGCATGACTCAGAAGGTATTATGTGCCTACATCACCATGTACATACAGGTTGTATTTTAGAAGCAAATCTTTCCTTTGATGATCACTTATTTATGTAGCACATTTCCTTTCATAGGCTTTCAAGGAGGAGTCTCTGAAACAGGGATCACATAATTTGCCTCTGGTGGAAATACACATTAGCTCTGTGTCAGGAGCCACTACCTTCAGTATCTTGTCACTGCCCTACTAAGAGATCCCAGCTGAGTCATGAGAGTAGAGAATTTCTCAGATAAAATGGTGACCTGGTCTGAATCCCTCATTTTACAGATAAATACGTGAGGAGCAGAAAGGCTCAGTGAGTGGATTCAGGACACTTAACATGTGTGTTAGTAAAAACAGAACTTGAATGCTGGGCTCCTGATCCCCAAAATAGTTCTCTGTCACTGAACGGTTGTCTCTAGACGTATTTTTATGATTTGCATGTTTCAAAGGAACATATTTAAAATTCAGAATCCATATATATTTACCAGGGGAGCCATTAAAAACACAACCATCAACTACTTACTAAAACTATTACTTAATAGAAGTAATGGCATTTAGACACACAATAGAGTAAGAACATACAATAAAAAGAAAAAGGGAGTGTTCTAAATTAAATAAATGTGACTTTATGGAAATCTCACTATATTGCCTCTGGCTCATTTTGTTGTAGGCCAGTAAACACTTCATTAGAGATTAGTATTTATTCTTGCTATTGTGTCCTCATTTGCAACCATGCTGTCTCCATTTCACACAAGGAGAGAATTCCTTCATGAGAATAAACTTAAGTACTGGGTTTAAATGATCATAAAATTGAGCTTTCTTCACCTCCTCTTTTCTTTATTCAACTTGATGGGCTTATTTCAGTGATAAGCTCATTCTCATCTCTGAGAACACCATTCCTGGTTTAAACAGTTTTGTGGAATTTAGGGTACCCCCCTAGCCACATGTACTTATTGCATTTCATATGTGGCCAGTCCACATTGAAATGTGCTGACGCTGTATAATGGATACAAGATTTTGTACAAAATAGAATACAAAACAGACATAAATCACATATCTATTGATTACTTGTTGAAATGATAATTCAAATATATTAGATTACATCAACTGTGTTATTGAAGTATTTTTGGCCTGTTTATGCTTACTTTTTAAAATGCAGGTACAAGAAAATTTAAAATTACACTAGGCAGTTCACATGTTGGCTCACCTTGTGCCTCTGTTGGACAGTGCTCACCTTATTTAACAAACACTGTGGCTAAAGAAACCAGGTCTCCCACTCCCTACCCTCGTTCTCTTAATGCTCTCCTCAGAGATCACACACGCCTCAGTCTCCTTTCTCATGGAAAGACCGCAGCCTAACAGCAGAGTGCAATTCCATTTCTGGTGAGATGCTGGGTCATCCCTCCCTAAACTATGGCCATGGCTCCTGGCACGAATCTTGGTCCTCAGTGAATTATTTTAGGCAAGTGTACGTTCTGCCACTCCTGTAAGATCTGAACGAATAAAGCTGAGAGAAGCACCGGATTCTCTGAAATGCCAGGGGCATCTAAATAAATTCAGGTGCTTATCCGTGTAGGCTTCTAAAGGAGAGTCTGCCTATCTTGTAGAATACAAATAGGAGGCTGTACCTCACTCCTGGAAGCTTTCGTTACCCTGTCCACATTAGTAAGCAGAGCACACAGGCAGAAACATTCTGGAAAAGCAAATAGAAAAAGAATGCAAATCCAAAAAACATTTGGAGTGCTTAACAACATTAACATTTTTTCTTCCATTTTCCGAAATTAAAGACATAATCCAGGACAGCAAATTGAGGGATTTTCCCTGTAATCTGAGAGTGACCACAGAAACTGTTGTTTTCTCTAAATCTTGATAAACTCAACCTTTTTTGAATGAGTGAAACCTACTGACATTAATGTATAACAGTAGATTACTTTTTTCTCAACATATAATTCCATGGGCTGGGTGGGTCATAGGCTGGAGTTTTATGGGTTGAATGGCTGGCCTACGGCATCACAGAATTATTCAGCGCAGTTTTTGATGATAACCTTACCCTACCTCCCAGGTATGTTGTACCTGAGTACAAAGTGAGCCTGTCTGCATGCCTTGTTTAAAATGTCTCCAGTGACTCACTGGCCCAGGGCCTCTGTCCAGTTAAACGGGTAACCTCCAAGTTGACAAGGCCGTGTTTTTGTATTATTTTCTGAAAGCCTGCATAGACATGGCCGTTGCCAGGAGTTTCACTTCAGGGAGAAAAGATGTCCAGGTCACCACCGTTTAGCACCTGGATTACTGTAACATCCTGTTAGTTGGCTTCTCCTCTGTCCCTTCGCAAACTTAACCCATCCTGTATATGGCTGCCAGATGAGTCTTGTGATATTAATCTTTTTCATCATCTCTAAATCTACAGCATATCACAATCTGCAAGGACGAGAACATCTGGTGTAATCTCTAGTTGACATCAGAGTCTTTCATATATAAACTCTTTACCCATATCCACTCTTATTTCCTGTAACTGGAATTTCTCCCTTGTCTTAGTCATTCTTGATGATCCTGAACATCCTACCTCCATGTGTCTGCTCTTGCCCTTCCCACTACCAGACTTGCCATCATCCCCACTCATTGACTATCTATTTTCTAGGCAGCTTTCAAGGTCCTTCTTTCATGCTTTTCCAGTCTTCCAAAGATCTCTCTTTTTAAAATATATATATATAATTATTGATTTTTTACAGAGAGGAAGGGAGAGAGCTAGAGAGTCAGAAACATTGATGAGAGAGAAACATCCATCAGCCGCCTCCTGCACACCCCACCCTGGGGATGTGCCCGCAACCAAGGTACATGCCCCTGACTGGAATAGAACCTGGGACCCCCACCCCCCCTGCCCCATCCCAGTCAGCAGGCCAATGCTCTATCCACTGAGCCAAACCAGTCAGGGCAGATCTCTTTATTCTCTAAATGACTTTGCCACTAAATTATCCACACCCTTGACTTCCTCTCGCTTTGTTCCCCATCTGTTACTCTTTCCTTCTCGATTCCACTGTAAATTCCTTGATATTGCACATCGAGCTCAGCACAGATTTAGACCCATATATTATGTCATGTTTAAGAGCAGGGACGTGTGTTTCCCTAGACTTGCTTCTGAAATTCTAGCTCTAAAACTCTCCTTACCTCTGAAAGCCATAGTTTGGTTGTCTGTAAAAATCCTGATAATAGGACCTAACTTATGGTGGCTGCTGGGTTAAATAAGATGTCCATGACAGGTTTCCTATTTTTCTCTGAAAGAAGTTTTTGATAGAGGAGGATTAAGAGGAGTGTGTGAGGATACTGGGAAAATGGTATGGATTGAAGTAAATATACTATAGAGGAGGGGGGATGAGTACAGAAAAAAAAGTGATGGGTGTGGATAACAAATGGGAGTAAAATATTTATTTTGCATAGGGATAGCTTTCATTATACCTATTACATTATATTTCTTTTCGTGTAGGTCATTAGCATTTAGCTAATTTACATAGCTTTTAAAAAAAACCCTAATATTATCGTTTTGTCTATTGAAAACCCTTGGATAGTTTCCTATTGCCTACAAGATAGAATCTAAATTCATTAGCACTACATGATCTGAGGCCATCATCATTCTCTAGCTTTACATTCCATTTCACATCTATGCCTCACCTTGTGCTCCAGCTGAATAAAACTATCTTTTCCTGAAAATACTATACTTTTGAGCCTGCATTCTTCTTCTGCATCAATACTCTTACTTCTTTTCTTTCCTTCATTCTGTCCTTCAGAACATTCAACTAATCCTTCAAGCTCTGACTTGATCTAATTTTCTCCACAGACGAAAATTCCTTCACTTTCTCAGCATGATTATATATGACTGAGTAGAAAATCAAGTTGCAAAAAATAAAGAAATGGCACCTTAATTCTTTTCTTATATTATGGGAATTCTTTCCATTTCTCTTTTGAATAACAATTTGTTTGGGAGAAGTCATATTATGCAGAAATGATATTATGCACTGCTAATGATGCTCAAAGATATCCGTGATGAATATGGTTAATAGAAGCTGGCACATACATTTACATTAGATTTTTAAATTATTTTTCCAGTATAATATCATACTGGAAAAAAGGATTATTGAGGGTAAGTCTTTTTTAATGATCACTTAAAAATATAATACAGAAAGTGGTTATAATGTGATTACAAATATGTTTGTAAAGGATAAATTCTTTAAAAAGTCATTCCCATGTTTATTTACGTTGGCACTTGAACCTTTGGATAAAATTTTCAATGACAATACATAGATTAAACAAGTGCTATGCCTTGAACAATTTAGACAGAATATAGATGGCACGCACCAAAAAAAACCCACACAAAAAATGGTTTGACACGTCAAGCAACTCTAGTGAAGAGGAAGACACTGATGTCAAAGTGCTAGGAAGAGTTTGAAAAAAAATTGCTTCATGGATGTGAATGATGGGAAAATAGGTATAGCTAAACTAATATCTTATTATATATATCTTTTATTAGCAGGCCAACAATTTAAGTAGTGGGAATCCTTCTTAACTAGTTGATCAACATCCTAAAATTTTATTAATTTGAGTTGGTAAAAACAAACAAACATGCTTTGTAGTTTTCATTGTTTATTTTTTATCTTCCTATTATGAAAATGGAGGGATTGCCTTTCAGTTTTGGCCACCATATATTGGGACATGATGGCACTTGCTCCCTTCTCTGTGTTATGTTGACAGTGAGTTGATTCCATTGTATCCTAATTACCGGTTTTCTTGTCTGCATTCCTCCCAGACTGCAAATGCCTTCAGCACAAGGTCACTTCCTTTATCCTCTGTCTGTCCTGAACATCTAAGCCAAAGCCTAGGCCAGATAATTTTTCATAGAAGGACAAAATAAGTGAAATCGTTAAAAAATGCTTCATTAAGAGTTAGTACCATATTCAACTTTTAGCTTTTATTTTAATATTTTGTTAAACTGGGCCTGTGGTCGGCAAACTCATTAGTCAACAGAGCCAAATATCAACAGTACAACGATTGAAATTTCTTTTGAGAGCCAAATTTTTTAAACTTAAACTCTATAGGTAGGTACACTGTTATTAACTTAATTAGGGTACTCCTAAGGCTTAGGAAGAGCCACACTCAAGGGGCCAAAGAGCCACATGTGGCTCGTGAGCCGCAGTTTGCCGACCATGGAACTGGGCAATCTAAAAGAAAGTAAATGTCACATATTTTTAAATTTAAAGTTCTTTTCAGTCTTATGAATTTGTAGCAAAGCTAGTTTCGTTTTGTTGAAAGGCTCTTCTGTATGTCTTTAAAAATTTTGTTTTAAAGAATAGTTTATTGAGAGCAAAGGAGAGGGAAGAGAAAGGAAGAGAGAGGGACAGAGAGAAACACTGAAGTGAGAGTGCAACATCAATTGATTGGCTGCCTCCTGCATGCCTCCTACCAGGGATGGAGCCTGCAACTGGGCCAAGTGCCCTGACTGGAAATCGAATGGGCAACCTCCTAGTGTGTGGGATGATGCCCAACCAACAGAGCCATACCTACCAGGGCAACCTAACTTTTATCATAACCATTTGCAATAAGTGCTTTAGGAAAACTTTGCTGCATTAATAATGTGAGTCATATTTTTCCAAATAACATGATAGATCTTTCATTATAAAACATACTTTTTCATATTTTAACATTTCAGAAACCAGGGTGTATCTACATACTATGATAGCACTGCCTCATAATTTGAGTGGCAATCCCTTTTGTTTCCTCTTTATGGCACACACAAAAGGTTATTTCTTACAAGAGATGAACTGCCTACAGAGGGCAAAAGCTGACTTGCTCATCACTTTCTATGTGTGAGGCATGACAGTCTTGCTCAGTGCATAATGTGACCACTATTTTATAGATGAGCTCCCGAGGTGCAGAGAGATTAAGAAACTTGACTTAAGATCACAGGTGGCACCACATGTTCTGCCTTCTGGCGAAAAAATTGTTTGACTCTTGGAAGGGGAGTGAAGACACTGGGAGAATTTTGACTTTAATTCTATAGGTTCATGCTATGATTGTCATGTACTTGTGAATCACAATAACTGGATTTGTTATATCAACTCAGCTACAATAACAATTGTAGTTAAATAACTTTTACAAGTAAGATACTCAAGCTATTTGTGTCACGTATTAAAAACATGTACTCCTATATTTTCATTAGGAAAGTAAAATAAGAGATTTTCTTGCTAGATGCTGGATATACCAAATCAGACGTCGCTTGGCTCCCTGATTTAACTCAGTCTTCAAAACAACTCCATTGCGATGAATTTCGACATTAAAGTCAGTATATCACCCTTCACCCATGCTATTGACTGTAAAAGCCTCCATCATATGTCCTTTTCCCCATAGAAAACAAACAACAGCAATACATATTAAGTGTAAATTTATAGGAATCTTGCTTTGTTTGAAGGTGACACTAGAATATTCTGTGATAATATAAAGTCTCTTGAATACTTTATGTCGGTGGATATATATATATGTGTGTGTGTGTGTGTGTGTGTGTGTGTGTGTGTGTGTGTATGTATATGTGAGTGTTTACATACACATACGCACACACACACTTTTTTCATCCCATAAATATTCATTGAGCACTACTACTACAAGGCAGGCACTATGTAGGTCTACACACATTCATATGGAATAAAATATGCAAAATACTTGCTGTCAGAGAGCTCTTTGTCTATTATGAAAAACAGAATAGTACATTAACAAATAAAATTACAAATTATAGAAAAAAGATACAAAAATTGGATGCTAAATATGAGATATGAGAAAGCTCTCTTCTCCTCATATAAGAAGTTGAACATGTTTTACCTCTGAATTCAATTTAATCCATGTACAAGGACTGTGATTGTGCCCAGTAGAAGCAAACCAAGGTAAACCCAGTAGGGATGTCTTCGGGTGTAGTTAAATATATTGGAGACATTTAATGCTTTAGTGAAGGTGATCATAAAGTAATCCCAGAGAAGGAAAACATAGTTTTAATTTAACAAGCAGAAATATAATCAATGGAAAGGATTGGGAGATAGATACCATGATCAGAAAGGGCAAGAAGCACCACAAATTTTTCTAGAAAACTATCCTGGTTAAGGCAACTGGAGGATTATAGTTTCCTTGCCAAGACTCTCCCTATAGTATAAGGTGAAAAACTTAAAGCTGCCTTGGCTGAGAGAAACCTTTTAGGGTTCACATAACTCTCTTGGTTC
>NW_006296616.1:540630-540894 GCF_000327345.1 Myotis davidii | reverse complement strand
ATTAGAACACTGGCTTGCCCTGAAGCTGTGTTTCTCAGTGAGGACGATGTCTCTCAGGAGACATCTGACAGTGGTAGGGAACAGTTTTGGTTGTCACAAGTGAAGTAAGGGGGCAGCTGCTGGGAAGTTTGGAAGAGATCAGAAATGCTGCTCAATAATCACATTGCATAGAACACCACCCCCACCCCCACCAAAGAATTATCTGGCCCAAATACCAATAGTGCAGAAGTTGAGGAATCCTGCTCAATTATAAGTAGGACTCTC
>NW_006296616.1:515468-540562 GCF_000327345.1 Myotis davidii | reverse complement strand
GAGAGAGAGAGAGAGAGAGAGAGAGAATGCTCTGCTTTCAAGTATCATTTCTTATGGAGGTCTGTAAAAGCTGAAAGTGGTCCCTCTCTGAGAGCCAGTAAGAAGGCAAGAACCTCAGTGCTAAACCTCAAGGAATAAAAGTCTGTCAACAAGAATGAGCTTGGAAACAAATTTCCCCCCAAATCCTCCAGGAAAGAGCTCAGCTTGACTGATACCTGATTTCAGTCTCGTGATACTCTGAGCAGAGTGTCCAGCTACACATGCCTTATTTCTGACCTACAAAAATATGAGCTAATAAGTGGGCATTGTTTTTGAGCCACGAAGTTTGTGGTAAGTTTTTTAAAAATATATTTTATTGATTTTTTAGAGAGGAAGGGAGAGGGATAGAGAGTTAGAAACATCGATGAGAGAGAAAAATGGATGAGCTGCCTCCTGCACACCCCCTATTGGGGATGTGCCCGCAACCAAGGTACATACCCTTGACCAGAATCAAACATGGGACCCTTCAGTCCACAAGCCAATGCTCTATCCACTGAGTCAAACCAGTTAGATCTGTGGTAAGTTTTTATACATCAATAGAAAACTAATACAATGTGTAAAGGACTGTTGTGTTACACAGCAACCTCCCCTTGGTTAGGAGTCAAGTTTAATCACTATTACTTATAAGTCTCCTAAAAATATTTAAAAATTTACTACAAACCAAGAATAAATTCACACACACACACATGTAAAGTTGCCAAACCTGACTGGAAGCTCTCTGAGGACGCTGATGTGACTCTGTGGCCCTTACCTCCCAGGGACATCCCTCTTCTCTTTCTATCTATCTCAGGCCTACTGGATGTCACTGGCTCTTGCCCCCAGCTCACAGGTATTATCTTTATGTGACTACACCAAGCTATAGAATAGAGCATGTGGCTTCGCCCTCAACTAATCGCCACGATCCCTTATTTGTATTCATGTTTTTCCCCATGCGAATCCTTTCTCTCTATCTCAGTCCCATTGAGTGAATCTTATAAACACAGAATCTCTCCTTCCTCTCCTCTGTGGTCTCTCATTTAGGTTTAAACTGATTTCTTCCTTTTCCTTTTTTTTAAATCATCACTGGAAGATATGCTTAATTTTCTGAGGCAGTAAGTATTAAAACCCCCATCTTACAGGTGAGGAGACTGAGCTCAGAGAGCTACGGTTACCCCTAACAATGTTAAAGGTGTGAAAAGGAGCTAGAACCATCCTATTCCAAGGGCTCTGGTTTTAAACACTTCAATAAATTCACACACACACACACACACACACACACACACACACACACACTATCACTTTACCTTGGTGCCTGTCAAAATTATTTTTCTGCTAAGTTCTATCTCATATGTCTCTATTACAAAAAGCATTTCCTAATACTTACTTTGAGAAATGAACTCTCTCCTTTAGAGAGAGAGAGAGAGAGAAACATTGATCTGTTGACTTCAATAAGTGCCCTGATCAGAGATGGAGCCCATGATTCTCCAACCAACTGAGCCATGTGGCCAGGGCAAAACTGATTTCTTAGCTTATCTTCTATCATTTAGGACGCTTTGAGCTATGGTAGCAAAATACCTCCCTCAAATTGGTTTAAACAATAGGCCATTTATCATCTCACATAAACAGGATTTAGAGATAGAGTGAAATTCATCAGAGTATCAGGCTATGAGCTTCATCAGTGCTCACTGTTACTGCCATGGATCTAGGCCTTTCCATCTCTCGAGTCTGCCATATTTGTTGTTTCAGATTTCACTCATGCCTGTTTCCTTCACACTTCTAGGCAGCTGCCCATGGGTCCATGTGTAACGTTCAGACTAAAAAAAGTCCAGAGCAAGAAAAAAACAAAACCAAAAATGATTTCTTCTCTTTGTCTCTTAAGGGTGAGGAAACTCCACTGAGAAGGCCCCTGGCAGACCATGGGTTACCTTATAGAATTTTAATTTCCTCTGCAGACTTTTCATTCATTTCCTTTAAAAAGAATGTTTGTATTGATTTTAGAAAGAGAGGGAAGAAGAGGAAGAGAGAGAAACATTGATCCGTTACCTCCTGCACCACCCCTACTGGGGATTGAGCCCACCACAGGGCACACGTGCCCTGACCAGGAATCCAACTAGGAGACCTTTTGGTGCATGGGATGGTGCTCACCAACTGAGCCTCAAGGGCCAGGGTTCATTCATTTCCTTTTTTAAAAATTTTATTTATCTTTATTGTTGAAAGTATTACAGATGTTCCCCTTTTTTCTCCCATTGATCTTCTCCACCCCCACTGCCCTCCCCCCACCCCAGGGCCTTCACCACACTATTGTCTGTGTCCATGTGTTATACATGTATGCATATAAGTTCTTTGGCTAATCTCTTCCTGCCTCCCCACCCCTATCCCTTCCCTCTGAGATTCTTCCATTCAATGGAAAGAGTTGTCTTAGGGAATTTATTATAGGGAGTTACTCACTGAACTGGGTAGACCAGTTAGAAATCTATAATCTAAGAAACAGATGATATATAGGGTCTAGGAGACAGGCCATAGAGATGGATTTAAGCAGATGAATTATAAATATATTTTATGTGTAGAAACAAAAGGAATTACTGATTGTAGGGGTGTAGGAAAGAGAAGCTTCAGGGAAGATTTCTGGCATGAACATCTTAGGGGAAAGAGGTATCATTTACTAAGAAGGTTAACACTTGAAGAAGCGCCTTTAGGGGCAAGGAATGTTGACGATCAAGGAGTTGTTTTTTAAACATGCTACATTTGAAATATACAAGAAGATATTTCAAGTAGGCTGTTATTTACACAGGTTTAAAGTTCCAAGGAGAAGTGCAGGTTGGAAATACAAATGTGGAGTTCCTCCCTTACAGATGGTATTTAAAGATATGGGGGTCAATGAAAGTATCTAGAAAGTAAGTGGAGAGTGAGAATAAAGTGGACCTAGGGCTGTTGCCCATGGAACACAGGAGAAGGAGTTTACAATGAAAAGTGAATAGGGAATATTAGGAGTGCATCATGTCGCAAATGCCTAAAGAGGAGAGAGGAAATGGTCAACATTAGAAAGACAGGAAGAAGGAGGGAAGGAAGGAAGGAAAGAAGGAAGAAGGAAGGAAAGAAGAAAGGAAGAAAGGAAGGAAATTGGACTCTACTTAAAATATAACCAATCAATTTGAAGGCAAAAAAAGAGTTCACTCATGTGAATATACATATAGCTAAAAGATAGAGGTTTCCAGTGTCTTGGGACTGACTGTCTTCTTTTCTCTCCAACTTGGCACTACCTAAAGCTGTAAAATATTTAGAAACTGATCATTAAATGGGTTTTGAAAGTTCCTTTGTGCCGGTCTGTCTGCTTGCCTTTTATCTGATCTCTGCACCCGGTGCTGCGTTGGAACATGCACTAGTCAGAATGTCCATTATTATCACAAATAATGAGTTAGATGACTCACAAAGCCTGAGTCTTCAAAGTCAGACTTCCAGAAGAAAAATAAAAATTTCCATCACCTGAATGCCTGACATTATGTGGACAATGCTCAACCCCAAGGAATGAGCAGCTAATGATAGGATTTCAGGCAATAGGCATGGAGTAGGGAAGGGTATTTTAAAGTAAGGTATGAAATCATTTCTCATAGACAATAGCTTTGTGCTACTTCTAGCTTGAATGAATATACAGATAAAAGAGTGCTGACATAACTTATTTTTTCCCCCAAAAGAAGATTATGCTTTTGGAATATCAGATAATATATCAACTATATCACTGATGATGATAATTAGAAAGTTTCATGTGGAATAAATTTAATACCTTTAACTAATGAGTCTTTGAATGACATTGGTGAAGGTTGCTTCTCATTGTCCAACTTCTCTACTCCCCCCTGACCCCGACAAGAAGTCTTGGTTTACCCCAAGCCCAAGGAAGATGTGACTATTCAGACTGACCCACAATGCCAAAGGGGAAGAGTTTTCTCTATACCTGAACTTAGAGTGTACTGAGTGTGGTTGCCCTTTGGAAATTAGGAAGCAAGTACATCTTAGATGTTAAACCATGAGTTTGTCAGAACAAACAGGAGTTCAAATCTCAGCTCCAATACATACTAGCTGAACTGACTTGGATAATGCCCTTTAAGCCTCATTTTTCTCACCTGTAGCCTGATGATAATAATATCAGTATTTACTAAAATATCTATGAATCATTGTGAATATTATGTGTGTTAATGTATGTAAAGCAGTTAGCATTAAATAAATGTTATTATAACTGCACTTCCCATTACTGAATTCAGCTTTGTTATTGCTAAACCTAGGGAAAGTGGAAAGGAATCCAAAGCTTCTCACCGATGAGATAATCTCCAACCACTGCACTTTCTCTCTGGTTGTATTTACTTTCTGAAACTGGAGAGGTGGTCCAGGCTCATGCTGTTCTCTGTGGCAGGAATTCAACTACAGGTGCAACTTTCTCAACCCATCACCATCCTCACTGCTACTCAAACTTCCTGGGTGTTGGTTTTGGAGAAAGAGTACTATTTAGTTGTTTTCAGTTCTAGTTTGCATCAGCCTATCTGTCAAAACAAAAGAAATTCTAATAATCCAATCCAGATGAGGGCTTTGGGTCAATAATCCAGGCCTGTAATGACGTGTTTGCTGGCTTTCAAATGAAGGGTCCGAAATGCTCACAAGTTCTTGTCTTCCTTCTCTATGTAAATAACCATTACCCCTTTTCCTAATAAAATTAGCAAGTGTTATTTTCCATTTTTCTACCGTATATGTCACCACAATGATTTGACCACCAACCTGAAGTCAAGTATGGACTATGTATGTGTCAAGTTGGCTAATAGTCCGCTGTAGGAATGGTATAATGTTAGTGGACAGTCCATTTTTAAAAATCACATTTGATGCACTTAATTTCTCTACCTAAAAATTTAATTAACTTTGGATAATATATTACTTCAAACCTTTTAAAGTCTGGAATGCCTTTTTTTTTTTTTTTACTTTCCTGAGTGATTTCACACACACACTATATCCCTTGAGCCTTGCAATAAACCTATGCGGTAGTAGTAGGTGTTACTTTTATTCTTGCTGATGAAACTTAGGGTTCAAAAGATTATTAGATTTTCCAAGAAAAGACAAATAATAACTGATGGAAATGTCATATGAATCCACATAATTTTGCTCCAAGGTCAAAGTGCTTTCTACACTTGACCTATAGGATGATAGGTCATTAACCTATAGGATGATAGGGCCTCACAATACTTAAAAAAAAAGATTTAAAAATCCTTATGGCTTGAATGGCCCTATGCAATCTGTTTTTCCAAGTTCTTTGTTCCCATCCCTATATACTTGGTCCAAGGTGGAGCACTGCTCAATCCTGGCAAGCCTGGTGTGTTTATTGAATATACGGTGCTCATTTTCACCTAATGGCTTTAGCACTTAGTTCCAGTTACCTATTGCTGAATTATAAACTACCTCCAAAATTGGTGGCCCCAAACAACCATTTTATTATGCTCCTGGGCTCTGCAGAACAAATTCGTAGAGGATAAAGTAAGGGATTGCTTGTTTATGCTCCACAATGTCTGGATCTTCAGCTGCAAAGACTCAAAGGTTGGGGGTGACTCTGGTATCATCTGGCGGCATCTCTGTGCATATATCTGGTGGTTGATGCTGGCTATGGGCTGGGAACTCATTTGGGACTCCTGGGTAGAACACCTGCTTTTCTCCATGTGGCCTGGGCTTCCTCACAGCATGGAAAATGAATAATAAAACAAATGTCCCAAGAGAACAGGAGGGAATTGCATAGCAATTTTATGACCTAGTCTCGAAAGTCACTTTGCATCACTTCCACTAGTCTTCATTGGTCGTCACAAAGTTTTGCTCAGTATCAAGGAAGAAGTGTCAACGGGCCATTGTAAGTAGAGGGTATTGGGGGGAATATATTGCCTTCACCAACGTTGGCAAATACAGTCTGCCACACATTTGCTGTTTTCTCTGTCTAAATAATATATCGATTTATTACTTAAATTTACTGTTAGCTCAGTCTTCACATTACCTAGTATTCCTTTAACCTATAAATTTTATTGCACTAATTATTCATTCTCAAAAATGTTTTTACTTCTCCGATTTGTTCTACTTTGTGATTATAGACTATGAAACCAGAGTTTGAGAATGTCACCTCAAATTTTGCCTGACACAGTATCAAGAGTTGAGGCTACTTGTACAGTAATCTTCAAACTGATCTTTAAAAATTATTAATATTTGTGGTATCACTTTAGAGCTGAGCTAAACAATAGCTGAAAAAAGACTTGTTACTCTTTCATATAGCAAAACTATCCCCCATATTTAATGACTAGGTTTAGCTTTCCCTCTAAGTTATTGATATTATTTTAAATCTAAATAATAGTCTCCTAAGTGATCTATGTCCAACTCAGATTTCTCTTTAAAAGGCAAGATTTATATGTCCAATTTTTACAAAACATTTTCATTTTGATGACTCACCAGAACCTGGCATCTCCAAAACTTACTTTATCGCTGACCCTAAAAGTCTTCTCACTCTATATTCTCTCTCTTAGTGAATGGATCCTCCACAGAAGGCAGATTTTCCATGATGCTAACGAAATCTAAACCTCTAGATCCCATTCTTGCATGTCTCAAAGGTTATGTTCCAATCTTGTATTTTCATATTATTTTTCATTATTAGGATGCATGTCCATTTTTATACCAATAAACGGTGAGTATTCTTTTTAAAGCATACAATATAGTTTGATTATTATGCCCTAAGTTGGCTTTAACACAAAACTGGTCCTGCTGAGTAATGTTGCCCTAAACAGAGACTATGGGTCCCTATTTTAAAATAAAAGCCATCATTTTTAACAGTATTTTACAACTTTTAACTTTCTGTTACTAATAAATCCATTGAGCAAGTCACCTTGTACAGTTATCTCAGTGTCAAGGGTAAACATAGAAGTTACATTATTCAAATATACATGTTCCATGGGTGCTTTAGTAATATATTTTAAGAACCTAGGAGACTGATTGGACACATCATCTTTTAAAATTTTCAGGCTATAGTTCTGGTCATGTCATATGATGTAGAATTCTGTGTTAGAACACATAAGTGAGCATTTTCTCAGCCAAGTATTGATTTTACCTAATATTATTTCTTCCTCTTATTTCTGAATAGAAAGGGAATTTCCTTATACCCAAGTATGGTCCTAGTGAAGCTTTACAATATTCTCAGAGGTTACTGACCTCACCCACAGCGTGGCCTAGGAATTTAACGTGAACTTGACAAACAAAATGGTTGTCTGAAGATACTTGTCAGAGAGCATAATTCTAAATTCACTGCTGCCCAATACTGGGCAATGGTTGATCTGGGAGAAATACCATTTCTAGAAAAAGTCTTAAAGTTTTTAAAAAAGAAATCCATGAAGATCTCTTAAAAGCTATTCTTAAATTATGTCAGTCTAATAGAGAACTGATTATATAGCACATCATTCACATTTATCAAGTTGTGTTTTGATATTATATTTTTGTCCTAAACTTAGAGCATTATTAGAAATACCTCTATAAAAATTCTTACACGGTTCACTCCAAGGATACTCATGAGAACGCTGTTCATTACATTAGACTGAGAGGTGTCTAGTTTATCTTCCTTCCTTCTGAAGGGGGCAGAATTTGCTGGGCTTCAGAATAATCAGGAAGTTTGGTTTTACTATCCACCCTTCAAGAAATGATTGTGGTTAAAACCTTGACCTCTCATATAGGCTAAATGACTGGGGGATCTCATTGATCTATTCTATGCTGGTCTACTTTTACACAGCTTTTATTTCACTTTTAGAGGGAGAATACTCTAGTTTATAACTGCCTACTTATTCCTATTCATTTATTCATCCATTTATTTAGGAAATAATTTATTGAGCCCTTCCTATATCTCTGTTACTCTTCAAGTCATTGAAGTTATGGCAGTGAAAAAGTCCCTATACTCATAGATTTCATGTTCTAACAAAGGGTAATTTTGTTCCTGACTTCCTCTATATTAGAGACTCTTTAGTAGATATTCATTCAGATCTTAGTACCAGGACAATCCTGATCAACTTGTTTACCTTATAGACAGAACAAATCACTGGCTCATAGGAAGCCTAGAGCCAAGTGTGCCTACTTTAGTGGTTGATTATAAATGCATGATATGCTTTCTGTGTTCTATCTTGTTTTAGGTCCCATGTTGTGTCCCTGCTTTTATTTTACTTTGCCTTATTCCTAGCACTACTTAATGATTTGCAACGTCATTGCTCTGTATGTCTTTTTAAACATCTACGCTCTTCTTAAAAAGCAACACGGAGTAGAAAACATAAAAGCATACAAACAAATAAATAAAAATAATCACCTCTCTATGTTACCTTCCATGACCATTTTCCTCTTTCAAAGCCACCTTACCAGAAGCAACTTCCTAAAGTTGGCCACTTTCATCACATCGGAAACTTTTGCAGACCTTTGGTAGCTCCCCAAATAGGGCCTTCATTCCTGCCCCTGCAGATAATATCATTTTCCTTCCCATAGTGAGCCCGACTTAACTGATTCCCACAAGTGTTTTGCTCTCTTTCACCCCTGAGCCTTTGCATTTGCAGTTTCCTTTGTTTAAAAAGCCCATCCGCTCCACACCCTCTTGTCTGGCTTGCTCACATTCACCCAGTGTCATCTCCTCTGCGAGCCATACCCGCTGCCTCAGGCATAGTTGTGTGCCCCTCCTTTGGGTTGCCATAGTACCGACTGCTGACGTCTACCCTGTACTTATCTCCTGTATTGTAAGTGTTCATTTGCCTGTTCTTGTCTGTCTCTAGACTGTGACCTCCTTCAGGGAGGGGACTGTATTTCATCTGCCTGTCCTGGGCCCAGTGCAGTGCCCTATAGACGGTGCTCAGTGAGCTTGGCTGGATGACTCAGTGAAAGAGACAGAGATTTCCAAAGGTTGGCAAGAAAGCTGGCTCCCGGTCTTCGGTGATTCTTATTCCTCTGAAGGTTTAAAGTGACCTATAATTTGCTCACACCTTTTCAGTCAATGACTGTGGATGAATATTGATTTCATCCCTTATACTCTCACTTTCTAAAAGCTGTTTCAAAAAGATAAAAGATGACCCGACCCCACAGAGAAGTCAGTCACTTCCTTATAAGTTTGCTATTTTCTTTTCTCGGGTTATGATTACTTTGACTAGGACTAAGCCTATCATACAACAGATGCTGAATAAATACTAGTTAAATAAATATTGGTTAAACAAATGACTCACGGAAATAATGAATGAATGTAGAAGTTTTGTCTACACGGTATAGCTGGTTTTATAGTAAGAAAAGGGACTGTTATCTGTTGCAAGGAAATCTCTGTCCTGATTCCTCTGTTCAACATCATTATTAATGATTGAAACTTTTGGGTTAAGGAATAAGAATAAAGATTGCAGGAATGGTATAATACTGAATAACCTTAGTCAATAAAATTACCTGACTATTTTGTTTGTGAGTAAAGGGCAGGTCCCATTAATTGCAGTGCCATGAAGGAATGGGAGGGCAGGGTTGAGAAATGGGGAGAAGAAGTCTGAAATAGGACAAACACAGGGACAGTGGCAGCCAACCACGGAGCCAAATATTACCACCTTTGCCTAAACAGGCTCTGCTAACTCAATACATTACTATTTTCTTTTTACCCGTCCTATGTCCTTTCTTCTACAAATATTTACTAAGGACTTGTCCTGTGCCAACTACCTTGGAGATGCAAGGGGTAGCATAGAGAGCAAAATAAACACAACTAGTTTTTTATAAAGCTTGCAGCCTAGCATGAAAGACTGACAACACAAGAATAATGCAGATTGTAATGAATGCTATTAAAGGGGGATTTTCAGAAGTGTGGGGACATATTAAAAATATCTAATCTGGTTTCCAAACTTCTTTGGTTCTGTGGGTGGCTGTTCAAGGTTTTGTATCCAGGTAGTAGTGGTTTGCATAGGGGTCTTTGAAAAAGTTCCTGTGTCTTTGTAGAGGATTGGAGCTATGTCAACAACTCTTCTAATGACTGAAATGTGCTGGCTACCCTACAGTTTCCTCAAGATCTGTCTAGACTCAACCATTGTTCATTGACTGAGAGTGTGTCAAAATCTCTCATGTCATTAAAATGCTTGGCTTGAACACGTCAAAATATTTGATCTCAGGAAATCCCCCAAATACTACATTTCCCTTTTTAGAGATGAGAATAAGGGTAGATTTAGATGCATGCATGGAATCCATTTTTGAATTATCCATTCTATTAAGTTACCTGCAAACACCATGAACAAAATGTAAATAGTGCCCTTAGCATTTACCAAACCAACCAAGAATATTAAAATTGAATGGTCACTTTTGAAAACCTCAACATAATTTAAGTAATTCTTGGAAGCTCAAAGCTTGATAAAATGGGCTACTAGTTTAAGGCTTTTCATGAATCAGCTGTGGGCATGTAAAAACAGGATTATCAAGATTCTAAAACGTGTGTGTGTGTGTGTGTGTGTGTGTGTGTGTGTTTTCTTTTTGAAAACATAATCAGTCTGGGACAAAGTGATAAGCAAATAGAGTAAACATAAATTTTTGCATTGGTTACACATTTATTATCTTAACAGCTATTTTTCATCTTCCTGTCAGCTACAAATTTAAATACAATATTAACTAAATGGGGCCCATCAACATTTGATCTTGTTAGCATTGTCTATGTAACAACCTAAGGATTGTAAGAGTTGGGAAATGAAGTCAATTGCTGATATTAGAAAATAATAAATCAATAAGAAACTAATAGATGAAGATAAAAATTATTTGCATAACAGTGCTAACAAAAATCCTAGCTGTTTGACTAAAATTTTACTTTTCAAGAGATGAAATGCTAGAGTGGAGATGTAAACCAAATGCCAGGATATTAGCACAACTCACCATGAAAAGGAGAATTCATTCCTTACTAAATGCTTATCAACTGTTTTATATGAAGATTTAATAATCAATAAATATTTATAAAACTGAAATTCTATCATGTGAATGGTACGAAGAAGTTGCAGGACAGTTTGCTTACTGTCTAGTTGGTCAGAGAAGATACATAAAAGCACATGAAAATCTAACTAATAAAATCAGGCGAAAAATGACAAGGTCCAATGGAGTAGTAGGGCCAATTAGTATCGGTTGAGTTCAGAGAATGAAAAAAGAGAAATTTGGGTCATTATTTGAAAAATAAATAGGTGAGGGAGATGGCATTTTGAGTAAGAGAGCAGTGCTAAAATATGATATGTTTGAGAGATGGAGGGTAATTAATTGGGAGCAGAGATTTTGTTTTTGAGAACAATGGAAATACGCCAGAGGAATTGTAGGTTGATTTCAAGCTACAGAGATTAATTTTCCTTCCCAAATATTAAAAGGCAGTAATCTGCTTAAAGACCAGCCACTGGATACAATATTGACCTAGCAACCTCAAATCCTACTTGGAAACATGAGAGTATAAACAACTTATACTTATTTAAACTTAAAAGTATATCTAATAGTCCTGATTCTTCAAAAGACAGTTCAATTTTATAAAGCATTAAAGTTGTTGACATTTATCAAGAGTGCTATTTCCTAGGCTCTGTATTATATGCTTTACATACTTTATTTCAACTAATCTTCATATCCACGATGCATTCTCTTACTTAACTCTCAAACCTGTGAGATAGGCGCTATAATCATCCTCATTTACTGTTATTTTAATTTATTTTTATTTTTAATTCCAATTAATGATTATATGGGATATATTTGGGAAGTAGAGATCTCATTTGATTTTTTAAATTTCATTAAATTTATTGGGGTTACATTGGTTAATAAAATTATATAGGTTTCAAGTGTACAAGTCTCCATTTCATACCATATATTTGACCTCCTTTATGCTCTTCTACCTCCTTCCCTACTCCCCTTCCCATCTGGTAACCAATCTAGTAGTGTCTGTGTCTCTGAATTCGTATTTGTTTGTCCTGTTTGTTCATTTGTTGCATTCAATTTTAAATCCCACATATGAGTCACACCATATGCTTATTGACATTTTCTGCCTGATTCATTTTGCTAAGCATGATATTCTCAAGATCATCATCATCATCCTCATTTAACCAATGAAGAAAGTGAGCATCTGAGAGTTCCTGCAACTGCCCAGAATCATACGTCAAGGGCTTGTGGATGGCCAAGTTTGATTCCAAAGCCCATACTGGAACCACAATGCTAGTTTCAAGTACAGATAATTCTAGTTAACTGTACAGATAATTCTAATTCAAGTACAGATAATTCTAATTAACTGTATAGGGAAAAAACTGCCCAAACCCAGGCCAATGTTAGGCACTATGATGATACTTCAAAATAATCTCTGTTTAAATCAATTATTCCAAGGTAACATATTTTCACTGTACAAAACAGGGTAATCCAATTTCAGAGGATGAAATGAGTAACAATATACAAAGACACCAAATGGAAAAAAAGAGGTGTTGGTTTTTCAATGTCAGTGGGTGGAGTTGATAGGCTAAAATTTCAGTGGTCTCAAAAATTGTTATGGGAAATGGAAAATAATTCCTTTATTATTTTCTAAACTCCTGTCAGGCTTTGGCATCTATTGGTTCTAGCTTAGCGGTTAGGGGTGTAAGACCAGGAGCCAAATAGACATGGTTACCCTCTAGCTTTGCTCCTCTCACCAGGTTACCATGGAAGAACATTTTCCACTTCCTGAATCTCTGTCTCAGTTTCTTCTTCTGTAGAATGGGTATAATAAAACCTCCAGAGTATTGGTGTGAGAATGAAATGTAAAGATTCAGAGAAACCACTTTGTGCAGTTCCTGGCACGGAATTAATGTTCAATAAATGGTAGTGATTATTAGTCATTTTAGGCCAACTAGCATTGTTCCTAACAATAAAGAACTGTTCAGAGCGAACAATGAAATCAGAGTGGATTTCCTGTTCTCTGCCTTTCAAGCTTTTCATCAAAGGCAACACAATGCAGCAGAGACTCTGAGAATAGGCCCAAGACTGAAGCCTCCTTCTCTGATTAATGCAGTGCTTTGAGCACAAGCAAACAATCTGAAGAAGGTTAAATTCATGCATGGCTTCACTTCAGCCAAAGTGGTCAAGGACCTTCACAAACTGTGCGGCTGAAGCATTCCAGGGAATTGGTTAACCTGAGAAGTTCACTGAAAACAACTAGAGCCAAAGGTTCATAAAGAAATTGGTTGTCGCCGAAACCGGTTTGGCTCAGTGGATAGAGCGTCGGCTTGCGGACTGAAAGGTCCCAGGTTCGATTCCGGTCAAGGGCATGTACCTGGGTTGCAGGCGTATCCCCAGTGGGGGATGTGCAGGAGGCAGCTAATCGATGTCTCTTTCCTCGATGTTTCTGGCTCTCTGTCTCTCTCCCTTCCTCTCTGTAAAAAATCAATAAAATATATTAAAAAAAAAAAAGAAATTGGTTGTCTTAGCCTTGTGGTGACATCAGTAGCATATAAACTTATCTGACTATTCAACTTATTTAGAAATGATACCTTCATCCATTTAACAGCCCCCTTTCTACCTCTGGGAAAGCATTAACCTAGCAACAGAGTAAGTTACTTACCTTTTCCCCTATATATACATATGAACACAGGAGAGCGGGGTTAAGAGCAATGAGCAGAGTAGTTCTGCTCCATATAGACAAGAGATGCTATGATATATTTCTGTTTCACATTAGAGATCATGACGTATCTGCATATACATTTTATCACTTTACTATTTCACAGCAGATAAGGCAAATGATGCACAGGGAAGTACATACTTGTTTAAAGGCACACACTATTCTATTTTTTAATATATTTTTTATTGATTTAGAGATAGAGGAAGGGGAGGGGGAGAGAGAAACATAGATGTGAGAGAGAAACATTGATCTGTTGCCTCCTATACACACCCCGACTGGGGACTGAACCTACCACCTTGTTATATGCTGTGATCAGGAATCAAACCAGCAACCCTTCAATACATGAGACAATGCTCAACCAACTGAGCCACACTGGCCAGGGCAAAGGCACACACTATTCTATATGGCAAAGCCCCCATTAGAAGTCTGACCTTGAACTCGGGTTTAGCTAATTTTGCATCATACCACAGTGCCTGAGCAGTGTCATTCACTAACTTTTATGTAGTTAATAAAGTTAATGAGCTTTATGGCTTATTAGTCCTTCCAAAAACACAATTTTACTTTATTTTACTTGATTCTTAAAGTATTTTGGAAGCAGAAAAAGTTTTGTCCTCACTTTAAGGACCAGAAAATAATCTCAGACAGTAAGATGATCCAGGACTTGAACTTCACAGCTCCAAAATGTCATTCATTAATTAGTTTATTCATTAATTCAACACATACTTACTGAGCATCTCTTACATACTAGGAACTTCTCTGGACAATGTGAAAACTATGACAAACTTCCTGCCTTTATAGAACTCAGAGTCTAATGGAGGGGATGAATGATAAACAAATGAACCAATAAAAATAAAAGTTAATGTCAGGTAAAGACAAGTAGTGTCAGGAAAAATAAAGAAGAGAGTGACAAGGAGAGCGAGGGGGCTATTTAGATCAAGTAAAGAGCCCAAAACCTTTCAAGGTGCGACATTAGAATAGAGACCTAAATGAAGTGAGCAGAAAGCCTGAAAAACAAGGTAAGGATTTTTAGGAAACTAAATGTCATGGTCAAAGGCACTGCAGCTTAGTGTGCTGGAGAAACCAATAAGATGGCCAGGCAAGAGATGGCTTAGCCTGAATGCAAGCAGATGAGCATGGAGTGGTAGGCAAAGAGCTGGAATAGGCAGGGCTTTGTCCAAGTGCATCATGACTTATACAGAGATCTCACTGGGTTAGAAAAAACAACTCCAGCATGATGACTATAAGTGCTATGAATTTGTTTCTCTTTCTATCCTTGGTACATTCTTCCAAGAATTTCCATTCTTACCAGCTCCTCTCATATCACTGTGGGCCAGCTGAGTCAATATTATGATGACTTCGATGAGATATGTAGCCAACTCATAAACAAGAGGTCATGTACATTGTATTTTGACTTTGTGGCTACTGGTCATGAGCAAATAGTTTTTAAGAGCAGAATATGGGGACCTGAATTTTGGTAACCCCGAAGGTCTTCTAAGTTAAGTGAATAACTTGACGCTGAGTACAATATATGAAAATGAAGTTGTTTATCAATGCTGGAGGCACAGCACTATACACTTACCCCATAAGTGTATGTAGATTCATTGGAGACCCAGCTTTTCATGAGAAATTGCTGTGATATAATCTTGATTATTGTGCCAACGTGTAGTAACCAGACAGGAACCTGAGAATCAGAATTATAAAATAGAGCCTTCAATTTATCTGTCATTAAGTGAACCTATTATATACTATTATATATTTATTGCAAGTCTTGCATTCTCCCCAGTATGTGTACAGCAAATGTCACAGTAACAAAGGCCCTCTCTATCAACTAGCTTTGACTGGAACACATCTACTCATAATGAGTGAATTGGGCAAAGCCAAATAAGCCACACAGTGTCATTGCAATATTATTGGTGAGTGTCCAATCTTACCTTCTTAAGAAGCCAGCTATCATTTCAGCTGCATAGCTAAGGAGCAGCCCAACATACAATTGCTCTGTCATTTGAGTTGAAGTTTTTTTTTTAAAAAAAAGAAAGATGCAACTGTGGGAATGAGGAGGAAAGTATTTCTCTAAACCAATTAACATATGATGAATGGCATGAAGATTTGTATCTTCATAGGCATATGGCTCCTTCTATATTATTTTTAAAGTGTGCTCTAAATATGGGAAGTATGGATAATTTCAAGTTTCAGGATGACCGACCACATAGCCCTTTATATTTTCCAAAGATTTCTTTGGAGGGAACTCAAATCCCTAAATCTAAAGGTACCTCTACAGCTATAATTTACCTGTAAAGAACATAGGCAGTAACTGAATATCCCCAGTGATTCCTTCAGGGTTAGTGAGAGTGCTTCTGCAGGAGACAACCAGCCATCTGATGCCTTGGCTGGGGCTACCCGCCTTGTCCTTCAGCCCTTCCGACTGACTGACTCATCCCGATAATGTCCGTGCACCTGCCCAACCTTCCAACCACAGGAGACAGTGCTTCCTCAGGGCCACGTGATCTCACTTGCCCTGCAGGTTTCTCTGCACCATCCCATGCAAGGACATCAATTACATGTGAAATACAAGAGGGAACCACTGGGTTGGTCCCCGTACTCCCCTCTTCTCCATTCTCATTACACCATGTCTTCAAAAATACCCACTAGCTATGTGACTGGGGTACACCACACTGGCAGTAGGTAAATATGTTTTTTAAAATAGCAATTTCTTTTCTTTACTTGGAAATCATTTGGATTCAAATTTGTGTCCAAACAAAATTAGAAACAAGCAGGGTGGGGCGAAAGATAGGTTTACAGTTCCCATGGAAAATAATACAATAATTAATAAGTAGCAATACAAGGATACATCTGTGTTTTGAGTATGTACATCTCTAAACCTACTTTTACCCCACCCTGTATTTATTTCAAGGACCTCTGGGGTCAGTGGCAAATAACTAAAATGAAAGTCAGAGGGATTAGGTCGGGAGTTTTTGCGTATTTTTACACTCAAAGTCTCATTTGTCTTCAAAGGATCCCTGACAGACAGGTGCAAGAGGCACTCTTTGTTTGCTCATTCATTCATTTGTTCATTCATTCATTTATATATTTTTCAATCCTCACCTGAGGAAATGTTTTTTAAGTTGATTTTAGAGAGAGAGGAAAGGAGAGGGGGAGAGAGAGAAACCTCCATGTAAATGCTTATTGATTGTAGAGAGGAAACGGGAGAGAGGGAGAGAAAAAGAGGGAGGGAGAGAAGAGAGAAGAGAAGAGTGGAGAGGAGAGGAGAGGAGAGGAGAGGAGAGAGAAACATCCGCGTGAGAGAGAAACATGGATCTGTTGCTTTCCATATGGCTCCCCACAGGGACTGAACCTGCAACCCTTTTGGTGCATGGGACAATGCTCCAACCAAAATGAGCCACTGGCCAGTGTACTTAGTGGTTAGAGTATCATCCTGTGCATGGAAGGGTCCCAGGTTTGATTCTAGATCAAGGCACATACCTAGGTTTCAGGTTCAGTCCCCTATGGTGGCATGTATGGGAGGCAACCGATCCATGTTTCTCTCTCACATTGATGTTTCTCTCTCTCCATCTCTCTAGAATCAATGAAAAACAAACAAACAAGCAAGCAAATATATCCTCGGGTGAGGATTATTAAAAAAAGTGAGATAACTAAATTTGAGATGTTTCCCGACACCCTAAAATAAGGAAGGCACGTGCCTCTTGATTTAAAGCCCACTTCCTTCCTGCTACATTACTTTCAGTTAAGCTATTTGGTGATCATTTATAAAGGTGACAAATAATAGGATATAAAAAAGAATTGCTTGATTATAAAATAGTGAAAATGGCCAAGGTTTATTGAGCACCTAGTACATACTGTGTAGTTTCCATGTGCTTTCCTCTGGACCTCATATATATATACATAATTGATTTCAGAGAGGAAGGAAGAGGGAGAGAGAGAGAAACATCAACAATGACAGATAATCATTGATTGGCTGCCTCCTGCACGCCCCCCACTGGGGATCAAGCCCTCAAACCAGGCATGTGCCCTTGACCAGAATCGAACCTGGGACTCTTCAGTCCACAGACTGACACTCTATCCACTGAGCCAAATAGGCCTAGGGCTGGACCTCATTTTTGGTGTCATCATTAACGTCGTTATGTAACCTGAGAGATTGTGACAACAAACTAACAAATATGTTAAATAGAAGAATTATATGAGGTTGTATTACTGAATTTAAATACATTAAAAGATTAAAAATAAAATCTAAAGAGTGCATTACATAATCCCTAGATTTTTTCCCCCTCTAAATATTAATGGAAGTTAATTCAGTAGCTCCACTTGGTACCCCTATTGAGTAACCAATTCACAAACTATCAAGATTTATACTTATTGTTAGAACCATAGTAAACTTTTTCTCACATAAATTTTATAGATTTAATTCAAATGGAGCCTGCAACCGGGCCATGTGCCCTTGGCTGGAATCATACCAGCAACCTCCTGGTGCATAGTAGGATGCCCACCACATGAGCAACCCTGGCCAGGGCTCATAGACTAATATTCTTTAGGCATGCATATTCAAGAATCATTTTTGATACTCTTTAAGATAGTCCTCTCAACTTTACATGTAATTTCATTTACATTATATTTGATTGCTACAGATTCTTTAGTTTTATCAGCATGGCTTCTCTACTTGATCCATATAAATGACTAATGCGGAGTCAGCACCTAGAAAATTCCATCTTAGTCCTGCATATAAATATAATACTCATCTGTAAATATAGGGTCCCTGTAATATTAGCCATATTTCTGTGGCACCTTTACTACCACTCAATCTGGTAACTTATGTGTGTCTTAAAACTGATGAAGGTGAGGAAGAAATACGGTTTCTTCAATGATGGGTCAGAACAAAGTGTTAAAATACAAAGTCAAAAATGTTACCTTTCTTCTGGGAATTATTATAATATCAGTCAAAGAAAACATGTTTGGACATTTCTAAACATAGAATAAAAACACCACTAATTCACAGGAGGGAATAGAAATCCCAGCATACAGGTACCAAAACACAAGAATCAACTACTTGGTAACGGAAGCCATGGGAGCAGTTGATAGGAAATATACACAATAGACCTTAAGTTCTGCCACTCAGACGTAGCAAATCATCTGCCTTTAATAACAGAACAGATTCCCACTGGATGTGTCCTCCCTTGTTAAAAAATGATGAAAGCTAATCATTTCTGCCCTCTGTGAACACACATGAGACAAAGCATTAGAAAAATACACACTCAAGGAGAAAAGGAATCAAGTGCCATACAACTCTCTCTCTCTCTCTCTCTCTCTCTCTCTCTCTCTCTCTCTCTCACACACACACCCCTGCATAAACTTCACAAGGTATTGCAACCTCATTCATTAATTTTTTCAAGGGACCAAATAAGATCTGGAGAAGACTGGAGGTGCTGGCTTTTCCACACAGGATATCAGTGACACTGCTGAATTAAAATCAGATTAGAGAAGCTGGTGTGAAGACAGGAAGTTGTAGGAAAGAATTTTAAAATAATGCCACAAGTACAAAAGAATCTTCATGAAAATACCAACATGATGTATTATCGAATACAGAAGTAATGGTGACTCATATCAAAGACTTACATGATTCACCTTTACTTCTGTTTCAGTCACTGATTAATATCAATTAAACACAATCAAATTCCAAAAATGGGATCTATGAGGACGTGTATTCACATACCTATTTTAGCTCTAGCTGAACTGAAACCATTGAAGCAGTTTATCTGAATCCTAAATCCATCATCTTGCTGTCATACATCATTACCTCTTTGAATCTCTTGGTAGTTTTCATGGCATGTCACAGAATCCAAAAGCGGAGCTGGAAAGCAAAAGCTTGCCTGATCACTCCAGAATCACCACTGTCAAAATGGATTCTTCTGAGCAAGATTATTAGAGCTCTTGCTTCTAAAATAGCCATCCCACTAAGATCCCGCAAAAGCTTCATTTACAAGGAAGTGATTAATTTTATTAAAATGTTGATAGAACAGTAGTCACTGAGAGAAAGGCTGGTGAAAATTTTATGATCTGGTAAAAGTCTCTGCAGGCTGGTGATTGTACTACCCTAGCTAACATAGATTATGTCAGCTTTGCAGATGGTGCTAAAAAAAAATAGCCCTATGTCTCTATGAGATCAAAACATCAAGACTGAATCTAACCCAGATGCTTGGCACGGTATAGACACAACCTATGTCATTTCTTCCATTTTCTGTTGGAGGCAGCCGAGGAAGGGTGTGACAACACACAGTTGTTAAAGGAATAATATTTCTAGACAAGCTTGCATTGATGCTTTAGGTGTTTTTATTTTCTCTCTCCTCTGTTTCAATTCTTAAAATGCAGCAGACCTCATGCGTTTCAGACAGACATACTCTGTTAGGAGCTGAAGGAAGATCTGCACATTTCCTCTCTGACATGTGGACAAGCAGACGCTCAATCCTGGGGCTTCGACTGCTCACTGGCTTTCTTTGTCTTCATTCACACATAAGACCTTGCCAATTTCCCACTGAAAATGCCACTGCAGATCCTGAAAAGTTTTTGGATAGAGACTCATGGCTTTCAATCTCCTTGACAGAAAGAAAACGTAGACAGTCTTACTTAACAAAAAAAAAAATAATGAGACCGAAGGCAGGGTTCGTCATCACAGGTCCAAGCAGCAGGAACACACTTAGGGATAATGGGTTAAGTGTGGCTGAATCAGAAACATACCGATTTGGCAGTCATCTCATTCACAAAATGTTGGAGTGGTTGGAGGTGATGCCAAGTTAAACAGGATGATGGACTCAACACAATACATGTTTGCAACACTAACAGGTCGTCAGCTAGAGGCCACCCACTTCCAGGTGGCGGGAAGCAAGGGCAGCTGCCCCACTTCTGGAGAGTCAGAGGGTCTTCCTACTCACATGGTCAGCTCTCCGAGGCTGTGGCAAAGTGAGAGCGGGCTTGCTTGCCCTTGGTGCTTCATGATCCATGAGGAAAAAGAGCATTTTCCTCTGCACCAGAGACTGGAGAGCTGAGGTCTCCTCCACCCGCCCCCTCTCTTGGCTTCTAATTTACTTGGGGTAAGCGAAGGGGTAGGCGAGTCCGTCTACTTTGCAGGGTAATTAATGGTTGTGGCTATAAATGGCAGAATGTTGGGAGGAATAGTAACGAGGCAGCCAGACTTGTTAAAGCCATTTGACTTGCATGGTGCTTTCATCCAGAACCCAGATATTTTATGGAGCCTCTTTCTAAGCTCCTTTCTGGCTACAGCTGTGCATGGTGGGCTGCTTTCTGCCAAGACCAGGCATCTCCCAGTGCGATGTGATGACTTCCTGGCTCTTGGTGTCTTCACACTGAGGGTCCCCTGTTTTCAAAGGCCAGGGCAGACCCAGTGCCCAGGCAGTAAGCAGTGGCGTCATGGAGAGAGCATTTGAAGGCCCTCCAGTATTGCAGTTCAAAAGATCTCATATGTAAAACCTGACCTTAAACATGTGATTTCAATTTGGAGTTAAAATGATGATGATCATTTTAAACGAACAATATATATATAATAATCGTTAATCCTAATTAGTTCATCCTCAGGTAGTAACTGATACTATAGTGAATACTATGATAATTATTAATCCTAATTAGTTCATTCTAATGTAGTAACTAATACTATAGTGAATACTATGTGCCAGGCATGCTTCTAAGCACTGCACATATATTAACTTGTTTAATCTTCATAGAAACCCATGCCATGTTACAGGAGAGGAAACTGAGGCCCAGAGAGGTTAGATTACCCATCTTAGGTCACTCAGTAGGCAAGCAGCAAAGGCATGCTTCAAGCCCAGGCAATCTGGCTCCAGAGTATGTAGTACTTTCTGTTTATAATTTCTGGCTTAGTACTGAGCTGGGTAAGATGCAGAAGAGCTAGGAGGTATATGTATGAAACAGTAGGACTGATTTTTTAAACAAAATGACCAGTCATTATATTTAAAATTAGAACCATCTCCTTCCCATTAGTCACCTTTGGAAGAAATACCCTTAGAATAATGAAGTGTCACGATTTAAAACATGTGTCACTACCCACACTCCCCCCCCCCTACTGTTGCCATCACAGCTGGTTTATAAATAACACAAAAAAAATCAGTGCCCCTATTTAAGCGTCTCACTTTATTCCTCACTAGAAACTAACACCCTTCTCAATCATAGAGCAATTTCTAAGTCCAGGCTCCAAATGACTCGTGGCCATTTCCAAAACCCAAATCCATCTTCAAAAGTCAAAGATTTGTCATCTTAGGGAATATTCCAGCAACCTGTTGGGCGGGCCACAGATTCTTAGGGCAGGTCCCTAGACACTTTTGAGCCCTGGCAACCTGCTTGCAGTGCGAGGATACTATAACACAGTGACTGTTTGGGAGGTGAGAGCTCTCACTTGGGTGTCAAACTTCACGTATCTTTATGAGGCAAATCATTTCTTCAGCTTTACAGTCAAATATGATCTAAAGGTGTTTCACCAGAGACTTTGCACTGTCACTGGGGAGGAAATCTTAGACATAAGAAAGTCATCATGGAACAATGGATGGCAGATTAACAGTCAAGGGCCAACATACATGACATAAACAAAAAGTACCATGGTATGTCATGATGATGAAAAAGAATGTAGGAAGCAACCGGTAAGTCAGGAAGTCTTCATGGAAAAGGTGGCCCTGGATTTTAGTGTTAAGTGAAGAGGAGGATTTGGACATTGTTTTAATCATTGTGCTAAGAACTAGTCACATGGTGAATGAATGATAAATATTTGTCTAACTCTTAATTCCGGACCTTCCCATGTTTGCTGAAACATTGAGACAGAGATGTTTAACTTCCATCTCTAACCAGTCTGAAAACTATGCTAAGCTTCTCCTCACTGCTGTAGGAAGAGCAGAATAAAAAGCCAAATAATCCCAAGAAAGGAAAACAAAGTTCTTAGAAGGTGATTAGGGAAACGTTTGTGTACTTGCTCTTTAGAATGTGAACCATACAAAGGAGAGACAGAACTTACAGGTGTTCTTTACAATCTGTGTTGTGCTTGAAAATATTTGGTAGAGTTGTTCCTCTAAAAGGTGCTAGGAAATACCAAAGGCAACTCTGTAAACACCAAATACTAAAGAAGTTAAATATGCAAGGATGAGAAGGACTGCTTCCTTCTAGAGACAGACCTTAATTATTCAGGTCCAACAAGACACAAGTTAATTCATAGCAATAGTGGCATAATTCTGTTAACTATTAATTTCCAGGTTGACATCAATAACAAAATTTAGAGAAATCTTTTACAATGATCCAGTCATGCACCAGTAGATGGAATACCAATGACCAAATTGGTCACTCTAAAGTGTAAACATCCTTGAGCTTAAGTTGGTCAACCAGCCTGAAGAATTAATTGACTGAGTTTGAAGGAACTTTAAATTTCTCCTTATTTCTTCAGATAAGACTTTTTGTATATAATCAGATTTTATAATAAAATATATTGGGACTATTATATCATAAAGTTTCTTTCTTGCTTTTTCTTCCTTCTTCCCATTCTTTTCTTCTTTCCTTCTCTCTTTTTCTCCCCTTTTCCCTCCTTCCCTTCCTCCCCTTCTTCCCCCCCTTTGCCCCCCCTTCCTCCCTGCCTTCCCTTCTCCTTCTCTCCCTTCCTTTCAGGACACCTCCAAGAAGGCACAAATGATAAAAGATCATTAATTAGGATATAGGATATAACTAATCCACTGGCACTAAGACAAGTTTCATCTTAATAGAATTTTACCGGTTGGACCAAGTTGAAAGCAATCTTAAGATTCATAAATAACCATTTAATCTGATGAGTTGCCATGAGGTGACCACAAAAAGGGTGGATGAAAGAACTGTTTAAAGAAACACTATGTCAGTATGGCATCCTTTTTGCTGCTGGCACACAGAGCACATGTACTAGCCCAAAATAAAACAGTCAAGTATAAAACGCTCCAAAATAAGGGGCATGTTAAAAAGTAAAACTCTGGTTATAATTGTAACCAAAAACTATTCATTAAATTCCTGTTCTGTAAGGGTTAATAATGAAGGGATAGGAAGACTTCAGAGCTGTCCTTCAAGTTTCTTGTAATACAACTGGATGAATAATGTATGAAGCCATCTTAACATGAGACTAGTTAATATACAACAGTTGAAATGCTAACTAGAATGAACAGTCCTCCCAGAATTGAAAAAAACTAGGCAAGGATCACTCATTAAATGCCATCCTTGGGTAGGCACCACTAAGATGTAAGGCAGAAGAATAAATTTATGTCAAGTTTTATTAATCACCAATTTTGCTTTAGGGTACCAGGCATTATTAACATTGTCAACAACAGTGCACCCTGTTAGCCTCTGGGGAAGCAAAAGCTTCCTGTGGGTTTGGGGATAAATACTTGGCTGTACTAGGTGTGTTCATTCATCTCATCCTTTTCTGCCTTTTCTCCTCTTAAAAGCTACCAAAGGTTGATGGTTTCCCCTCTGTAGTTATTTCCTCTGGCATGGAAGGCAAGAGTGAGAAGTTGTAGTGTGGTGAAGGCCTGGGAAGGTGGGCTGGTGTGGGCTAGAAGGGGTCAATGGAGAAAAAAGGGGACATCTGTAATATTTTCGACAATAAAGATAAATTTATAAAAAGAGTGTGAAGTTGTTTGAGCAGCTCAACCTGCTTCACACGGATGTCCTTTAGTGTCATTGTCTCCTGCTTTAACCCCTGGTGAGGCTTGTGTGCAATCATTTTGAACCACTGTCACTTCCCTGTCAACCACTGCTGTACTCTGAAGCTTGGGCTGAGAATCAGGGTAGTCTCCAAGGACAGGACATGGAAAGCATGGATCCTGAACTTCGGCTGGGATGTGTGAACTCTGCAGATAGCTAACGCAGCTCCCCTTTCATAGAAATGGAATTGCAAGCCAGCATTAGAAACCTGTACGCTTAGGAGCTAGGTTAGTACAACATGTCAATCTGGTATGGGGACTGTCACTAAGACCAGGAGTGGGAGTATCAGAGAAGCCAAAATGCTGAGAGATTCAGATGTAACACCTACTATCTCCCCACCTATGACTCCGGTAGCAATTGCTTAAGGAAATTGGAGTCGTTAGCAGAATGGAAACACTCGTAGTTCAACTATTGAGAAAGAAATTGAGAATGTTAGAGTGGGCATTTTGGAGACTCTGATATTTCCACCCAAACAAAGAAATGTCTGGGAGAGTGCAGATCTCTGTGAGCTGCACACACACAGATATTTGAAGTTGGCAATAAAAAGTCAGGATGATGGATGAAGTGAAGAGATAATTCTTGCCCAGTGACTTCTGGCTAAAGACTTCACCAACACCCAACTTAAATAATAATTATACTGAGCATGCATATCAATCATAAATCACTAAACATTTATATATATATATATATAGAG
>NW_006296616.1:500430-515438 GCF_000327345.1 Myotis davidii | reverse complement strand
AGAGAGAGAGAGAGAGAGAGAGAGATCAATGAGTTGCCTCCCAGACAACCTCTGACTGAGATGGAACCTGCAACTTTGAAAGTGTCCTGACTAGAAATGGAAGCCGCTATCATTTGGTGAACAAGATAGTGCTCCAACCAAGTGAGTCACATCAGCTAGCGCTCACTGAATGTTTTGTATGTGTCTATGGGATTGTTAACAGTTAGTAAATGGACATTCATTGATGGTAACCTTGCAGAGTCTAGTTATAAGGTTTACTTTCTCCTCAATTGTTTTTTTTTTTTTGGGGGGGGGGGTTGGTCACATAAAACCTTAAGTGAAAAACATCCTTTTAGCATGCATCCAACCAACATTTGCTGTTTCTCTCTTAAAAAGAGCACTCACTGACTGAGTTGACTAGATAAGCACACCCTTGACACGTTGACCGTGCTTGGTTATTGATACTCTATAAATGCAAGTTTAGGAAGATAAACAAGCCAGAAATACACATGTTATGAGAGATCAGAGAAGATGCAAATGCTATAGACACTGAAAGAGCAGTTAATTTTAAATTGGATGACCAAGAAATCTTCCAGAAGGGAGTGATGGCATTTGACCTCAGCCATGGAAGATAGGTAGCATCTGGACATGCAAAGATGGGAAAATATGATTCCAGGGTGGGTGTGCTATTGCAGAAACAGAGGCGCAGAGTTGGAGTTGTGGAGTAAGCAAGGTCAGGGAATGACAGAATAATGGGAAATGGAGTGGAAAAGATGTAAGCCTGAAAAGAACGCTAAAGTACATAGATTTGAATATGTAGGCAATGAGGAGTCCGTGGAGGTTTCTAACGAGAAGAGGAACAAAATCAAAATCATGATTCAATAACATTGATCTGGAGACAAAGTATGCTGTGTCTTAAAGTAGGAAACTACATCATAACTTCTGGTAGCTCGAAATCAGGCTGATTTTCATACATGCATAATGTTGAAATATCACACTGCTTTTGCCATATTTTCCTATGTCCTAGTTAAAAATGAGTATACATGAGCAATATGTGTGTGCATGTCTTTGCTCAAAATCATCATTCATCTGAATTCCGAACCATACAGGTACAGCCACACGTCCATCCACACACACCTCTGCTGGGAAAAATGAAATAAAAACTAATATCTATTTAACATAAGTGTCTACCATGTATTTTTTTAGAAGATGGAGACAAAGACGAATAAATTTAGAATCGATCTGGAGAAAGACAAACAAATATTATAATATGTGAAGAAAGCAAGTATAGTCATATTAACAAAGTAAAACACACACGTAGCCAGTAAACAATAAATACGTCTTTGGGGGCAATACATCAAGGACCTTTTAGTAATTAGCTGTCCTAAATTTTAATTCCTCATCTGGAATTAACAGAAGAATAGCGTCTGAAAAGTCCCACCAGTGAAAATAGACAACGGGTAAAAAATTAGCAAGGCTGGGAAGATATGTGTTTTCTCTTACTTTCATTCCTTCTTGGCTAATTTCACAGGTACACATATTTACATTGTACTAATTATTTGCTGCAGGTTGACGCATTGTGGCTTTTCTTACAGGAACACTGAGGAGCAAGTGAAAGGTGGAGCCTGATTGATGACTGTGAAAGGGTGAGTGGAGGTTCCATGATCTAAACCAGTGGTTCTCAACCTTCCGGCCTTTTAAATACAGTTCCTCATGTTGTGACACAACCATAAAATAATTTTCGTTGCTACTTCATAACTGTAATGTTGCTACTGTTATGAATCGGAATGTAAATATCTGATATGCAGGATGGTCTTAGGCGACCCCTGTGAAAGGGTCTTCGACCGCCAAAGGGGTCTCAATCCACAGGTTGAGAACCGCTGATCTAAACAAAGCTATTACAGGACGAATCACTGGAGTTGAGTGTGTGTGATTCTGTAAGCATTGATAGAAACAGAGGTGGATGTAGTTAAAACGGTAAAACCTCTTATCACACTAAAGTGTACTTTCAGCTTCAGGAAGCAAAGGACAAAAATTGCATGTAATTCTCATTTCTTGCTTTCTTTCCATTTTGTTTCCTTTGCTGGAACATAAAGCTCGAGGGAAGGTATCTGAAGTCAGGGGAGAGGTAGGATTCACGGGCAGCAAAGGCAAGAGTGGGGCAATAGACCCTGGAAATGTAGGTACAGCGAGACGGTAGAAAACCTGCTTTCACAAGAACACTCCTCCAGGGGCTCGTATTGTGCAAAACTATGCCTAGAGTCACCCAAAACAACAAAAGCTGGTGCAATCTGTGGAAGCAAAAAGATGGGGTAATTTGAGGCTATTTTGAAATTAGTTAATTAAGGAATCCAGCAAACTCATTCTGCTTCTAGTTACTAAATGAATAAAAGACAGCACTCCAACCCACCGTCATGCATGAGAGCCTCAAAAATGTCTATTGGGAGGACCTTTACTCACATCGTTTTGTATTACCACCAACGCAGTATTTACTTGCCCAGCGTTCTTTTATATTTGCTGGCTCGTAGGGTTTTTCTCAGCAAAAACAGTTTTGTTGTGCTTGCTTTTATTACGGAGCTATCCCAGCGGGTCATGTCTTCAAAGATGAATAAGAATCTGTGAGTCAGTTAAGGCTGTAGCACAATTTATATTGCCAAAGTACAAAAATTTGCAAATCATGGAAGAGAATCTCTGTTGAATTAGTGCCACCGAATAAATCACTAATGTGATGATGCAGGAACTATATGGTCAAAATATACTTAGACTTGTCTAGTATTTTTTAAAACACCTGGGGAATGACCTAATTATAACATTGTGCAAAATGATACTTTTTTTTGCTGGAATTTTGTTTACTAACTTTGATTCATTTAAACTGGCAGACATTGGACATTTTTAAGCATCTTCTCTTGGGTTGTGGCTGATTCACAGCAATAGGTAATGTATAAGCACTCTGTATTGTTATAAAAATTTCTTCTAAATAGTTAAATTATTTCCCTTTTAATCTCACAATTTGTATCGCAAATATAAATACTGGAGAAATGTAGCCAATAAATTCTAACTTAGCTTTCTTTTACCGTATACCACTTACTTTTTAAAATAAATTTTATTTTTCAATTACAGCTTACGTTCAATATTATTCTGTAATAGGTTTAGGTGTAAAGTATAGTGTTTAGACCAGCCGTGGGCAAACTAAGGCCCGTGGGCCGGATCCGGCCCGTTCAGCTGCTGTATCTGGCCCGCGGAGCCAAAAGAGCGGAGGGTTCTCTTGCTCTCCCCGCCGCTTCTTCACCAGCAGCAGTGTTAACATGTATTAGTTCACACAGACACTCCATCCATGCTTTTGTTCCGGCCCTCCGGTCCAGTTTAAGAACCCATGGTGGCCCTCGAGTCAAAAAGTTTGCCCAACCCTGGTTTAGACAATCATATACTTTACAAAGGATTTCTCCTAATATTTCCAGTACCTACCTGACACCATACATAGCTATTACTATACTATTGACTATATTCCCTATGCTGTACTTTACATCCCCATGAATATTTTGTAACTACCAATTTGTATTCCTTAATCTCTTCACCTTTTTCACCCAGTCCCTCAGTCTCCTCCCCTCAGGCAACCATCAGTCTGCTTTCTGTGTCTATGAGTGTTGCAGTTTTCTTTACTTTGTTCTTTATATTTCATTTATAATGTACCACTTACTTTGAAGGTATAATCTATGCTATATTTTAAAGTTAAAATGCTCAAATATATTATTAATTGAATACTGCTGTCATCTTGAATAAGCCTTTAGTCTGAGGCTTGAAGAGCACCATTCTAAACAAGAATCCTCATGTTAGTGGTATTAGTGTAAGCAGCAAAGATTTTCTTCCTTTTCTCTCTCTCTCTTTTTTTTTAGTATTAACACTCATAGCTGTAGTACCTTCAGAAGATCAAATTTCTCGGGGGAGAAGACATAACAGAGAGAGGAAAACAAAACAAAACAAAACCAACAGAAATATGTATAGAGTTAATTTCTCTTTATAATTCTCTATTCAGATTGCACAGCATACATTCCAAGGGGTACAATTGCAGGAGGAGCTGCTGATGTTTCCAGAGGGGAGATGTTAGGCAGCTCCTTATTTCCTTTGACATACTCTTCAAGGAGGCTGCCATGGACAGTGAGAGTCCTTAGGTGCAATGACTCCATCAGAGCTGTCTAACTCAATGGGAGAAGGAAAGAAAGGAAATTAAAGAAAAGAAAGGAAGAGAAGAAAGAAGAAGAGGAGAGGTTGGAAGAAAAGAAACTTGGGGGAGAAAGAAAAAATTTTGGTTCTGCTACTTGGAATACATAAACCAAAGCATTTCTGTGGCAGCAGCTTCAAGTCTCTTCAGCAACACCCTCTGCCCCCAGCCCACAGATGCTGGGTCAGGAATCTGAGAACACATGACTTGCTTAGAAATTGTTTCTCTCTTTCTTAAGAAATTTTAAGTCTCTGTCAGCTGGGTAGATTAAGAATGCTGGCACTCATGTACACAGAGAAATCCAGCTAGGAATCCCACTTGACAAGCATGGCTCAGCAAATTTTATGAAATATGAGACCTCTATGGCATAGGATTATCGGAGATAAAGCCACGATAGATTATCTGACAGTCTTGATTCCAGAGCAATATGTACTTGGTCAATATTGTCAGGAATCACACTTGAGAAGCACCTTACTTCACATTCGCTGCTGAGCTCCCCTGCCAACTTGATATCCCTAAATTCATGAAGCATAAATTCTGACCCAGGCAGACCCTAGTAAATTTACTCTCGTTTGGAGCTGTCTTAATTGTCTGCTGGATTGTAGATGGGCAAGCGATATAGAGTCTTGGCTTGAGCTCCTTCCACGGCAAAATCCTTGATGGAACCAGAATTCTGTAGAAAGTTAATAGATGTCTTGTAGGTAGAAGGTATGTGTTCAAATTATGTTGGAATTACTTGGGTCAATCACTGACAAGCAAATTTCTCTAGTATGGGGCATCTCCAAAGCTTTCACGGGCATTACTATTTTCTCAGAAGGGGATAGCAAATGGAGTTTTTTGGTTTTGTTTTTGCTTTTGTTCTTTAAACCTCACACCAGGATATGTTTTCATTGATTTTTAGAGAGTAAAGAAGGGGGAACGAGAGAAACATCAATGTGAGAAAGAAACATCAATGTGAGAAAGAAACATCAGTTGGCTGTCTCCCATATGTGCCCTAACCAGGGATTGAACCTGCAATCTATGGATGTGCCCTGACCAGGAATCAAACCCATAACTTTTTGGTGTATGGGGACAATGATCCAACCACCTGAGCCACCCAGCCAGGGCAGAGAATGGAGTATTTTTTAAAGAGAATTTTTCTCTCATGGGGCATCACGGTTCCCACACAATATTAACTGTGGAACACCATTTCTGGTGGCTCCATGATGGTGTCGCTCTTTTTATACCTTCCCATGGAAATCTGTGAGAAACTCACAAATCTTGTGAATATTCTAGAATAGTACTCTCTGGTAGAATTTTCTGCCATGATGGAAACATTCTGTATTGTCCAATGTGAGAGTCATAGCCACATGTAGTTATGGAACACTTGACTGTGGTTAGTGTGGCTAAGGAACTGAATTTTTAATTTATTTACTTTGAATTAATTTGAATTTAAAGAGCTGCATGTGGCTGGTGGCTATGGTATTGGACAGCACAGGTCCAGAATACAATACACGTTAGCCAGAGCGGTGTTAACAGAATATGTTTGTCCACGGATTTCTGAGCCTTGCAGTGACATGTGGAGTTTAGAAGTAGACTTGTGAGTTGACAAGGGCTTGAAAATTTAAACTTATTTTTTTAAAGATAGGGTTATTTTTCCATCCAATGTTGCTCTAAATTGTTTTTTTTCTTTTTTTTCTTTTTGTTCCTGCCTGCTTTCCCCCCATATTGTTCAGACCCTTTGATTCACAAATTAAAGGGAGTCACGTGGACACAGAAACTTCTCCATGCAAATCCTGAGCCAGGGACAGCCAGCATCCACCTTGTCTTTTACTACAAAGGACTTCACCGAGACAGGCAGGCTGTGTGGCTGGGCTCAGCTGCATTCTCCGCATGCCTTGCCCGTACATCAGATGCGGTGGTTCCAACACTGATTGCAGCATTCTGTCCCCGGGGCTGTGTACCACTTGGCCCACCACCTCTTCCTGTTAGAGCCAGGATCACACTGCTTCTGCCGGTTGGCACCAGATGAAACTGTTGCTTGCAATCCAATGAAAGGAAAACTTGAACACTTCGGAGAACCTTTCCCAGTTAAGAGGACAACACTTCTGTTCCATTTATAAGGGGGGCTAGGTGGGTAGGGGCGGTGCGACACTTTGGATCCAAAACCTGTAAATGCGGAAGGTGTGAGGGAGATGACTTTCAAGGGGAGTATTTTCCCATCTCAGCGCAGGCTGTGGTCAGACAGCTTAGAAGCTTCACAACTGTCCTTTCTCTTGTTGGCTGATCGGGTTCCAGGACATTGCAAAAGATTTATTTACAATCACGGAAAGAGCCAGAATAACCTCACCTTCATCTAGGAAATAATAGCTGGTCTGTGCTCTTTCGTTCAACAACAGTGATTCATTATGTTGCGCTAGGCCGTCCCTGATACTTGTAACTGTCAGGCAGATTTCCTATGGCTTGTTTTCACACAATAGACCCATTTTGTCCAATTAAACCTAGAGATATATAATTATCTGCGTGTGTAGATATGAGTGCACTGGCTTGCACGTACGTGAGGATACGAATGTATTTATTAACACGTGCTCCTACAATGATGTCATTCTAACATGTTTCTTGTAGCCACAGAAGGGTGTTCACCTGAGGATCCATCCCCTTGGTTGTCTATACCTGACTGAGAGAGCTCAAATGGAGTGATGGCTTCTAGTTGAAACGTACAAAATTATTCCTCTTCAGGGAACAGAGGTGAGTTGTCTTACTTTGTGGCCAGGGGACAAAGAGACATCTGGGGTTTCTAAATCTCTGCTATCCAGGTTAACCAAAGGAATTATTTTGCATACAACCCTTGCTGTGGAGGCGTTAAGGAAAAGACATAGAGTGCTGTCATGTTCAGTTGTGAGAATTTGTCCCATGCTCTTTCTTCTCTGTATGACTCTTTTTTACCCTCTGTATTCAGATATTTATCCTGTGAAATGTGTTCAGAGCTCTGTAGGTTTCTCTCAAGTAATCACAGGGGTAAGGACTTGATATTTTTAGTCAAGCTTTATTTTAAAATACATTTCATTTAACCTATGAATAATAAAGTAGACTGCATCTTGATTTCTCAACTGTCTTTTGAGCTAAAATAGGAAAAGTAATATTATATAAGAACAACGTAAGGTGCTGATTTCCTGACTCTAATCTGTCAAGAAATTTGCTTCCAAATTCAAGATAAGAAAATTATTTTTTAAAGCAAAACAAGCAATCTGATTTTAAGCAAGAACATATCAGAAAATTTCAAATCACTTTTAAATCACTTGCCTTATACTAATTAGATTCAAATTTTATATGGTACTCAAGGCTGACAACCAAATTTCTAATGACCTATATTCTCACTGGTGTTTAAAAACTCTTGAAACCATTCAGCAAATGAGGAATTTAACTGGTAAAGGTATTTTGTGGTCTGAATGACATTATGTTACTAGTGATTTTTCTAAAATAATTACCTAAATGAGGTCAGGTATAAATTAAAAGTCAGAGCCACTACAGATGTAACAATTAAATGTGACTGGATAATTTCTTTAATAAACTTGAAAGTCAATATTAGTCTAGACTTATATTTTCCAACAAAAATAATATTCTTCTGTGAAATAATATTCTTCTGTAAAAATAATATTCTTCTGTAAAAATAATATTCTTCTATTTTATTTCTACTGGATTATCATCTAATGGTTAAGCTACTATCAATAAGAACGGTATATATACTTGCTTTTTTGTATTTATTCATTGAATATTTATTTAAAACAATTAACTAGAGCAGATGTAGTTGCTTAGAAGCATATATTTTTTAAAAATACTTGGCCCTGGGTAGGTAGCTCAGTTGGTTAGAGCACTGTACCCATATGCCAAGGTTGCAGATTCCATCCCAGGTCAGGGCACATACAAGAAACAACCAATGAATGCATAAGTGCAACAACAAATCTCTCTCTCTCTCTCTCTCTCTCTCTCCCACCCTCCCCCCCTTTTTCTCTCTCCCTACCTACCTCTCTTTCAAATCAATCAATAAACTTCTAACAAAATAGAACAAAACCCCTCAAGACTTAGCTTAATTGGCAACTCAGTGAGTCAGGAGTGCATAGCCAGACGAATTAATGCAATCCCATGTTGCATCAATGACAGAAGGAAAGTGCCTGAAATTCCCTGCATGGATTAGGACAGGCCTGGAACATGGAGTTTCTGTGCGGGTGGCGCATTTTCAGAAGGATGCTGACAAACCGAATCTACTCAAAGGGAATATCTGGAATGCTGAGCGACATGAAAACAAGACATGCAGATTTGAGTTTAACAACACAGAGGAAAACTAAATCAGAGTTGGGGGTTTGTCTTTGTCTGATTGGGAAAATGTCTCCCAACATTTTAAAGATTTGCATATATCAAAGTGTTCTTATAGAAGGTAGAATTAGCATCAAAGATGATAAGGCCCAGGGACTGACATTTCCTCTGGTCAGAAGAACTTTCTAACAGCACATGGAACAAGGGAAAATGAATTGCTTTTTTCTTGGAGGAATTCTAGGAGAAACTGCAGATGAATCTCCTCTGAAATACAATTACAAAATTTTGTAAAAGGAAATGAGCCCTTACATGGGACAAACAATCGGTTTGGCTGTCTGGAGCATCTCTCTTATTTACACTCTTTGAAATACCTGCTGAGCATCTATTGTATACTCCATCCCCTCGTTCCATTGTTTTCATTTTGTTTTATTTTTTAAATATCTTTTTATTGAGTTCAGAGAGGAAGGGAGAGGGAGATAGAAACATCAATGAGGAGAGAGAGTCACTGATCAGCTGCCTCCTGCATGCCCCCCAGCCAGGACTGAGCCCACAACCCGGGCATGTACCCTTACTATGAATGGAACTGTGACCTCCTGGTTCATAGGTCAATGCTCAAACAGTGGCTGTCCCACTGTTTTTAGATATTATTTTAGCCAACTGGTTCAAATGGGTGAGAAAGTGCGTTTGTAAGTGCTTCCTTTGACTGTCATTTTGAACTCATAGTATGCTAAGACCTCTGAAAGTTCATTGACAAAAACCAAAGATGTGTTATCACTACTTAAGCAAACAGAGAAATCATGCGGGAAACAATCCATTTCCTTTATTCCAAAGCTCATTGTACAGAGAAATACATCAATGAGAGGAAAGAAGAGAGGCACTGGGAACATCTGCGTTGGTCACTTTGACTTCAAATGAGTGGCAGGGAATTATCAATGTTCTGGGGATTTACAGGTAGTTTGAAAAATGTCTATCGATTTGCTAGGAGCACGGTAGGCTATGCTGACTGTGGTTCCACAATAGTTTTCAATATGTGGGTTCAGAAGCGGCCCAGAGAAGGGTGTTGCCATATTTTAGCAGACTTTGAGGCCCTGGGCCCTGTACTGTTCCCTCCTTTCATCATCATTCATGCTTGCTGCTGCAGGAATATCAAATGGCTTCCTGTCTGAGTCAGGCCTTTGTGTCAGGAGCTATGAGTCCTCACCCATTTTCTTGACTGCGCATCTAGCTTTCATTCATTGCATGTGCCCATTCACTTTTTTAAACATGTTTTTATTTTAATGTATACAATTTAATGGGTGATTTTGATGCCATACCATCTCTGCCTAGAGGGGCACTTTTTCATTCTCTGCTGTCTTTCAGCCTTGGGATCTTATGTTTTCCTAGACTTAGGCAGCTTAACTTATAACTTTGACTTTCTGAACTACTTTCTCCCCAGTAGCAATCTTAGCCTTAGTTCTCACCATCTTTCGCTGCACCCTATTTTCTCTTATTCACTGCTGTTCTAGGCCTGGGTATAGCTCTTCTTAGACATGATCAGATATTGTAAGTTCTAACTTATAGGTTTGAAGAGAACAGAATCTCATCCAAAATGCATTGTCATCTTCTAGTACCTGGAAGAGTTAAGGCTTATCTCTAAGGACAATTTACAATGAAAGTGTGCATCAGGGTTTCAGGAAACTATGCACTTATTCATTCAACTAGCTGTGTTAATTACTAAGAATAGGATAGGAGAGCTCCCTGCTCTTAGGAAACATCTCATATTAAGCTCATTATAGTATAAAAGTGCTTCATTTCTCTCAATCTAATTTACTAAGATTCTTATGATACTATATTGCTGTACCTCCACTTTCACTACATTACCCTCATTACTCTTTTTTTTTCCCATACAAACTAAAAATACTGTCACACCTTCTCATGTGTTGAGGAATGCCTTGTCTCTGACCTTCACAGTCACTTCTTAAAATTCATTTGAGTTTAAGAAAATCATCTTGAACTAGAATTTAAATATGGGGGTTTATGGGCGGTAAATCACACACAAAAAGCATTTGACAAAGCAATTTATCACCTAATTTTTAAAGACATATATTTCAAGTGAATTTAATTTGCATATTTTGACTCATTTCCATGCCATTATCATAAGCTCTTTTTAAAGAATTGCTACATTTTCACATTTTCAAAGGACACATTTATGTCATCTATGACTTCCTAACCTTTGCTTTCTGGAATTTGACTATCAGAAATTCTTTCTTTGTCTGACTTCAATGCCTGTTAGCTGAGATGCAGTACTCAGCCATCTTCTGAAACTGCAGGAAAGGGGAAAAAGTCAAATCCAGTTGGGTTTCTCATTTGTATGAAGAGCCACACCATTGCCTTTGACCTTTGCTCATAGGGTTTTCATTGAAATTCTTCCATCATTTCAGCACTCTCTCTGAGTGTGTCACATTGATCACATTGTGAAAATAGGAGCTGGCCTAGATGCCTGGTTAATTTGGATATAATAATGGGTCTCTGTCCAGTGGCAACATTAGGGTGCTCCTCCTATATCATTTTATGACGTAACTATGGACTCATCACAGCATCATGCTCTTACGCATGAATACTGTTGCTGACTTGTGGTTTGCAAGTGGCCTGTTAAAATCCGTGCCCTATTGCATGTTACAGAAACAATGTCCATATTAAAATATTTAAGCATCATGAGCTATGCTTAATTCCAAGATGGCATTTTAAAATACAGCGGGGCCTTGACTTAAGAGTGTCCCGACTAAAGAGTTTTTCGAGATACGAGCCGTCTCAGCCGATTCTTTGCTTTGAGTTGCGAGCTAAAATTCGGGTTACGAGCCAGCTTCAGATACCCCACCGCTAGTTGGCGCAGCGAACGTCACAGTGAACGCCACAACATCGGCCCAGCATCACGTGTCTCACTCGTTCACTTTAAGATTTGACATACGAGTAATTTGAGTTATGAGCTCCATCACGGAACGAATTAAACTCGTAAGTCAAGGCCCCACTGTAACTGAACTGAGTTTTAAGGAAGGATGCCATGTTGTGTTGATGTTTGTATCGCCAGAGCAATTGATGATCCAGTTATCACAGTGCCTGGCACAGAGAAGGTATTTAGATTTTTTACCCAAGTCAATAGACAATTGATAGCGAGTGTTCACTCCACTGAATGTTCATTGTGTGTTAGGTATTGTGCTAAGCTCTGAATGAGGACTATCTTGTCCAACGCTTCCCAAACTTCCACAGTGCAATTATTATCTTCAGTTTGTCAATGGGGAGACTGAAGTGTAGGCAACACAGCTTCCTAGATGTGTGTCTTTGAATAAGGACACACACTATGTATAGTACTTGAGCCAGGACTCAGTTTTAGAGACAGTGATCAAATTTGCCTTACAGTCTCAGAATCATAGAATAACATATATATAAAATACGTATAGTCGAATATAATAACATGTACATATATATGTATATTAGAAACATGTATGTTCACATGCTTAAAGTTGGGTTCTGGGGAAAACAGTGGCCAGGAGTCAGGAGCTTGTGAATTTCATTCCTTCTCTGTCTTTTTGGTAGCAAAATGTCCTTAAATAAATCACCTTCCTGCTTCATGCCTCGGTCTCCATCAGAAAACTAAGCACTGAACTAGAAAGAAAAATCCTTCGGTCTGTAACATTCCACGATTTGTTGCTTCCGTAAAAGAGTGCACAGCCAAAGGTGTGTGCGGGCGGGCGGGCCTCCGGGTTGGGTGCTGAGCCATGGCGGAGGGCAGAACGCAGAGCTGGTGTCTGTTCTTCCCGTTGCTCTTCATGCTGGGTATGGCTTGTCAGCTGCTGCTTATTTTCCCCGCTCAATCTTTTCTTATCAGAGGCAGAAGGCATGAAGGATGCCATCTGGGATTGCTTGTTTAGATACAGTATGGTGTTAACAAGTTTTTCTCTCTTCTTACTCTTTCTTGTTTATTGCTGGTTGCGAGGCTCGGGGATACACATGCCCAAATGAAGCCCTTGCCCAGGCTCTGTTCTTCATCATGAACTTGGGGGCCAAAGGCAAGTGGGAGGCACAAGCTGTGAGTGAACTGGAGCAGAAGCAAGTAGTGTTGGGGCCATGAGTGGGCCCTAGATTCTGCAGCACCTCCAGGGGCCTCGGAGATTAAGTTATTTGAACTGTGGGAGAAAAATGTTTGAGATTTTATCCACACCTGCTTTGGGAGTGACAATGGAGGACTGTACACTCGTTGGAATCCAGGCACTGATAAAAACATGGCACTTTTTTTAAAAATATATATATATATATTTTATTGATTTTTACAGAGAGGAAGGGAGAGAGATAGAGAGTTAGAAACATCGATGAGAGAGGAACATCGATCAGCTGCCTCTTGCACATCTCCTACTGGGGATGTGCCCGCAATCCAGGTACATGCCCTTGACTGGAATTGAACTTGGGACCTTTCAGTCCACAGGCCGACGCTCTATCCACTGAGCCAAACTGGTTTCGGCAGCACTTCTTAATCATGTTAAGAAATTTCACGTTCATAATATAGCACAGTATTAAGAGCTTGGGTTTTTGAGTCGCATAGGATTTGAAGCCAAGTTCTACTGGTAGTGGATGCTGTGAGCGCCCCACCAAGAGTCCCTTCACCTCTCCTTTGCACTCACCTCACCTGCTATCAATATTGGCTGCTGGAAGGTACAATTATACCATGCTTCAGAGAATTGCCCTTGGCAAAAATGAAAAGATCTTTCCAGAAGCTGAAGATTGACTAAGAGCCTGGCACAAAAGACCATCCTCTACTCCTTCCTTCAAGGTGAGACCAAATCTACAGTGCACTTTGTGCTTCAGTCTCCCTGTGGGATTAAAGGTGGACTTGAGGCCCCAGTCTTATCCCAAATAAATGACTAATTATGGCTCTGCTTCTAGGAAAACCAACCTGAGACACTAGGTGAATTTGGGAAGTACAGTAGTCCCCCCTTATCTGCAGGGGATATGTTCCAAGACCCCCAGTGGATGACTGAAACCATGGAAGGTTATAAACCCTATATATACTATGTTTTTTTTTTATTATACATGCATATACTTTTCACTTAAAGGAAGAAGTCTATGGCTCCTTGCTGGCATATCCAAATTATCAGCATCACTATTCTTGCACGTTAGGGCCGTTATTAAGTAAAATAAGAGTTTCTTGAACATAAGCATTATGCAACCGCAACAGTGATTTGATAAACCAGATGGCTACTCAGTGACTAAGGGTTGGGAACAGCATACAGCGTGAATACACTGGACAAAGGGGTGATTCACATCCCAGGTGGGATAAAGCAGGACAGCTTGAGATTTCACAGTGCTATTCAGAACAGTGCATGCGTTATGTCATATGAAGCGTTTATTTCTAGACTTTTTCATTTACTATTTTCAGACCACGGTTGACCATGGGTAACTGAAACTGCAGGTAAGGTGAAGCTATTCTATCAGCCTCTTTCTGTTTCTGGTCACCCAACTGTTAATGTGAGATTGATCCTATCACTGATCTCATAATGTTGTTATAGATATTAAGTATTCACAAAGTGCTTAGCACAATACCTGGCCTGTAGCACAGCTGTATGACCAGCTACATTATTTGCTATATTATTTGCTATACAGATTGGGAATTCTGATGAAGTGATATCTCCTCAAACATTGGAAACACCATAAAGAAGTTTACCTCCCCTCCTCTGGAATGAGAATAGCTATTATTACTTAAACATCCTGGTTCCTAATCATATTAATAAACAAACAACAAGCAAAGGAATAGTCTAAGTTGATCACAGGAAAGATCTGGAGCTCCCAGTGCCCAGCATCATGCCACGAAATGATACATCTGTGGGCTGTGTGTTGCTCTGTGTGCATACGAGCTGCTGGCAATCTGTATTTGTGCAATGGAAAACATTGCTCTCCTCAGAGAGAAATATATATATATGTATATATGTATATATATATATATATGTATATATGTATATATATATATATCTCCCCATACTGCTAGTGTCTAAATTAAGAAGTGTAACTGCCAATTCATGTAAGCCAGCAGGCAAAACCCACAGCAGTGCTGGCTGGGAAAAGAGCAGACTTCCCAGAAGCGGAGCCTCTAGTGGTGCCTCCCGCAACGTGCTCGTGGGTCTTTTCCAAATTGCACATTGGGAACAACATGGCACCTTGGAGCGGGTGTTTCCTTAGAACACAATTCACTGAGTGAGAGTCAAAGGGACGAAGTGTTGACAGAGCAATTGAGAAGCCACAACCTCAAAAACAGTACCAATCAAGGGACCCACAAAGAGGGACTCTGGTGCCAACTGCAACACCCCCTCTACATTCTGTGGCATTGACGCACCCCACCTACTGTTTACATGTGCTGTTGATATCTTACCTGGGCCCTTACCTTCTGGGCAAGAGAAATTGCATGCATTTATGCACTTATCCAATTAATATACTACCCAGAATACTCTAGACCAGCCGTGGGCAAACTACAGCCCGCGGGTCGGATCTG
>NW_006296616.1:489411-500267 GCF_000327345.1 Myotis davidii | reverse complement strand
AGAAGTTTTTTAATATTTGCAACCATAGTAAAACAAAGATTTATATTTTTGATATTTATTTTATATATTTAAATGCCCTTTAACAAAGAAAAATCAACCACAAACATGAGTTCGCGTGTCACCTCTGACACGCGTGTCATAGGTTCGCCATCACTGCTCTAGACACTATGTGGGGTGCTCAGGACAGAAGCATAAGAAGAAGATTGGGATTGGGATTGTTGATGTTGAAAAGCAGAATTTGTAATTCCCAACTTGCTACCATCCCCCAAAGATGAATTTCCATGCCCCCCAAAATGTTGCTGATGTCTGAAAACTTTCTGTGCTGAGCTGGCCTAGGTCAGCATCCCAAGGGCAGGGGAGCTGCTGTATTGACCGAACTCCTAGCAGGGTGCTTGGCACATAGTAAGTCTCAACTGACCTATGACTTGAGTAGATTTTCTAATCCATTTACAATTTCCGGAGGAATTCATACCAGCATATTATAGTTCAGCTAAAATAAATCCAGTTTGTTTTTTCCTGCTCTGCCTAAACTTCAGCACAGCCGGTACTGCCATGCTGGCTTTGAAGAGGGTCTGCCTTAGTTTCCTAGGGCTGCCACAACGAAGCACCACAAACTGGGTGACTTGAAACAAAAGCGGTGTATTCTCTCACAGCTCTGGTGACCAGAAGTCTGAAATCAAGGCGCAGGCTCTGGGAAGAATCTGTTTCCGCCTCTCTCCTAGCTTAAGTCGTTGCTGGCAGTCCTTGGCCTACAGTTGCATACAGTCCAATTTCTGCCTGTCTTTCCATGGCATCCACCTCTGTGTGTCTTCTCCCCTTTTCCTCTCTCATAGGGACACCTCTCATTAGCTATAGGGCCCATTCTCACCCAGGATATCACTTCTCAGTGTCCTGCACAATTATAACTGCAAAGACTTTTACCTAAATAAGGTCATGTTCACAGGTTGTGAATGGACAGATCTTTTGAGAGTTTACCATTCAACCCAGTACAAGGTCCTAACATTTCCAAGTAAATTACTGGGAGTGGCAGTTGCCTAGGAAACCACACACAGGATACCCCAAACCAGACAAGGACTATTGTGGGGTCAAATGGGACTTGGAACTAATCAGTCACATAAACCGTATGAATAAGTCTTAAAATCTAGCCAATTGATCCGCCCCTTCTAACCAGGGGGATCAGGTTTTTAGCCAGATTGTTCAGCCTTTCATCCTCATTTTTGTTTCTTCTCTTGGCTTTTTTATTTCAATGGCAATATGGTGGGCATTTGGGATGATGTCACCTGAAGCTTTCTTTTACTCATTGAAGTAGAGGAATTCCTAATTTTACTGTTTATGCTCTTCCCTTTCTGATATTCTGCTCATATCTTTTTCCTGTCAAAGCTATTCATAACCTTTTAGGGTTAAGCAAGAACATGAGGCCTCCCTCCTTACCTCTAACCTGTCCTCTCTTAATCTCAGTTTAAGCCCTCACCAGAGTGCCCATTAAGAAGATACTAGTTCCTTCTTATGTGGAAGCAGAATTTCAAAAGAGAACCCCTATGAGAAAGAAAATATACACTTCTTTTTTCCTTATCTTTGAATATGCCCTTATCAAGAATATGTACTCCACCCTGGCCAGCGTGGTTTAGTTGGTTGGGCATCATCCCATGCACTAAAAGGTTGCTGGTTCGATTCCTGGTCAGGGTACATGCTCAGGTTTCAGGCTCGATGCCCAGTAGGGGGCGTGCAGGAGGCAGTGGATTGATGTTTTGCTCTCACATAAATATTTCTCTCTCAAAAAAAAATTAATAAAAAATCATTTTTAAAAAGAGAATACATATTCCACCACAAAAATAATGAGAAATCCCATTAAGTTTCTTTTGGGGATCCAGTTTGAGTAAGCCTATGTGTGAACTGGATCTCAGAGTAAAATGACTCTTCCTTAATGAAACCCGCCTGCTTACTTATCCAGCAGCCTTGACAGGCAAAACAAAAAGTAAAATAGCAAAGCCAAGCCTTCGACCTGGTATGAGCTCCTGAGGGTGAGCCTCTCCCCCTTCGCTGATCAATTTGACATGTTTCGTGACAGCTGAACAAACCAGAAAAAAAGATTGTTGGGGAAATTCTGGAGACTGAGTTTATTTATTTATTCCCCCCCAGAGGATAGCTGTCACCACTTGCACAAGGTTTTATCACCTTAGAACCTCTGCCAGGGTGGGACACGCCCAGGTCTGAGCTGATGGGCTGTGCTCTCTTTGCTTGTCATGAGCAAACTTGATCATTCTAGTGATCTTAACCCTAAGCTTCTTTCTTACTCATTACTTCAAGTCTGGTGGATAAAAGCCACAAACTTGATTTTCTTCTCTAAGCAGACAGATCATTGCATCATCTCAGGGACACCTTCTCCAGAGAGGATGGTAAGGAGAGAGTACCTTGGTCTTTGCCTCAAAAATATTGATTTAATCAAATCTTTCTGTTAGTCTCTTCCGGTGATATCTGCTCTCCAGCACTTTGCCAAAGCTCACCTTTGTTTACGTTAGGCAACGTGCCTTTTGTATCTTATGTTCTATTTGTCCATAAATTTCTATCGTTGAACTGAGCATTGCACCCTAGCAAATGCTTCACACAGATCTACTGGTAGCTGAGAACTGATTTTTTCCTTCAAAAAACTGTCCCGAGCCAAGGACAGCGGCATAATAGAGTGTCTCATAAATCCTCCCCATATTGTTATTTTCTTGACAATGTTGCTTCTGAGATTATTAATTCCACGTGTATTCAGACAATAATCCCTCCTGCTATGAAGACACCACAGGAAAAAGCCAACAACAACAAAATCATACACTAAGTGGTTCTAGCGATTCTGTTTCTTTACATCAATGTGTCTGATCGCAAACAAAAGTCTGGGGGCCAATTAGTACACATTTCCTCAGGGCACCTGGGAGCCGGTAAGAGGCGAGACCTTTCTTTTCTGGTTTCCCCTAATCCTTCTGCTGCTTGTTTTCATTAGCTGGGAAGGCCATTAAACATTATGTAGCCCAAGCAGATTTCAGGCTCCCAGCGATGGGCTTCCTTTGGCCCATCAAGAAAGCTCTTTCAGAAATGTGTTTTGAGCCCTTTGACACACTCTGGGCATCATAAAGTCCTGCTGCTTTCCCTCGCTTCCCTCCCCCTCGGGCCTCTCTCCCCTGTACGCCCTCTCCCTCACAGCGAGTTCCCTGTTTTTAGCTGAGTCACAGCAGCTGGCTGGCACCTCCAGGGTCATACTGTACGTAACACAGAATCCTCTCTGTTGGCTACCATGGTGCTTCAAAAGAGGGGCTGTGGCAGCCGCTGCAAAGCACCCTGGGTCCTCCAGCCAAGCCCTTCTTTGGAGCCCAGAAGCAAGCTGCTGGCAGGAGCCTGGGGCCGCTGGGGGATCCAAAGTTCCTGGCGAACATGGCTCCCCTGAATCCCAGGGCTCCTGCTGCAGCTGAGATGCTGCTCAGAAGCAAGCCCTTCAGAAATTCAGAACAAACTCCAGACGGACAGAAGCAGAGTCAGATGGCCTCTCAAAGCCAATGGCTGCCAGGAAAGAGTCTTAAAACTGCCAGAACCTTGGCAAAGGGCCTCGAGTTCTGCCGGAGGGTGAATAGTGGGGCTGGAGTGTTGGTCACATTCTCCTTTTGCAGTCAACTGGCTTGCGCCTGGGCACAGGAGCGCACACATGGAAGCGCGGAGCTGCAATACATCACTTTCTCTCCTGAAAATAACTGCTGGCCTGTTTCAGTAAAAATATACCCGAACCAGGTGGAACAATACAGATTTTCACGGTTAAAAAAGCAATCTTCTGGCTTTCAGATCCTTATAACTAGACTGCTCCCCACTTCCAAAAAGCTGTCTGGAGGCTGAATATTTTACAAACTGTGGCCTCTACAGACCACAGGTTGCTTTATTTGTTCTTACTTCCCACTCCTCCCCACGATATTGATCCCTCTCTGATCCTTGTTCTATGAAACAGTCTTCTTTTATGAATAATTTATAAACCAAATATGCTAATGAGCTAATGAGGAGGAGGAGGAGGAGGAGGAGGAGGAGGAGAGTAAGTCAACAGTGCTCTTTCTGCTCTTGGGGTGAGAAAATTTGTAGATGCTTATTAACATTTCTTAAATGTATGTGTGGTTCCCACGCCCCTCTCCTCCCCACACTCTTTAGCTTCAGAGTAAACATAAATGGAGAAGCAATTGAACCCAAATGGCAAATTTTAGATCCCTAAGAAGCTCTGTGTCACATTTGAGGCCTGGTTTGTAAGGAAAGTCAAAACAACTTGGTCTCTGCCACTCTACCTGCCACACAAACCCTAAATGGTAGAAGGATTTAAAAAGGTAAAATGATATGAGGGTAGCAGTCGCATTTTGTAACTTTATGATGATGCTAATACAAATTTATAAAGCTGGATTATTTACTACAGCCATGGTATGTACAATCACAATACTAAAAACGCAGAAACAAAGCACACCATTTCAAAACATTGACCATTTATATTTTTTTCAATTAAAAGACTCAGTGAAACACAAAAGATGGGATATTTCACTCAAAAGGCACTTTTAATTAGGGTGGTTTTCTTCAGCTGTCAATGCCAAAGAAATCCAAAGTTAAGCAAAAGTATCATAAGACAAAGAATAGCAAAGGAAAAAGTGACATTGCAAATGAACCCCTGAGGAGTTACCAGTAATTGCTTTTCTGAGAAGTTAACACCTAGACTATGTGAGGGAACAGGTTCATCTTGGATTCAATGTGTTAAAATGTTTTTATTCCTGGTTAAGCCATTTTTAATAAACAGAATAAATTATAATTGATTTGCTAGAAGTCAGACAATTCATCAGTGCAACAGTTGTAAATATTTTAGAGAACATGACCAGCCTGTACTTATTTTAAAATTCTGAACTATATTTCATTCCTTATAACAAAATCTATATTCTTTAAATCTTAAGGAACGTCATGGTTGAAAGGCAAAATTGAAATGAGAAAAAAAATACAACTGTCCTATGAAGAATGGCACCAGTTGAGAAACAAAATGGAAAAGTATATACAGAAGAATAAATACAGTGGAACCTTGGTCCTTGAACTTAATTCATTCTGGAAGGCTGTTGGAGAAGTGATTTTAAAAAAAAACCGAGTCAATGTTTCCCATTAGAAATAAGGTAAATTGAATTAATCTGTTCCATAACCACCAAATGATTTCCTGTGGTAACATTTCTTATACACAGCCTCCCCATGCCTCCCTACACTATAAATGCCACTTCTTTTCTTAAATTTATCGAACCATCCCCTATTAGCCTTAAATGAATCACTTTCTAGAGTGTCTTTCAGGAGGCCAGAATAAAGCCTTTTTCACTTTTTCACATATTATTGCCTCTGAAACGTTAGCACAAGCTCACTGGCTAACTGATTTTTGTTTATCCAAATCAACATTTTTTTTTACCTCTTCAATGGCCTGAGATCCTTGTTTCATTAGCACTTTCACACCCTTAGCAAAATCAGCACTCTTGATGGCCTCTTTATGTTTTTAAACTGCACTGTCAATCTTACCATGCCATACTCGGTAGCCAGACCAGACATGTGAACACCTTTATCATATTTTGCAATTGTTTCTTTTTTAAGCTCTAACATTCCCACAATTTCCTTTTCACTTTGCTGCTATCACTAATCTTCTTAGAACCTATAGTGACTGATGGTACGTATCTATATTATAAAAGGCCAGTGGCTGTAATGCCAGAATGCCAAAACAACCAAATGACTGGTCACCGGAGGTGCATTGATGGGTCCCACGGTGTGGGGGGTCTGGGTCTTGCACGATTTCGCATCCTGGGCCTACAGTTTAATGATAATAAGCAGCAACAAAAGCAAAAAACATGAAAAGATTCACAGCGCAATTTCCTGAGATGTTAACAACTTGAGGTTTAGTGGTAAACAAACTCATTTTGATCCATTCTCTCCTTTGTCCCCTGAGAGACATGTGACTGATCATACAGGTATTAGCATAAAAGGGTTGTCAGGTTGAGAAGTGAAGCTTTGTTCCACAACTGAGATATTTCTCCATGAACAGTTTGGTCTATCATTTCACCAATATCACACTGTCTTGTTATAGATTTAGAATAAGTCTTATAATTAAGGAGCAGGAGTTCTTCAACTTTCCTTCCCTTTTAGGATTTTTGGGGGCTATTCTAGTTCCTTATCTTTTTATATAAATTTTAAAATCAGCTTATTCACATAAAATGTTTTAAATAAAACTTTTCTTAGATTTTGATTCCGATAGTGTCAACTAAATAAATCAAGTTGGCCTCTTAACAGTATTGAGTCTTTCAATCTACAAAACACATAGCTCTTCACTTATTTAGATCTTTGAAAAATTTCTTTCATCATTGGGTACTTTTTTGTAGCTTTCAACATAGAGATTCTGAATGTTATTCCTTTAAATCCTAGATAATAAAAGTCTAATATGCAAATTGACCCAATGGTGGAACAACTGGTTACTATGACATGCACTGACCACTAGGGGGCAGATGCTCAATGCAGGAGCTGTCCCCTGGTGGTCAGTGTGCTCCCATAGGGGAACGTCGCTCAGCCAGAAGCTGGGCTCACAGCTGGCAAGTGCAGCGGCGGTGGCGGGAGCCTCTCCTGCCTCCATGGCAGTGCTAAGGATGTCCCAGCAGGCCTAAGCCATCAGTCGGACATCCCCCAAGGGCTCCTGGACTGTGAGAGAGCACAGGCCAGGCTGAGGGACCCCCCCACACACACACACAGTGCATGAATCTCGTGCATCAGGCTTCTAGTTTATATATAAGTGCTTCATTTTTTTTTCATTATATAAAATGATGTTCCTAGCTCTGTATGATCTTCCAGTATGGGTCAGCCTGGTCCTCTATGGAGGTTCTTTCCTGGCCTTCGATAGTTTCTGCAGATTTCTATAGATTGTCAATTTAGCTTTCTGTGTGGTGCACCCCTTTTCTGTGCAGCTCTACTTTCTTCAATGCTGTGCCCTCTCCACTTTCTCAACTCTGTCTCTTGGACTCAGAGGTCCTGCAGGTTCTGTTTTGGGTCTCCCTCCCTGCACTGTAGCTGGGAAACCTTCTCCAGGTAGGGAGCTGGGGCACATGGCTCTGGCCTAGTTTGTTCTTCAGTCTGTAGTGATTCCTGCAGTGCATTGCCTGTTAACCAATGTCTGAAAAAGCACTATTTTATATGTTTCCATTCCTTTTTATCATTGTTTAAGACATGAGGTAAATCTAGTCCCTATTACTCCATTGTGGTTGGAAAGAGAATTTTCCACTACAGCTTTCGACATGAATTATATGTAATACAATTGTACAATATAACCTTTCCCCTCTGCCTTTGCTTCAGGCACATATAACTTCATTCAATCTTTTCTATATACCAAGCTAACTCCCAAGGGGCCTTGTACATAGTCTTTTCTTAACATGCCTTTTCTCCTATGGTCTGCTCAATTCCTACTCATCCTTCAGATTACAATGCAGTCATCATTATTAAGGCGGTTCCAACTTTCCAAAGTTGTCCAATCCCACATCTTTACCACATTTACCTCATTTCTAACTTTGCACTTATTTATATAACTATTAGAAGCCCAGTGCATGAAATTCGTGCACTTGGGGGGTGGGGGACATCCCTTAGCCTGGCCTTCACACTCTCACAGTCTGGAGCCATCAGTCAGACATCCTTAGCACTGCCACAGAGGCTCCCGCCACTGCCACCGTGTTCACCAGCCATGAGCCCAGCTTCTGGCTGAGCGGTGCTCCCCCTGTGGGAGTGCACTGACCACCGGAAGGCAGCTCCTGCATTGAGCATCTGCCCCCTGGTGGTCAGTGTGCATCATAGCGTCCAGTCATTCCACTGTTCAGTCAATTTGCATATTAGCCTTTTATGATATAGGATTTGATGCATGCTTGTTTCCTCCTCTAAACTGTAACGCATATTGGAGCTATGTCTATCTTTGCCTATCATTTTATCCAATACAGTGTCTGCCACATAGTGGGTGCTCATCAAATATTTGTGTGAACAAATTGAGATCACTTCCATATTTGTCTTTTGTGTCAAGTTTCATTAATTCTTGTACTTTCTTTTATGTGCAATAAATCAGTAAGTAATTACAGCTTTCCTCCCATCAAATTAAAATTTTCCATATCTCACCAAAGCAAAATTAACATAAAGGGCAACTGTTCTTTCAAATTGTAATAACATCCACTCTTTGGAGACAACTAATTTAAATCTTATTGTTAAATAAACTATTGATAGGAGAATTCTGCAACCACTTAGTGCTCTTAAACAGCCATTTGCTAATCACAGATGTAATAAAACACAACTTGGCACAATCAGGCAAACAAATTGACTCATGAGGGATATCAGATATTCTTGCTTCCATTTTGTTTTCATCTTTCCAGTTTGTTTGAAAACTCATAAAAACCAGATGATGACTTTTTGAATAAGACAAGTGGTAGTTCCAGGTTGACTTTTTGTCCCTGATAGTTTGACTTTTAATTTTAGAGCTGTGATCCTGGTATCACAAACACCCCAAGGAAATATTTTGCATTACAGCTTACATTAGGATGGCTAATTGTTTTTGTTTTTTCATTCCACGGTTCTCTATGACTTGCATTTCAAGTCTATTTAAATGATGACCTCCAAAATGACTTATTTGATAAGAGTCATTTTCACTTTCATTTAAATAGTTGCCAGAGCCCCACTGGATATTTTCTGTAATTTCAGAAAACACACACAAATTGATTTATTTCTTCTCAATTTTTTTATCTCTCTAAAGTTAGTCATTACTATTTTTCCACTTAAGATTAAGACATCCTTAAATACAGCAAATGCTCCCAAAGTTAACAATACAATTTGAGATCCAGTGAGAGATACATAGAAAAGATTTTTCTTCCCTTTGCTTTTGTTTCACTATCTGAAAAAATCTGAGCAATAATTGCTACTTACTTTCCCAGCAGAGAAATTATGATGATTATTAAAATAATATATGTAAATTACTTTGCTGTCAGAAGCCCTGCATACCTGTGTAATATAGTGTGCACTGCTAAAAACTCATATTAATAGACTTTAAATTTTACTGTAATGCTCAAGAAAGTAATTCCCACATAGTTCAATGTTATTGGCTCTGATTTTTCTTTTTTAAGTAGGCAGGTGTTGCTCTAATTAATTTGAATGGACACAGATTTCAAATTGCTCCTGTAAGAAAGCATTGTTACTTTAATGCAACTGATATTAAACATAGAGGCTTATTCTCATTTCCACAGGATTTCTACCTGTTCTGAATGCAGAATTCTTAAACATGCTGACCTCCTCATAGAAATGAGACATTTCAGGTAATGTCATAATGTGAAGTACTTGGGCTTTGGAGTCAAACATCTCTGGATGAAAATCCCACCTTAGTCACACATTAACCCTGTCATCTAGAGCAAGTCCCTTCTTTCCTCTGTGGGACTATGTTCTCTCTGTGTCACACGGGTGATGACCCTGCTGGGTTTGCTTCATGTGACACACTGAGTGCAAATGGGCTGCTCATCGAACGGCTGTTATCATTATTGCTGAAAATTGCACTATCCATGCACTAGTGTGATGTGGCATTGATAGCTAAGGAAAAACCCAATATTTATAGAAGGTTTGTTGTGTTTGGTTACAATGCTATATAGGCTTCCTTTTTGTGGTAATTCTCACAAAACTGTAATGTTGTCATTTTATTCCCCATTTTGCAGATATGGAAACTGAGGCAAAATAAAGTAATTTACACCCGGGGGAACCAAGGTTTGAATTTAGGTCTGTTGTATATCAAAGTCTGAGCAATAAGCCTTAATTCTGAAATAAAACTGCTTCATATTTTGCTTAATTTTTTTTTTAATTCATGAAATGGTACATGTGAGTATCTATACTTAGGTATATCTTTTTTTTCTGTACCCAGGTTTCTTTTGTTTCCTATGGCATCATTCTAACAGCGTTTGGGAAAGGAAGCAATCTTGTCGTTTTGGTTAAAGAGAAAAGTATAGGATAGCTTTCAAATCTGCTTATGTATAGATGTATTTTTTTCTATAATTTCGAACATTTATTCATTATCATCAGTTATCACCAAAGTTATAGTGAGGGACAGTGGAGCTGTTGTTTATATACAAAAAAATAGTTCCCTAAGAAATACGAGGTGAATTGCAATTTATGTAAAAGAGGTGGAGAAATAGTTACTGCTCCGTTGTTCTTCTCCATGTCTCTTTTCTCATGCGAGGACACACACATAGTTAGATCCCCTCCAATATATATGATCTGTGTGTCAACTCTCCTTTCTAAAACACTAATTCATAACTGTCAACCACTTGACAAATAAGAAAGTCATGGAATTCTTATAGCCTTGCTTCTAGTTTTATTATAAGTGCAACAGTATGCTAGGATTTTTATTCTCATTTTCTCTTTTTCCCTCCCTCCTCCCCCCCAAACACACACTTTTTCCCTTCTGAAGCCTTTCTTTCCAGACCCAAGAAGAAAGTATTTGATCATGTGAAATAATTAACCACTTGTTTATAAGCTACAGAAGGATGGGGACAATGTCTAGATGGGGTCCACCTTTATATTCCCCAATACCTAGTATATGTGTGGCACATTCTATATTATACAGTCACAAGGCATATTTGTGAAATGAATAGATAAATAGTGTGGTTTAAACTCATGTGAAATAATTAACCACTTGTTTATAAGCTACAGAAGGATGGGGACAATGTCTAGATGGGGTCCACCTTTATATTCCCCAATACCCAGTATATGTGTGGCACATTCTATATTATATAGTCACAAGGCATATTTGTGAAATGAATAGATAGTGTGGTTTAAAT
>NW_006296616.1:466213-488681 GCF_000327345.1 Myotis davidii | reverse complement strand
GTTGTGTCACTAGCATACTTACATTTTGTTATAATCTGTATCAAAAGCATTATTGTTAACTGTAAACACTTATATAATTATTTTAGTTTTGTTGTTTCATCATTTTTTAATATGCTGGAGACTTAAAAAAAAATAATAAGTGGCCAAAACTTATCTTGGCCTCTGAGAGGCTTTTAAATCTATAATAAAATGTGATGGATGGCCCTGACTGGTTTGGCTCAGTGGCTAGAGCAGTGATGGTGAACCTTTTGATCTCAGCGTATCAGCATTTTGAAAAACCCTAACTTAACTCTGGTGCCGTGTCACATATAGAAATTTTTTGATATTTACAACCATAGTAAAGTAAAGATTTATAATTTTGATATTTATTTTATATATTTAAATGCCCTTTAACAAAGATTTTAAAAAATCTTTGGTTGATTTTAAAAAATCAACCAAAAAAATGAGTTCGCATGTCACCTCTGACACACGTGTCATAGGTTCGCCATCACTACTTTGTCACTCTGCTTGTCTTTGTCGTGTCTGCAGAGGTGCACAAGCATAAATTGAAGCTAAATCCAGTTCCCAGCACAGAGGCAAACTAAACGGCCATCAAAAATAACTCTAAAAAGACCCAGTCTCCCAATAATATTTTGTATCTTAGCCTCTAGACTTAATAACACATGCAAGTAACAGTAAGAGACCAGCATTTTTTCAAATATGAAAAAGAAAACAATGTGAAACCCATTGGACTCTGACTTGCCATTATTTATCCTCTCAAAGTTCCTGCAGCAATTGTTCCCATTAACAATTTCAATAAAAGCCTAGTTTTCCCCAAAGCAAATGGATAACACCCACCCAATACCATCCATTACAGATTATGCCTCTATCCCAATGCAAACTTTAAAACCTAGGAATATAAAAAAAAAAGGAGACATATGTAATACTCTTTGTAATACTTTAAGCAATGAATCAATAAAAAAATAAAATAAAAATAAAATGAAAATAAAACCTACGAATAAGCAAATGTTCAATATTTAAATTAGTCTTTCTAAATATCTCCAAATTTCAAATCTTCATTCCAGGTGAGAGGCAATGATAGTACAAAAAGGAATTTAGAGTTAACAATTAAAAATAATTTTAATCTTCTTGTGTAAAGCCTTTTATTTTAATTACTTCTAGTAAAGGAGAATGCATCTTCAGTCATCCTCTTGTTAATGGCAGTGTTTTCTGAGTGACATAGCCCTCATGGCTCATCCCATTTGAATTTACAGGATGGTCTCTTATCACCTAAGACAGTGGTTCTCAACCTGTGGGTCACTACCCCTTTGGGGGTCTAACGACCCTTTCACAGGGGTCGCCTAAGACCATCGGAAAACACAGATATAATTACATATTGTTTTTGTGATTGATCACTATGCTTTAATTATGTTCAATTTGTAACAATGAAATTGTGGGGGCACCACAACATGAGGAACTGTATTAAAGGGTCACGGCATTAGGAAGGTTGAGAACCACTGACCTCAGAGATTCATTTCTTAAAGTCACTTAACTTGTCCACCTTGGGATCTGGATAATATGCTCAGAACCCTAATAAGCTGGCTGCCTCTCTTCAGATTGATAAACAGTTCCCTGTTTCAAATGTTACCTTTCTTAGAGAAACTTCCCTGTCCACTATTCCCACTTCACATCACTTTCTCCTTACAGTATTTTAATTTTCTTCATGACACTTGCAATACCTAAAACCACAATATATTACAAACACATTAATGTTATTTTAAAATTCGACTGAATGTCTACTTGATTTGTTACTGTCTTTACCCCCAAAAATACAAATCCGTTAACAACAAGGATTTGGTTTTCTTTTTCTTTTTTAAATTTATTTATTAAATTGATTGGGGTGACATTGGTCAGCATGAACATATAGGTTTCAGATGTGGGTTTGTATGTTACAAGATCTGTATATTGTACCGTGTGCCCAATACCCAAAGTCAAATCTTCTCTAGTCATCATATATTAGGACCCCCTTCTCCCCCCACCCCTTCTGTGCCTCCAGTGTTTAGCATATTACCAGACACATAGTAGGTACTCAATAAATATTTGTTAAGGTATTTTTGAATGAATGCATACATTATTGAACTAACAAGATAAAGCCTAAATGCTTTGCAAAGCATATAATCCTCAACTCTAGGCTTCATTATAACCATTTGGTCCCAACTCCCCAAACTCCCACATACCTGACCTGTGTTGTAGCCTAATTGAGCTACTTCTCATTACTAGTAACTGTACTGTTTCAGAACTCTGTAGTTTGCATAGGAGGCTCACTTCTTGTGGAAAGGTTCCACCCAATTTCAAATGTCACTTATGTATGAGAATATTTCCAACCCTCCTGGACTGAGGTCTCTTCTTATAGCTCATTATATAAGCTTCTACTATAGTATTTCTCAGATTCCATTGTAATTATTTGTTATGCAACTGTCTTATGATTTAAAATTTTTTAGACTGAATTTACTGGGATATAGGTTTCAAGTGTACAACTCAATAAAATGTCATCTGCACACTACATGATGCATCCATTACCTCAAGCAAAGTCTCTTTCTGTTCCCCTTCTCCCCCCTCTCCCCACCTCCACGTACCTCCCCACCCCTAAAGCCTCACAAAGTGCCTGGTACATAGTAAATATTCTGGATATGTTTTCTGAGTAAGTAAATCCTATAAACTCAGCAACAGTCATATTTCTAACAAAAAATAATTAATTGTATAATGTATATTTTTCTTTTTTTAATATATTTGTATTAATTTCAGAGAGGAAGGGAGAGGGAAAGAAAGATAGAAACATCAGTGATGAAAGAGAATAATTGATTGGCTATCTCCTTTAGGCCCTCCCACAGGGGTTCAAACCCACAACCCGGTTATGTGCTCTAACCAGGAATGGAACCATGACCTCCTGGTTCACAGGTCAATGCTCAACCACTGAGCCATGCTGGCTGAGCTGTCTTTTCTGGACTGAGTTCAAGTGGCAAACTGAGCCAAAAAGAATGTTGGTCATGTAACCTACAGACCGCTGGTAGTTGACATTTAACAATATTCACATACTTGCAAGGAACTCTGACGGACAGAAAAACTTCCCCTTCCCCCTTAGTTCTTCTGGTTGGTTGAATGATTCAAATGAGATACAACAGATTAACAGGAGAAAATTGTTTTAATGTGTGTGCAGGGGAATTCACATGGCATAAAAATTCCAAAGATAGTGAGCCAAAATGAGGCATATATACCATTCTGGACTAAGCAGAGGGAGGCAGGGATCTGAGATTTCAAGGGGAAAGTAGGTAGGTGAGAAAGAGCAAACATTTGGTAAACAAATTCTCGCAGGGCCTCCAGAAACAATGCAACACAGAGGAGAATCGAACCACAGATTTTTGCTGCTGCCATGCTTAATTCAACTACGCTAAGGTGAATATGCTAAGGTTCCCTTTCCGAAGCAGGTTTTTCTATCTGATTTTCTTTGGGCAGGCCAGGGGGAGATAACAAGCTCTTCTTGAGTTTGTTGGGCTTTCATTGCTTTCAGCTTGAAATAACTTGCATGCCAACGTGGCACACCCTGGGGAGACTTGCTCCAGACCCCCACAGAACAAAGCTAAGCAACCTCAGTATTTCCCCTCAAAATAGTCAAATGAGAATAGACTGGAATTTTTATGAGTGCTTTCTCCAGGTAAGCCTTTTAATAAAACTTACTGATTAGAGACTTAAGAATTGAATTTCTAAGAAAGGGAGTGGAGTCTCAATGGCTGCCAATGGTTAAGGACTTAATAGGGATCTTTTTGAGAGGCACACATGAACTAAAGGATGTTTTGCCAGCGTGATTTTATGAAATTGACTTTTCTCAGACCAACAAACAGCCCCACAAGAGAAATCCCTACAGTTAAGAATATACACACAGACCTACACACCCATAACCATCAGGAAAACCCCATTCTACCAGGTTTTTAATATGTGTACTGTTTTATAATGGGTACAAATTCACACTTAATGATATAGCTAGCATTTGGGAATCTTTGGGGGAAAAGTGTTAACATTATTTTCCTGTGAAGGAGGAAGAGCAAAATGAAAACAGTATTTCCATTGTGGATTTAGAGGTCAGGTACTGCATGTAGAATTAAAATGAGCAAAAAACTCAAAAATTTTTACTAATCTTCTTTAAAATTTTTATGGAATTTATTGGGGTGACTGATTAATAAAATTATATAGGTTTCAGGTGTACAATTCTATAATGCATCATCTGTATATTGTATCGTGTGTCACCACCCCAGGTCAAGTCTCCCTCCATCATCATTTACCTCTTACCCTCTTCTGCATCCCGCCCCCAATACCTCTTTCCATTTGCTAATCACTGTACTGTTGTCTGTGTCTATGAACTGATATTCTTTTAAAACCATTTGCATCTATTATCAGGTTGCAGTAGGGTCACAGTGCATTACTTGATTGCTTGGATAGTGGAGAAACTACTTTTAAAAAGGGATTTACATTCTCTGGTTTCTTGTAAACCTGAGGAAAGAGGCCATCTTAAAAGTAAAGTTGATGCTTACTGTATTTGACGGTGTTATCATATAAAACGAGTCACCCCAAGATGTGCCTCAGTGGTATGTGGATTATTTTGAGCAAACGGCCACTGAGACCCTGCGAGAGCAAGAGAGCCTTCTGCTCCCCCCTTAACTATCTAGAAGAATTTGAATTAGCAGCCTTGCTGACAATAAGAGTTATCACCAAGAAATGATTTTTTGCCTACGTATATGACAGGGCAAACTACTAATTACTGAACATGTGCTGTCCCTGCAATTACTCTGTGAAGACTCAAGGAGGCCTTACCTCATCCCCAGCTCAGGATGTCCTGTGGACCTCAACTTCCCTTTCTGTGTCTGAGCCTCTCATGCATGTGGGTTCTCTGCCTCTCTCATGTGTGTGGCATTCTCATACACATACACATGTACTACATCCGGGTACTGTCTCTTGCTAATTTGTCTCATGTCTATTTGATTATTAGACCAACGGAAAGGACTTGGAGTGTGGAGGCACATTTCTTCCTCCTGCATAGACCTAATACCTTTAAATATGAAAGATTATTGGATCCAATTTGCCCCTGTGAGTGTAGGAGAGCAAAGAGCAAATCCCAAGGATGGGAAGTTGAAGGATAAGAGGTCTCCCAACTCCTGTCTTCTGCGAATCAGTTTTCATTAGAACTGATATGTTCCCAAGGTATTATAGAGAATGGCAGGGAAGGAAAACCGAAAGTCCTTTTGCTCAGCTACCCAGCTGCCCTAAAATGTTACTGGAATTCTTCCTTGTTACGCATCTCCAGGGCAAGGAAAAGAGTTCTTGAAAGCTGAGTGGAAATGTTGATGATGAGTTCTTCAGGGCATGGCCTGTGGGAATTCAGAGAACCTAGGCGAGTAGAGAGAGTACTTCTCTGTACCATGGCTCAGCAAAACCCACACTCACCTTCAGCCATGGCCCCAGGCGAAGAAGCAGCCTCGGAGAGAAGCTCATTCTGGATTGGAGATCAAGCAGGAAATCAAACCCACTGAATATTTGCTCACTCACAAGGTACAAATCTTTTCCCAGTTCAGGAATCCGACTGGAGTTTATTTCCATTTCCATAGCAATGCTTTGGCTTTCAGAGGACAGTGACACCAGAGTCTACTTTCAGAGAGAAGAACATGAACATACTGTAGGAAAGAATATGCTTATTGGATCCATGTTTGCTTTCTTGTCAAGTTTGTCGATTTCGCTTCCGTCCATGCAGTGCTTAAAAAAGTCACACTCTCATCTTGGTGGCGTGGCTCAGTGGTTGAGTGTGGACCTATGAAACAGGAGGTCATGGTTCGATTCCTGGTCAGGGCATCTGCCCAGGTTTCTGGCTCCCCAGTGTGAGGGGTGCAGGAGGCAGCCGATTGATGATTCTCATCATTGATGTTTCTCTCTCTCTCTCCCTTTTCCTCCTCTTTGAACTAAAAATAAATATATATATGTATATATAAAGTTACACTCTGAACAGAGTCTCAAATCTCAGAGGAACGGAGAGGTTTGGTGGGTGGGAAGAAATTAACCAAAGTACATAACCCATGGACACAGACAACAGTGTGGTAAAGGCCTGGGGTGGGGGCAAGCTAGAAGGGGTCAATGGGGGGAAAAGGGGACAGAGGTAATACTTTCAATAATAGAGATTAAAAATAAATAAATAAATAAAGTTATACTCTGCTACGTGAGTTTCCATGTTGCCTTATATTTATTTGTTTAGTTTGAAAGTAACCCCTATTTACTATATCTTGATACCTTTATTATACTTAATGTGTAGTTACACTTGCAAAATGGATTGTAATTGGCCATGTATAGTGACCTGATATTTTTACAGGAAAAACAAACAAACAGCCGGATACGAGAAACTTTGGGCAGGACTCCCTTTCTCTACTTAGAACCCACTCTTGGAACATTTGTGTGCAGCCTTCATGTTTTGCAACAAATATCTTGAAAAGTGTGTAATGGTTTAAGAAATGATGCTTTTCTTTCTTTATAGAGAGGAAGAAAAAAAAGGAGAAAAAGAGTGGCAGTAGAAGAGAAGGAAGTAGTGATAGAGGAAGAAAGAAAAGAAAGGAAGGAAGGATGGGAGGAAGGACAGAAGGAAGGGAGAAAGGAATGAAGGAAGGAAGGAAGGAAGGAAGGAAAGAAGGAAAAAAGAAAGAAGAAAAAGAAAGGAGAAACCAAGGAAAGACAAGAGAAAGAAAAGAATTGCATCAAGAATATTCTTTCCGCCCTAACTGGTTTTGCTCAGTGGATAGAGCATTGGCCTGCGGACTCAAGGGTCCCGGGTTCGATTCCGGTCAAGGGCATGTACCTTGGTTGCGGGTGCATCCCCAGTAGGGGGTGTGCAGGAGGCAGCTAATCGATGTTTCTCTCTCATCGATGTTTCTAACTCTCTATCCCTCTCCCTTTCTCTCTGTAAAAAATCAATAAAATATATTTTTTTAAAAAAGAATATTCTTTCCTGAAAAACATGTGTGGGCTCTTTTCTGCTTAACAAACAAACAAACAAACACCCCACAAAACACACAAACAAACAAAAAAAGCCACAAAACAAAAACACCATGAAGTCAGAGGAAATACTCATGGCTCCATAATTAAAATTCTGTGGATTTATATGAAATCTTTAAGTTGACTAGTGAGAGGACCATCTAAGTAATTAGCTTGACATTCTAAATAAGTTTTTGTTCATTTGCTCAACTCAGTGAAGAATCGGATTTCACTCCATAAAATATTTCAGAGGCTTTTTTTATATTAGCCATGGAAAAATAATAAGATAGTGACTATGTTTATATAACCAAAACATTTCAATAAAAACTGAAAATTTCATATAGTAAATTAAATGTCCTATTTACCTGCACCAAAAAAATAGGCATATAGGTGTTCCATAAAAAGTGCAATATGTAAGTCCTCCCCCACCACACACCCACACAAGAAAACACACACACCAGACACAGCCCCTTGTTGAGGTTCCCAATTACATCGTTTCAGACTATTTCCCCTTACTCTTCCTTCCGATTTTGCCTACTTATTTTTCTTTGGTTTTAACTTCTTTCATTAGCAATGCAGCCCTCATCTGATTCCGATAGTATTAAACTATGTTTGGATAACAGTGAGTTGGTAAGAGGAGGTCTCTAACATGTTGGTGCCTATTAAGAGATTTGTGGCCACTGTTTTCATCCACCAGGATTTTTGTCAAGTGAGTTAAGCTCTTCAGTTCAACCTTCTTTCTGGGGAAATATAGAGAGGTAATGATGATGATAATAATTATATATCTTCAGGCATAGTGCTTGTAGAGCCACTGTCTTTTATATCCATAAAATTAGTTCTTAAAGAAATAGGAAAGTCCCAGCCTCCCACGCACCACTCACATTGTGTTCACATGAGAGCTTCCACTCCTGTCTCCTCCTTATCCTCCTTCATCTCCCTTTACACCAAATTACGGGGGATGATTAGCAAACACAGCCATGAAAACTGGACTAACAACTCTTTAGTCCGCATTTTGAAATGGTACGAGGGATGGTTTCCTACATCTGAACTATTGGGAAAACTTGGAATTCATTGGGAAAGAACCAGAAAGTAGGGAGACACTTGTGTTTTCCATTTTGAAAAGTGCGAAATGCAGTAAAATAGAAATTTCCTATTCCTGTGCAAAGCAGGATAGAGAATTTCAAATGCTCTTGATGGATCAAGGTACAGTCTGCTGATCTCATTGCGAAACCATGGCATTATCAAATTTGCATACAATGTGAGGAGGCAAAGATAAGTGGCTATAAAAGTATAATTTAGAAATTAGATTTTCATCTGTAAAACTGGATGCAAAACACACTTACCCAAGGGGCATTTAGAAGGTATTATTAAATATCATAGAACCCATCCTCCCATATGGAGGGAAAACATAATAACTTACTAAATCATCTATCTCTATAACCCACAAAGGTTGAAAGTAAGTGATGATTTCTGACACACCCCTTGTCATATGGGCAAGTGATCATTCATAATAATCATGCTGTTATTTACATGTCCTCTCTGAAATAAACTCTTATTTAAAAAACCCAGTATATTGCTTTGGCTCCATGAAAAGCTTTCTAAAACAGATGCAGTGTCCACACTAGAATTCTATTTTAAAATATATAGAAGTATTGTTAAGAGTTTAGAGAACATGAGAAGGAAGGGTTTGATTCACTGCATGAAAAAAGTATAAAAGAGTATGTGTAGCCCTAGCCAGTTTGGCAATGGATAGAGCGTTAGCCCTCAGACTAAGGGTCCCAGGTTTGATTCCAGTCAAGGGCACATATCTTGGTTGTGGGTTTGATCCCCAGTCCTGGATGGGGTGCATACGGAGATAACCAATCGATGTCTCTCTCTCACATGGATGTTTTTCTCTGTCTCTCCCCCTCCTTTCCACTCTCTCTAAAAATCAATGAAAAATTATCCTTGGGTGAAGATTAACAACAACAACAAAGCTGAAAAAACAAAAAGAATATGTATAGTTCGTCTAAGCAATGAATTAGTAACTGGGAGCATGGTAACTGCCTGGAAATCTTTCAAGGTTTGAACACAAAGAAGGGAAGAGTGCTTGGTGTCTTTATAGAGAAGACTTGAATTCCTGAGGCCAGTTGTTGTTCTTTTAAATCCTATTGGCATTGAGAATCTTACAGTGTTATAACATTTAGGTAGGAATTTCCTAACAAATAAGCATATAGAGTTTTTTAGTGGGGGACTGAGGGGGGACATTTTATTTGGGAACATGTTAAAACTAGATCTAAAAGAAAGAGAAACTATATACATAATTGTTAGTCACATCTGCATCTAATTAGAGCGATAATTGTGTCATATTAACACAATAAACGTAACTTACACGGATTGTAAGGACCCAGAGAAGGCAACATCCCTTGCTCATCACACTGTGGAAACTACATTGCAGTTGTTGAGAATTAAGGAATATTGCCAATATATCTAAAGTGAAGCACACAGAAAGCAGATGAATACAAATGAAAGTTCAAAGACCTGTCATTAAATCTTGCTTGGACTAAACTGAAACTCTCAAGGAGGTCATCACGTCCTTAGAAATAAATTTAGTGCTATCCCAGTATTACTCGTTTAAAATAAGTCTGTTTCTGTCTTACTATGTAGAGTAACATATTGCTTTCTTACCCAACTTCATATACTTTAACTGAAAACATATTATCATTGTGCTACTAATAATATGTTTTATTATGTTCTAACCTGACAACCAGAGTTTGAGAAATGTTTTATTCAACATTAGGAAACATTATCGCTTAGCTAAGTTAATTAATTTTATACAAAAGGTGTAGTTGAATGCACGGTTGCAATACAATGACATTTCCCCCCTTAGAATATAATGAAAAGGGTAACACAATACAAGAAAAATGCAATGTTCAATAACTACGCTGTTGCCCATCTATTTTCAGTGCAAAGAAGGTTAATTCCCTTACCTAGAAACACCATTATTAATTCCAATGCATTTTTTCTTTCACTCAATATTTTCTGACTTTCACTTTGTGTATGGAAGCTGAATAAATCATTTAAATTGTACCTCTTGTACCTCTGTCCTTGAAATAGTTTATATGTATTTAGATTCAAATCCTTCTTTTGAAAAGACAATTTTAACTGGCAAAGAAAAACTAAATTACATTGGATATAATTACTTTTAGCCTTAAGACCTTGGCATGCCATCTACTAGACAATCCTTGGAAGGGAATGCCAGCCACACTTATGAGATGGCCTTAAAAAACGCATTAATTTACTACCTCCCCTGATATTTGATAAGTCAAAATAAATTATGACTGTGGCTGTGATGACATTTGGACATCAGTAAAGAAAGGTAATTTTCAATGAAATTTTGAAAAATACAGCTAACATTTCAATACCCTAAAAAGTACCATTCAAAAAGGTTTTTTTTCATCACAGTAGTTCCGATTTAAATCCACACTGAATTATTGATGAAAGAATTATAGAGTATATGTGCATTTTATAATTGTTACTGATAAGCATATGCACACTGGTAGATATAGACTACAAAGTGATATGCAAAATTCACATTTGGCTGGTGGATTATGGCTGGTATTTTTCCAAAATCCAAATATTTCTCATATTTCTTTTTAAATATCATTAACATTTAATAGACATTATTCACTCAATAATAAATTTGTTACATGAATTTTCTTATAGTAAATACTTCTAAATTAAGGGAAATATATCAACTTGCTTTTCCTTAGAAAAGGTAACTCTTGCTTACAAATCTCATTTTATGGGTGCAGTATTACCATTTGTCCGATTTACATTTTGAGATTTCCTAAGCCTTGGCCACATGCTGTCTTCTATCTGTGCCCTTTATTGTTACCGGTACTTTAAATTTCAGGAGATAAAAAATAAAATAAAAACATGCATGACCTGTCAAATATTGGTACTTCCTCTTTCGTACAGATTCTCTCTTCATCATTATCACACATGTGCGGGTCTCTGGGTGGCTCACAGTTCACTGCTGATCACTTTACATCGGTAAATATTTATAAACCAATGCCAATCATAGGAATGTAAATGATTTTTGAGTGACCATCAGGCCTCCATTGTTTAATGAGGTTTGGTTTTGACACCAATAGAAAGACACATGATGCTGGAAGTAAGGGATTCAGACAGATAGGGCCCACGTGGAGAGCACTGTGGGCTCCTGGGGTCTGCAGAGTCCACCCACCCACAGACTGTCAGGATGTTCCTGTATTTTATCATGCTGCCCCAGCAAGTAGACCGGGAGATGAGCTGCCATGCTGCTCCAAGAGGCTTTGCGAGGGGTGAAAGCACGATCTGGTTCTGAAATGACATCTCCCTCTCATGCTTCCCCCGACCCCTCCCGGCATCCTCCATCAGACTCAAGTTGCTTCCACCGGGAGACAAGCAGAGGCAGGCAGCATCATGCCCTTGGCATCAAGTACAGAGAGCACACAACAAATTAAAATGCTTTAAAATGTGTTTGAACTTTGTAAAGATTTTAAAGACTTTGCTTAAAAGACGTAAATTTTAAAGTCCTTTGTTCAGTAATAATTTTTTTGCCCCTGTAGGAGATTGAAATGAAGGGGTGACTCAAGGGAGAAAAACACTCATTGCTAAACAATTGTCGACATAGGAGACCCAGGCCCTATAGGTTTTATAGATATTGAGGACACAATAACTAAAATATCATTTTCACTGGGAGGAATATTTCAAGTGCCACTGATGTGGGTGGTAAAAAGGTTTATATTATATTTTAGCCAGATTTTTTTTTCTTCTAATCATTGGGTTATGATGAAAAAATATATACTTGGAGATATATTTTATATTTAACATAAAGTGATCTTATGCCTATTTTCATATATTGAGAAAAGTCATATTTAGATTTGATATCGACTTTTAAGCAGCACCAACCTATAGTCACTTTAAGGGTGGTAATGTACCATGTAAGCATCTATTTTCAATATACACCTTTACACATACACACCTAGAAGCATATGCATATATACATATATTTATATCTCAGCTAAAACCCACTGTAACTCTGAGTAAGCTTCAAATCTTAATTATGATATGTTAGGATATAAGATGTAAACTTTTAAAATCTGAAATAACTTCCTTCCTCTTCCTTCCTTCCTTCCTTCCTTTCTTTCTCTATTATTAAATTTATTGGAGGTGACATTGTTTAATAGGACCATGTATGACACACAATCTGCATATTGTATTGTGTGTCTACCACCCAGTCAAATCATCTCCCGTCACCAAATATTTGACCCCGTTTACTGCTTACTATTCCCCACCCACTTCCTCCTGGTAACCACCATACTGTTGTCTGTGTCTATGAGTTTCAGTTTTATACCCCACATATGAATGAAATCATAAGATTCTTAGCTTTTTCTGACAAGATGTGGGTTTTATAGAACGTTTTTTTCCTTGCCTATTTCATTCTCCAGAATGTAAAGAAGCAAAAAAAGTAAATATTGCCTAAAGCTCAAATATGATGAAAAGATATAAAAAAGGACAACATTTAGAAACCAAACCAAAACTAACAATGAGTATGTTTCAAGCCAAATGTTTATGAAGATACATTTATTCCTATGAGCTGGATGGGAGGTTAAATAGGGGTGAGTAAACTATATTTTAGTCCAAAGTTGGGCAATGGGGAGAGGGAACTGGAAAAAAGCAGATCTGGGGACTCCAGTAAAAATTGTGTTAAAACCAGAAATACAAGGTGTGAACTGATTTATACAAACACCACAAAATAATTAATAAGGTCTTCCCCAATCCATCTATACACTGCCTTGATTTCCTCTTCTGTAAAACGAGGTGGTCCAAGCAACTAGAAACTCGGCACTCAATATATTCCAAGTTTAGGAAGCATTTTCGCAAACACTGCATGTTTCATCTTGGCTTTATATTAATCTGGTAAAAAAAATTATTGCAATCTTATTTTGCATGAGTGAAGTAGAACTCAGCAGGGTATGGGTAGTTTATTAAAAGTCTAAATGATCTCTAGATTTTCTTCCAGATGCTAAAAATTATCTTAAAATTACTAATTTTAAGTGAGGCACAGGATCAAAGAGTAATATGTATAGTAACCATGTGGACATAATTCTCTTCATACTTGCTCTTCCATCTCTTTTAATGGGCACCAAAATGACAATTTGGACTGCTTATTCCCCACCATTTCCTTCCCATTTCCTAATCTTTTTCTTCTAACCCCACATACATGTAAGACAGGGCTGGACAATCTTTTTTTCTCTCTTAAGAGATAGATAATAAATACTTTAGGCCTTTAGGCCCCCAGGTTCTGCCACAAACACTCATCTCTTCTGTTGTAGCAGGAGAGCATCCAAACATACATAAGTAAATGGAAATGACTATGTTCCAATAAGACTTTATGTACAAAGATAGGAAATGAACCATATTTAGCGTGTGAGCCATAGTTTGCCAACCCCTGACATAAGTTGATCCTAAAAAATAAAAGTACCTGATAATGATTTTGAAGTTCACATGAAATCTGAAGATCAAAACATTTTAATAACACTGTAAAGTCACACATTTTAAATTCAATGTAGGCAAATGATTTTCCAATAAATTTATTTTATGATCCTTTGTGATGAACAAAAGTACTATTATATGTTATTTACTGTTACCTTTATAAAGGGTGGGGTAAAAGTAGGTTTGTATTTGTTTGTATGGAAAATAATAGTTAATAAATAATAGTGTAAGACTAAACGCTGTGTTTCACCTACTCACAACTGTTAACCTACTTTGCCCAACTCTGTATTTGTAGGTGTGACTGACACTGTTCACATGTGTTCATGTGTATTTTACAAAACTGGTTAAGGCTCTGAAAAGAGTCCTGAAAGAAGTTTGTTATTGGCTTTTTTTTTTTTATGTGCACGATGGAGCTGGAGTCTTTTATTTGGATATTAGGTAGAGATTTGATTTTTTTCTTGATCAAATTAATTTCAATATCTGGAGCTACTATAAGCTACTAAGGCAGAAGATAAAATTAATTAATTATTTAGTTCAATCATTTCAGATAATCAAGGATATTTATTGAATATCATCTATCTTACTTATGTGTGATGACTGAAATTTTGAAGTTTCTGCTTCCAACCTCATATGGCTGCAAAACTGGACTCCAAGGCAAACATGAAGATCCTTAATGTTTGTGTTCTTTGATAATGATCTCATAAGTAGAAGATACTAGTCAATAAGCCAACAAATGTATTAGAACAATCATCTTTGTGCTTTGCAATTTAATTGAATAAGATGGGCTAAATATAGGGCTTGGCGCACAATATTTTCCAAAAACATTGTTCCTTTATGTCATCATGTTTACTATACATCTTGTCATCTGCAGTATATACCAGTTAAAAACTCTAAAGCGATAATGGAGTAACCTACCATATTTAACCTCCCATTTTGTGAAACTGGAAACTTGGACGAAATACATGAAACAACGATTTTCAGACTTTGACACATATAGGCAGTGCTGGATTGGGGTCCCTGAGAGAAAGGAAATAACTGAGGACAAACAAGAGTATGCAAGCCTGCTGAATGCGGACACTCTCAAGGCTGTGGATCAGAGAGGCAGAATCCCAAGTAGAAAGTGGAAGTCTTGCTGAGTTGAGAAGTCTGGAAACTGAGTAATCAGCAAGTCTGAACTGGTGGGAAATCGCGTGTCACAAGTCTGGCAAAGAGGAAATGATGAAAAAAAGTTCCATAAGTCTCCTGAATACAAACATGCACATATGTATGGTAGAAATCCGTAAGATTGTGCAACAGAATGACTAGTATTATGTGACTTGAACTGTTCTCAGTGCTCACACAGGAGTGGTAATCAGTCCGTTTGCCATCAGTCAGAATGGAAATTTCTTGATAGTCTACTGGAAAAATTTAGTAGAATCTATAGAAGGGCTGGATCTTGTTGTGATACTAAAATATACCTAAAGCAAAGGCTACTTGAGACCCATACAAACAGAGCTTAGAAATTAGCCTGAAAAGATAAAATTAATCTGTAACTATTTGTCTACCAGAACAAAGCCAGCAACCATTAAAGAAGACAACAAAATCCAGAAAGATAACATTAAAAATTCATAATGCTCAGCACTCTATGAAAGATTACCAGCCATTCAAAGAAGCAGAAAAATGCAACCCATAACTAGGTGACAAAAAAATCAGTCATTGGAAACATAAAAAATAACAGCAAAGAATTAGTGGACAAAACATGAAAAAGCTATTATATTCATACTAGAGGCCCGGTGCATGAAATTAGTGCACTCAGTGGGAGGGTCCCTCAGCCTGGCCTGTGCCCTCTCGTAGTCTGGGAGCCCTTGGGGGTTGTCCAATTGCCAGCTTAGGGGAGTGGGCCTAAGCCGGCAATCGGACATCTTTAGCGCTGCCAAGTTGGCAGGAAAGGCTCCCGCCAACCACTGCTGCGCTCACCAGCCATGAGTCTGGCTCCTGGCTGAAAGGTGCTCCCCATGTGGGAGCTCACTGACCACCAGAGGGCAACTTCTGCATTGAGTGTCTACCCCCTGGTGGTCACTGTGAGCCATAGTGGCTGGTGGTTCTGACATTTGGTCGATTTGCATATTAGCCTTTTATTATATAGTATTGTAGTATTTAAAAGAAAAAAAATAGTAAATAGAGAAATGGAGAATATAAACAGAACAAAATGGAATGTCTAAGAATAAAAATTACAACACTTCAAATGAGCACTTTATTCAATAGGTTGAATGTCAGATTATTCTGTAGATAAAACATTTATAATTAAAAAATTATGAGTAGAAATTATCCAAAATGAAACTCAGAAACAAACGCAACTGAAAAAAAGAACTGAGTATCAGTTACCTGTGAGATGACGTAAAGTAGTCTAAATATATCACTAGAGTCCCATAGAAAGGAGGGGCAGAAAAAAAAAACATTTGAAAAATAAATGGCTGGATTTGTTCAAGATTTAATGAAAATATAAATCTACAGATTAAAGCAACTCAATGATCTCAACCAAGATAAGTATAAAGAAAACCATGCCAATAATATCATAATTAAATTGCTGAAAATGAATGATAAAGAGAAAATTTTATAAGAAGTCAAGTGGAAAAAACACATTATGTATTTTAGAGGGGAGTCAAAACTTGGAAGAAGTGACTGTCACAAGGGGAATTCAACGTCTTTGTTTCTTTGGCCTGAGGGTGCACTACAGTCTCAGGGTGTGAGGTGTGACTGAAGACCTGATAGAACATTCTCTGTCTGAGAAACGAAACATCCCAGTCTTGTCAGAGCACCAGAAAGGTAAAGAGGGAATTCTGAGAAGGAGAGATCGCGGGAAGGGTATGTGTCTAAGTCTCTGGCTATGCCTGGAAACATACTGTGCAGGGCAGACTTCAAAAACTTCGAATTAGGACAACAGAAATAACTAAAATGTAAGTTGCCACACTGTACGTTTGCAGTTTAAGGGTAAGCAAGTGAATTGTCTGCTAAAACCAAAATGTCAACCCTCTTCAGAGCAACAGAATAAAATACAAATTCTGAGTCTCTACAACACAACATTCGCAATGCCTAGAAAAAAGCCAAAATTATTGAAAAAAGAAAATGTGAAGTATATCGTAAGGAAGAGACAAGCAACAGAGGCCACATACAAGGTAAATCAGAGGTTGGAATTATCAGATAGGACTTTAATGTGGCTAATTTAAATATCAATTAGATGAGGAAAATTATTTATAATGAATGACATATTAGGAACTCTGTGCAAAGAAATAAAAAATATGAAAAGAGCCAAATTAAAATTTTAGAAATGAAACATACTCCATCTGTAAATTAAAAAGTCATAGGATGGCCTTAATAAGAGGATGGAAATGGCAGACGAAAGAGTCTGTGAACTTGATGAAGGTTAATAGAAGTTACGTAATTTGAAATAAATGGAGGAAAACTATTTAAAAAAAATAAACAGAACCTCAAGTGCCCGTGGAACAATATCAAAAGTTATAACATATATGTAATTGAAATCCTAGAATGAGAAGAGAAATCAAGAAGCAGGAATAATAGTTAAATATGTAATGGAAAAACTTCCAAAATTTGGTAGCAGACATAAATTTGCAATATCAAGAAAGTTGGCATACCCCAAACAACAATAATAAGAAAATGTCAAACTAAAGCATATCATATTCAACCTTCAGTAAAAACCAAAGATAAAGAGAAATTCTTAAAAGTATTCAGAAGAAATCCTAACATATACAGGGAGAAAATGAGTCAAATGGCTGAAGACTTCTCATTTGAAGTTATTTATATAAATCAGAGGTATGGCTTTTTTTAATATCGGGGGGGGAGGGGCAGTATTTTTAAAGTGTTAAATGGAAAAAGAAATATATCAACCCAGAAATCTATAGCCTTGAAAAATACCCCTCAATAGTTAAGGCAAAATAAACACATTTTCAAATAATAGGAAACAAAACAATTTGTCTATAGCAAATTGACAGAAGAAGAGATGATAAAAGATCTTCAGCTTGAAGAAAAATTTAATAAGAGGGACCATTTGGCCTGGCCAGTGTGGCTCAGTGGTTGAGCATCAACTTATGAACCAGGAGGTCATGGTTCAATTCTCAGGGCACATGCCTGATTTGCTGGCTCTATTCCCAGAGTGGGGCATGCAGGAGGCAGCCTATCAATGACTTATCATGGATGTTTCTATCTCTCTCTCCCTCCCCTTTCCTCCTCTCTGAAATCAATAAAAATATATTTTAAAAAAAGAGGGACCATTTGATCTTCAAAGAAGAACAAAAATTGTTGGTTGTGGCAAATATCTGTGTAAACATAAAAGTACATGCTTAGCCTAATTTATTTAAATTTAATAAAATTACTTAAAGCATAATTTATATTTTCTTTTGGGGATTGTAATATATTAAATTTATTATATATGACAACCATCAAATAAAATGTTAAAGTGGAGGGAATCAATAAGTTTTTTTATACTTTATGTGGGGGTGGCACAATATTTATTGTAGTTGGACTATGAAAATAATATATATTTTTCTTTCTCTGACTGATTTTATTTAGCATAATACCCTCCATGTCCATCCATGTTGTTACAAATGGTAAGATTTCATTCATTTTATGTCCAAGAAATAGCCCATCATGCACATGTTCCGTATCTTCTTTATCTAAACGTCTATCTATGGATACATTTCCCTTATATGCGTACTTTAGAGAACAAAATAAATGAACTAACAAAACAGAAACAGACTCATAGATACAGAGAATAAACTGATGGTTGTCAGATGGGAGGCAGGTTGGAGGATCGAGTGAAAAGGAGAAGGGATTAAGAGCTACAAATTACAGAATAGTCATGGGGATATAGAGTACAGCATAGTATATATAGCCAATACTATTGTAATGACTATTATGGTGCCAGATGGTTTCTAGATTTATCAGGGGGATCACTTTGTAAATTATATAAATGTCTAAGCAGTATGCTGTATTCCTATAATTAATATAAAATGATATTGAATGTCAACTGTAATTGAAAAATAAACAAAGAATACATATTATAACCCCCGGAGAAACTACTAAAAAGACGCAGAGATATAGCTAAAAAGGATATGTATAAATTAGAATGAAGTTTCAAAAAAATATTTAAATCACCTCAAATAAGGCATAAGAGGGGAAACAATATAACAGAACAAGAGAAACAACTAGAACACTATTAACAAAATAGTTGACCAAAATCTGGCTATATCAATAATTATATTAAATGTTAACAGTATAATTATTACATTTTAAAGCAGAGAAAATCAGAATAGATTTTTAAAAAAGCAGAATGAACTATTTGGGATGTAGTTAAATGAAAAGATATTGATAATTTGAAAGTATGTAAATGGAAAAAAATGTACTTAGACAACCATTAAGCATTAGAAAGCTGGTATGGCTTTTTTTAATATCCAGAAAGATATATTTTAATAAAAGGTGTTTTTTTTTTTACAGAGATAAAGGAAACTATGAATGTGCTTAAATGCAAAGTTTAATACAAGGAACACAAATTGACTAAATTAAATAAAAAAAGTTCCAAAATCTGAATAACAAATTTTAACATGTCCCTCTTACCAACTGACCATCTAAATTAAAAGTTTATAGATGATATAAAAAATAAGCATCAGCCATCTTGATCTAATTAATATTTATACTACAGTAACCCATAACAACTAGAAAAACAAATTATATCAGGGCTACAGCATATGGTCACCAAGATAAATCATATGACGGGTAGTAAAAAATTCTCAGTAAGTTGGAAGAGCAATATAATGCAAAAGACATTCTCTGAGCATAAGGGAATTAAATTAGAAATAAAAACCAATAAAATATTTAGGAAAATATCTAGGAAAAATCCAATTATTTGGAAATTAGATAACACACTTCCAAAAGACCCATGTGTCAAAGGAGACATCAATTTACAAAATACTTCAGATTGAATGACAATAAAAGTACATATATATATATATATATACACATATATACATATATACATATATATATACACACACACACACATATATATGAAATATGCAAATCAGGCTGGGACACCATAATGAGTCACGACTGGCCAACAGGAGGTTGTGCACGCAGGTGAGGCCCGGAGTGGAGACGGAGGCAGAAACAGGGGAGCCGTCGAGCCGCCGCGCCCTGCTCAGGCCAGCCCCCTGGAGCCGGAGTGGACACGGACAGGGACAGGGGGACCGGGCTGCAGAGTACAGGCCTGGAGAGGAGATGGAGGGCCCACCTCCCGCAGAAACAGCATGGCTCCCTCCCCGCTCCCATGGGCGCCAGAAGCCACAAGGCTCCCATGAGGCAGGGCAGCTTCCGGAGGCGGGCTGCGGTTGCCCCCGGCTCCCGCGGAAGCGACGGGTGGCTTACTGTGCGCGATATCACACGATGGGCTACATTGTCAAAATAAAGGGGAAATACTTTATTCAGATTTAAAAACTGATACAGTTCAATGCTGATATAGCTGAAGTACAAAAAGTGTTAAAAGTAATTCTAAAAGCAGAAGGAAAAAATCTATAATAATAATAAGAGCATAATATGCTAATTAGACCGGACATCCTTATGTACATCCTTCCAGATGACCTACTGGATGAAGCCAGGGCTGCAAGGGAAGGGGTCCCAGGTGCCTGCCAGTGGCCGGAGGGAAGCCTGGGTCTCAGGTGACAGAGGGAAGCTGGTGCTGGCAGCCAAGGGAAGGAAGGCCTACTCTCGCAAGGATTTCATGCATTGGGCCTCTAGTATCAAATAAAAACTTGTAAGTATATGAAGGAATGGAAAATAGGAAAGGTAAAGATGGCAAAATATATTTTTCTCACTTAATTGCTGTTTTATTAAAAAATAATCAATTATTTAAGCAAAGTAATATGAATGCCTTGTGTGTTTATAAGCTGGAATTATAATCTACAATAATAACACAAATGATTAGAGGGAGGAATATAAATATAATGCTATACGTTTCTTAGGTTACATAAAATAGTGTCTGTTACTTGAAGGTTGATTGCAGTAAAATTAACTGATTATTTTACACTTTACTATTTAAATTCCTTTAATGATTTTTTTTATTATTTTAAGTTATTTTCATAGTAGTTGCTCTAGGCTTTAAAATATACAACATAAATTATCAAAATCTACTTCAGATTTATACTAGCTTAATTCCAGTGAGATAAAGAAATGTTATTCCAGGTTTCTCTTCCCCCCTTTTGTACTATTGTTATTATACATACTAGAGGCCGGATGCATGAAATTCATGCAAGAGTAGGCCTTCGTAGCCATGCCCGCTGCCTCGATCCCTCCCTCGCAACCTCTGGCAGCTGCCTGAATCCCTCTCTCGCAGCCAAGATGGCTGCCTCTATCCCATGGCTGCAACCCCGGCTTCATCTGGAAGGTCGCCTGGAAGGATGTCCAGAAGGATGTCCGGTCTTATTAACATATTATACTTTTATTATTATAGATGACAAATTGAATGAAACCTTATAAAAATGATTACTTTATATGCCTTTATGAATTTAAAAGAAGCTGAGAGAAAAAGGACAAAGATAAATTTATAGAATTTTATAATTCCTCTTATTTATGGTTTATGGTTTGCTTAATTCATTCTTGTGGATTTGAATTACCATTTGTTGCTAATGATCTTCTTCAATACAGCCCCCACTTTTATGCTATTATTGTCAAATATATTACATTTCTGTATGTTATAGAACCACATTAGCATCATAAAAATATTATTTTATAAAACTGCCTTTTAATCACTTAATAAAAGAAAGAAGAAATATTTATCTTGTCTTGTATAATTACATAATTTCCTTTGCCAGTTCTCTCCTCTCCCCTGCCGCCCCTCCCTCCCTCCTTCTCTCTCTCTCTCTCTCTCTCTCTCTCTCTCTCTCTCCATGTATTTCAATTACTGTTTGTGGTTCCTTGCTTTCAGTATGAAGAACTTCCTTTAGTATTTATTTTTTATAAGGTTGGTTGGCTGATCTCAATTTATTTTATCTGAAACTGTCTATTTCACTTTTATTTTTTGAAGGACAGTTTTTCTAGATATAAAATCATTGTTTAAAATTTATTTTTTAACATACACAAAACTAGCTTTTTATGACTTCCTTATATCAGTTAATCAAAATTTGCAATTATATATGTACTTGAGGCCCGATGCACGAAATTCATGCAAGGGGCTTGGCCCCTGACCACAGGGGTGGCTGCCTCTTCCCCCGTCACCATGGCTTCGTCCTGAAGGTCGTCCAGAAGGATGTCCGGTCTAATTAGCATATTAAGCTTTTATAAAATTATTTTTTCACACACACATCCCCAACCATGCGCCACACTCTATTGTAAATCCATAATGGAAAACAATCACTTTTCTTCCCAGTGCCTATATGAGAGACTGACATCTAGCAGTCATTCAATATGTTTTTCCAATAAACAAATACATTATAATATGAATAAACGGATTTCAACCTATGCTGTTATATTTAACACAAGCTCCTTGAGAGCAGGGAACTGGTCTGATTTTGTTCTGTATGCCTTAGCAACTGAATATAACCCTATTCAACAAAAGTTTAACAATGGAAATTGAAAGTGGAGAAAAAAATTGTGAAGAAAGTACAGTCATAGGAAATAAGGTGGGGGGGAATTGGGAATGAGGTCAAGAACTAATGAACTAGAGTTAATAATTCTCCTTTTGCAACTAAATGTTTCTTTAATTCAAAAATGAAGACTCACAAAACAAAGTAGTGTTAGAATAGGAAATGTTAAAGAGGGAGGTAAGAAAAAGGTAGAGAGGCATGCCAAGGGATTGGGCAGAAGCAAAGGAATGCTTGTGTGAAGGTGCATAAAAGGTAAACTATACTTCTCCATT